>NC_133663.1:34478002-35078002 GCF_037893015.1 Macrotis lagotis | reverse complement strand
AAATTCAGAGAAGTAAATATTAGCGACTGGGTTTGAATCCAGGACTTCCTGAATCCGTGTTAAATACTCTACCTCAGTGTGAGAGTATTTTTGACTTGTGAAATGAAGGAAAACATTAATAACAATCATCAACACATGCTAAGAATTCCAACATGCAAGATAACTTAAAAGAAGATTATATGGGAAACTTCTTTTAAGTAATCAAAAGCTGGAATTCAAGTTTCTGAGAGAAATGTCAACAATCTTAGATATGTAATGCTGCCAGTCTGATGTCAGAAAGTGAAGAATTAAGAATACCCTTGATGAGCATGAAACAGGAGAGTGTAAAAGTTGGCTTGGAAGTTTAACATCAACAACAAAACGATCTTGGCAAGTGATCCCATCATTTCCTGGCAATTTGATGGAGAAGAAATGGAAGCAGTATCAGATTTTATATTCTTGATCTCAAAGATCATTGTAGATGACAACTGCAGCCATGAAGTTAAAAGATTTGGAAGGAAAGTTATGGCAGATTTGGACAGCATACTAAAAATTAGAGATATCGCTTTGCCAACAAAGGTTCATATAGTCCAAGCTTTGGTTTTTCCAGTGGAAATATATGGCTATGAGAGTTGGACTATAAGGAAAGATGAATACCACAGAATTGATGCTTTTGAATTGTGGTACTTGGAGGAGACTTCTGAGAGCCCATTGGGCAGCAAGGGGATCCAATCCACCAATACTTTCATTTAGTCTATTCCTGAAGGCCAAATATTGAAGCTGAAGCTAAAACAAAAACATGATAAATAGAACTTATTTGAAAAGATCCTTGTGTTGGGGAAAGATTGAAGGCAAAAGGAGAAAGGGACACAAAGGATGAGATGGATAATCATGATGCCTAATGCAATTGTATTTTACCTGTACCTATCTGATCTTTCCCATTTCCAAATTTCCCAACAGCTAGGGACCCTCAGTCACACTCAGTACAATTCTCCCCTCCCCTAACTTTCTTGGGAAAGGAGGGGGGGAGTTCTTTTTTTTTAATTTATTTTTTATTCTCATTTTGTACAAATGTTTTTCTTTACATTAATAAAATATTCTTGTTTACAAGTAAACAAAACACCCCTCCCCCCATGAATATAGATAGACTTGCTTGGGCAAAAAAGTAAAGGGGGGAGAAAAAAATTAAAATTAAAAAAAATAATAGTAATAATTGTAGGTATGGCCAGGTGGCTCAATGGACGAAGCAACAGCCCTGGAGCCACGAGCACCCGAGTCCATATCCAGCCTCTTAAACCCAATAATCACCCAGCCATGTGACATGCAAGCCACCCGATCCCCACTGCCCTGCAAAAACCAAAAAGAAGGAAAAAAAAAGACCCAAAATAAAATAAAATAGTAATAATAGTAGGGGTGGATGGGTGGCAGACAGAGCATTGGTCCTTGAGCCAGGAGCACCTGGGTCCGAATCCGGCCCCAGACACCCAATGATCACCCTGCTATGTGGCCCCAAGCAGGCCACCCAGCCCCACTTGCCCTGCACCCTCCCCCAAATAATAATAATAACAAAAAATGTGTTTCAGTCTTTGTTCCAACACCATCAACTCTGTTGTGAGTGGATCACATTCTTTATGATAAGTCCATCACAAAAGTGACTTCCATATTTTTCCAACGTTGCCATTGCTTATCGCAACTCCCTCCTTTCTTATTTCTCTACTACCATGTACTATATTTTCTCTCTCCTTTCACTCTGACTCTGCTGTAGGGTTGCTGAGTGGTGCAGAAGACAGATCCCTGATCCTGGGGCCAAGAAGCCCTGAGCCCCCATACCACCCCTTAGGCCCAGAATCCACCTGGCCCTATGGTCCTGGGCAGGCCTTCCAATCCCAGCCCCTTGCAAAAAGTAAAAAAAAGAAAATGTGTTATATCTGACCACTCTCCACCCATGGTCCATCCTCTCCTCCTTTATTCACATGCCCACCCCTTCCCCCTGCTCCCCCCTCCTTCTTACTCCAGTTGTCTATACCCCATTGAGTATATTTGCTGTTTCCTCTCCTAGCCATCTCTGATGAGAGAGAAGATTCCCTCATTCCCCCTTGCCTCCCCCCTTCCATATCATTGCAATAGCTCATTGTAATAAAACAAATCTTATTATGTGAAATATTTTGGACTATTCCCCCTCTCCTTTTTCTTTCTCCCAATCCATTTCCCTTTTTTTTATTGATTCCATTTTTACACCATATTTTATCTTTGAATTCAGCTTGCTCCTGTGCTTCAACTATAAAAGCTCCCTCTACCTGCTCTATTATCTGAGATGGTTCATATGAATATTATCAGTATCATTTTTCTATCCATGCAGTTCATCCTCATTAAGTCCCTCATATTTCCCCCCTCTCCTCCAATCTCCATGCTTCACCTGAGTCCTGTATCTGAAGATCAAACCTTCTGTTCAGCTCTGGCCATTCCAAAAGGAACATTTGAAATTCCCCTGGTTCATTGAAAGTCCATCTTTTTCCCTGGAAGAGGACATTCAGCCTTGCTGGGTAGTTCATTCTTGGCTGCATTCTAAGCTCTTTTGCCTTCGGTATATTATATTCCAAGCCCTATGAGCTTCCAATGTAGCTGCTGCTAAGTCCTGTGTGATCCTGACTGCAGCTCCATGATATTTGAACTGTGTTCTTCTGGCTGCTTGTACTATTTTCTCTTTGACTTGGGAGTTCTGGAACTTGGCTATAATATTCCTAGGGGTTGGTTTTTTGGGATCTCTTTCTCGGGGGGATCAGTGGATTCTCTCCATTTCTATTTTGCCCTCTGCTTCTAGAATATCAGGGCAATTTTCCTGTAGTAATTCTTTGAAAATGATGTCAAGGCTCTTTTCCTCATCATGACTTTCAGGTATTCCAATAATTTTCAAATTATCTTTCCTAAGTCTGTTTTCCATATCAGTTGTTTTTTCAATGAGATGTTTCACATTTTCTTCTAATTTTTCATTTTTTTGGTTTAGAAGTATTGATTCCTGATTTCTAGTAAATTCATCGATCTCCCTGAATTCTATTCTTTGTCTGAAGGATTTGTTCTCCTCAGAGAGTTTTCTTATCTCTTTTTCCATCTGGCCAATTTTGCTTTTTAAAGCATTCTTCTCCTCAATAACTTTTTGAATTATTTTATCCATTTGACCTAAGCTGGTTTTTAGCATGCTATTTTCTTCAGCATTTTTTTGGATTTCCTTGACTAAGCTTCTGACTTCATTTTCATGTTTTTCCTGCATCTCTCTCCTTTCTTTTCCCAGTTTTTCTTTCAACTCCCTCATTTGATTTTCAAAGTCTTTTTTGAGCTCTATCATAGCCTGAGCCCAATTTCTGTTTTTCTTGGAGTCTTTAGATGCAGGAGCTTGTGCTTCCTCATCTTCAGACTGAGTATTTTGATCCCTCTTGGGCTCATTTGCAAAATATTTCTCTATGGTCTTCCTCTTGTTTCTTTGTTCATTTTCCCAGCCTAAGCCTATTTTTGGGGGTGCTTCCTGAGCTTTTGGGACACTCCCACAAGGGTCTCAGTGTGTGAGGTTCTGTCCTCTCTCCTGCTTTGTGAATGACCATAAGCGCCCCCCTCTGCCATGGGGCTGAGGTGGGGCGGGGGCTGCTGTTCTATGGGGGGGCCTAGAATGTGGTCAGAGCCCCAGAGTCCTGTTCCAGGGCAGAGGACAGAGCTCTGCAGTCTCTCTCTCTCTTCACTCCCCTCCCTCAGCTCAATGGACTCATGCCCTGGGGGCTCCTGCTTACCAGCTCCGTCTGCTTCTGTTTTTTGGCTCTGGGCTGCAGAAAGACCAAGCTGCTTGCTGTGTGCCCTGAGGGCTGGGCTCCAAGTGCTCACCCCAGCAGGGGTCCACCCACTGCTCCCCCACTCTGTGCCGGTGCTCCCCGGGGTGCAGCCCAGGAGACTCCCCCGCTGCTGGGAGCTGTGCCCCCCAGCGCCCTGGGGCTGCCTCCGGGAGGCTGAAGTTCCTTGGCTCTGGCGGGCCGCCCCTCCGCCCCGGGGAGCAGAGCCTTTCTGCTCTTTTCCCGGTTACCTTGAGTAGGAGAACTGCCTCACTGGGTCCCTTTGTGAGTTCTGTCTCTGGAAAGTTTAGTTAGAGTCCTTAGTTTATGAGCTTTTATCAGAGAGCGCCTAAGACTCGATCCCTTCATGTCGCCATCTTGGCTCCGCCCCCCGGGGAGTTCTCTGAGAATAGAGGCTCATTCTTGCTTTGCCTTCCCCACAGCGATTGACTCTAGTCTGCGGGTAGCTGTGACTGTTTAAAAGAAAACAGAGTTTTCTGACAACACTATTGTTAGAAATTTAGTTCCTAGAGGCAAAAAATAAAATAAACAAAACAAAACAAAGTAAGAGGCCCAAAGATATCAGGAGGAGGGGTGATGGTTATAAAGGAACATTAAAAATTAAGTTGCTGATGTGACTGCATTTTTGTTGTAATCCACATCCATGAGTTTATCCATAATGGGAACTCAGTATGGGAATTACTTCCACTGATAGAGCTTCAGAATTTATGTGTAATTTTTAATTTTTGAGAGATGCCTGAGGCCCTGAGAAGTGAAGCAACTTGTTTATGGTCACAGATGGTGAGGAAGTATCAGAGAAAAGACTTGAACCCTTTGGGCAAAGTGTTGGACCTTCTGGTGGGGGCTCTCTTCCCTCTCATTCAGCCCATGCTGTTCACAACCACACTAGGAACCATGGGATACATGTCCACACAAGGCATGCCCTTATTTCTATAATCTGAAATAACAAAACCAACACTATACTGTAGGGAGGGGGTGAGCCAGGTTCTTGAGCTGGAGGGGACCTGAGAAAACATCTAATATTTTCTTTCTCTATTTTATAGATGAGGAAACTGAGAACAAAAGAATTTAAATGAAAGGAGCCTAAGATCAAATACTTAAAGCTGAAAGGGACCTTAGAGGGTATCCACTCTGACCCATTTAACAAAGGGGGAAATTGAGATTTAAATTAAGTGATTTGTCCAGGATCAAAAAGCTAAAAAATATGGGAGGATTCAAACTCAGTTCTTCCTCAGTCCAACTCCTAGCTTTAACCCTGTCTTCAGAGGTATGCTCTATTCTTCCTACAGCCCAGCTCAATCTTGCTTTAATGAGATTATAGGTTGTAGAATTTTTGTCAAAATGGCAAGGATGGTTACACCATCCTTTGAAGGCAATGTGCACTCCAGCCCTTTCTGAGAGGACACAAATAATTCCTCTTATTGGTACGCAGATACTTGTCTCCCCTGCTCATGATTTGTTGACTGCAGCTCAAGACTCTTGTCAAAGAAGCCACTCATAGAGAATCACACCTGGATGGAACATTAGAGATCATTTAGTTTAAGCCTCTCTGGTAAATCAAGTGCTGCGAAGTGCTGTGAATTCAAATACAAGATGAAAGAAGATACAAGAGGGTGTAGGTTGGCATATGCATAATAACCAGCCTGCTGGGAAACTATATACAGAGCAGATACATGAAGTTAATCCACATTATTAATATTTTCCCCATCACTTCCTTTAGTCTAGACAACCAACAAAATAGTAAATCAAGTCCCGAGCTGTAGCATTTGCAGACTTCCAAGGTGTATGTATTAGCATTGATATGATAACAACTGACTTTTTAAAGTGGAGTTGCCTCCAGCACATGCCTAAATATGAGAAATCATGCTTAGGGTATGTTAGATACAGGATGACAGTGGTTATGGGGCTAGACTTAAAGAAATTCTTGCACAGCTATTCAAAGAAATATAGGGCAAGATAATGGAAATTCTCTAACCTCTCTAAGCTTCAGGTTTTTTTTCCATTCTAACACTTATTACCTAGTTTGTGAGGTCTTGTCTACATGCCAGTCTTCTAATCTCTGTTTACATCATTAACAACTTTAATATGATGTAGGCATATTATTGTTTCATTTTTTACCTGGGTGAGGTGGCACTTCCCACAGAGGAGGTTGAGACTAAATCTGGTAGATAACTTTTGCTCAGAAATTCAGGATTTCAACATCCTGAATGCAATGTATGAACTGAGTCCATTACCAGCATAGTGAATCTTTTAGGAAAGTTGAGGCAGAATGTTTTTACCATGCTGCCTGGTCCGCACTGGACACGGATCAGACTGAAGCTTTCATGTCTATCAGCAGTGAAACCAAACCTATGCATACCCAAGCAGGGTGAGACATGGAGATTCAGTTTCAAAAAATAAAATGAAAATATTCTACTTGCATGAATTATTCAGATAACATGCCCATATAAAATCAATGATAGCTTTTAAGTCAATAACTGGTAAATGGTAATCCCTCATACATACTTCATATCATTCTGATAATCTCTTCATTTTACATTAAGGTTTCACATGATGACTTATTAACTTCTATATTTTACGATGGGAGAGGTGCCACAGAAATTAGTTCAAGTTTAGTCTTACTCAAATCCCAAATTCTAAAATTCACCAGTTAGCTTCTGTCAGTCAGTCAATGAGTAGAATTTTTTCCATGTACCAGGGTAACTTGCTTTGTCCTAGGGATACAAATAGAAAGAATGCCAAAATTCTTACTTTTAATGAGTGCATTCTATTAGGGAAGACAAGAAATATATATACATATATATTATAATTGTATCATACATATAATAAACATAAAACAAACTTTTTTTAAATATGCAAAGAAGTTTAGGAAGGAAGATGTTAATAAATGGGGGAGGATCAGAAAAATCTTCATACATAAGATAATTTCTGAGTTTCGTTGTAACAGCAGAGAGGGACTCTTTCAGATGAAAGTAAAGGGGGAGTGTATTTTTCTAGGCATAAGCAATGACCAGTGAAAGGCAAGGAGACACGATACTGACAGCCATGTGTAATGAATGAATGCATAAATAAATAAATATGAATAAATGTAAGAAAACCAGTTCATCTATATCATAGAGCATGTGTATTGGAGTGAATGGGACAGTGGTGGTAATGAGACTGGAAAGAGAAGTAGGAGATAGGTTTCTAAACGTTAAGGAGAGTTCCCCAACTGACAAATGGTCAAAGGATATACAAAGGCAATTTACAGATGAGGAAATCAAAGTGATGCATAGTCATATGAAAAATTGCTCAAATCATTACTTATTACAGAAATGCAAATTAAAGCATCTCTGAGGTACCACCTCACACCTCTCAGATTGATCAATATGATCAGAAAGGACAGTGATCAATGTTGGAAGGGATGTGGAAAATCTGGCACACTGATACATTGTTGGTGGAGCTGTGAACTCATCCAAACTTTCTGGAGAGCAGTTTGGAACTATGCCCAAAGGGCAACAAAAATGTGTATACCTTTTGATCCAGCAATACCACTACTGGGTCTATACCCTGAAGGATAAAAACATCAATTGTACAAAAATATTCATAGCAGCCCTGCTTGTGGTAGCAGAGAATTAGAAATCAAGTAAATGTCCTTCAATTGGGAATGGCTTAAAAAACTGTGGTATATGTATGTCATGGAACATTATTATTCTATTAGAAACCAGGAGGGATGGGATTTCAGGGAAGCCTGGAGGGATGTGCATGAACTGATGCTGAGGGAGATGAGCAGAACCAGAAAAACACTGTACACCCTAACAGCAACATGGGGGTGATGATCAGCCTTGATGGACAGGGACAATTTGCGGCTACTTGCAAAGGAGAATACCATCAGTATCCAGAGAAAGAATTGTGGAGTTTGATCAAAGACCAAGGTCTATTACCTTTAATTTAGAAAAAAAAAACCTGATATCTTATTGTCTGATCTTACTATCTCTTATACTTTATGTTTCTTCCTTAAGGATATGATTACTCTCTCATCACATTCCATTTGGATCAATGTACAACATGGAAACAATAAAAATTGCCAAATTGCCTTCTGTGGGGAGTGGAGGGGAGGGAAGTAAGATTAGGGGGAAAAGCTGTAAAACTCAAAATAAATAAAATCTTTAAAATGAGAAAAAAATGTTAAGAAGAGTACTTTTTATTTTGTCCTACAAGCAATAGGAAACCACTGGGGTTAGGTGAATAGGAGAGTCACATGGTCAGATCTACATTTAAGGAAAATTATCTTGTAGCAGCTTGGTAGGGAATGAACTGGAATGGGGAAAGGCAGGAGGCCCAACTGGAAGGCTGCTGCAATACTCTAGGGCAGAGGTGATGAGGGCCTGAGCTAAGATGATAGCTATGCGAGTGGAGAAAAGATGACACATGAGAGAGTAGTGAAGGTGGGAATGGACTGACTGATGGGATATGTAGATTGAGGGGAAATTTAGGAGTTCAGGATAATGCCAAGATTCTGAACCAGAGATACTAGAAGGGTGGTGGTATCTTTGACAGAAACGGGGAAGTGTGAAAGAGGGGTAGGTAGGGTTTGGGAGAAAAATAATGAGTTCAGGTTGGAACATATTGAATTTTTGATAGCTTGCCTTTGAGACAACCAATCTGAGATGTCCAGAAAGCAGTCAGTGATGTGGGATTGAAGCTTAGAGAGAATGAAGCTGGAGATAAAGATCTGGGAGACAGCTTCATAGTCATCTCTCAGCCAGCCTTCCCTTCCAGACCTCCTCCTCAGCTGGCACCTAAGGGGCTTTCTAACTTGACAACTGCTTGCTGATTGATTAATAGATCACTACTATTTTTATTAAACTTTTTATCAGTTGTGTTTCTTCTGAATGATTTGATACTTTAATACTTTAATTTTTATAGCAGGAATTTCTGCTGGTGCTCTAATACTCTTAAATATTTACATTTAATTATTGTTCTTGCTTTCTAATTGTTTTCAGTCATGTCCAATTCTTTGTAACTCCTTGAGTTTTTCTTGGCAGAGATACTGGACTTGGTCATTTTCTTCTCTAGTTCATTTTACACCAAGCCCCACACTTTGTCCACTTCACAATCTAACTGCCCCAAATATTTCTGGGGATACAGAGGCAAAAGTGACATTGCCACTGCCTTCATGGACTATCTATTAATGAGAGGCACCTACATATGTAGATTTTTATATTCTTTTTTTTCTATTTCTCTGAATCCTCTCTCTCCTGTGTCTGCTTCTGTCTCTAACTCTTTCTAGATCTCTGTCTGTCTGTCTGTCTGTCTCTGTCTCCCTCTCTCTCTCTCTCCCTCCCTGTCTCTTTCTCTCCTATTTATACAACCTAATATAACATGCATGTACATAAACATAAAATATATATGAGTACAAATTTAACTAAGCCTTACTTAAAATGTGAGCATGGAAATGTTTCTTAGATTCTTTTGCCTCAAACAACTTTTGAGACTATTGGATGAGTTGCTATCTTGAACCAATAAAATCACAGATCTCTTCCAAGGTATTAAGACCCTGTGGCAGAAAAGCAGTTTGTTTATTTCTGGACGACTGCCAGTTTGATTTTCCCCCCCAAGTCCTTTAGTTTTCCTTATTTAAAAAAAAAAATCCAAACTTTGAAGCTACAAATAAACTAAAACCAATTTGTAGCACCTCACTGTCTTTGAGAAAACAGAAAGACCTTGGAGTACAGCTTTGACTTTTTTTCATTTTTGAATGTATGTTATCTTCAGTCTAGGTCATCATTGCCTGCCCTAGTTCACTCCACTCCATCACTGAGCCAAAATTATTTTGACTTTTTTTTTTCTGGATTGTTTACTGACAAAATAAGACAGAACTAAAGACAAGCATGTGCTTTCCAACTGGCCCCATGGTTCCCAGCACTGAACTTCCCACTTCCCTCCTAACAGTTTGACATTCTCTTCTTCTCAAATTGAAGAACAAAGCCAAAAAATGAGTGCTAAAAGTGGTCAATTGGTCTCCTGCTGTTCTACCCCCTGCAAGAAGAGCACAGTGAGCCAGTAGGGGTAGTAAACACAACATTAGGCTTAAATAGAAAACCAATCTATATTCACCCCCATTGAGGATTGAAAGCAGGAGAACCAATTTATTGCAAGAGGGAAAGGAGAGATGCATATCCCTTGCTTTTGGCACTTTGGATCCTTGTCATTTAGCTCATCATGAGGGTTTCTTCCTCAATCTGACCTCCAGTTGGGCTGGCACAAGATGCTAAGTGCATATCAGGTTCTCATTCCCTGGCTAATTACTCCACTGGAGGTCACATTCAAACCACATTGTGTTTTAATAGTTACTACCATAAGTAGGACTGAAGACTGTCTTCATCAGCCACTCTTTGCTTAGTTTAATTCCATTCAGAAAGCATTTATTAAGTGGCTACTTCTGAAGGGAAATACAGTATGGTGTAAGCCAGGAAGACCTGAATTTAAATTCTGATTTCAACACAACTTCCATTAGTATAGGGAAAACCTTCTTTTCCCCTTGCGTCCTTTTGACAATTAGCTGAAATCTACGAATTCCCTTTCAGAATAATCTATTTAACTACATAAAAATAAAATACATAGAATTTTAAATGAAGCTAGTTATATTGAAATATAATAATAATAATTGTTATTTTTCAGATTGACCTGAAATTATCCCTGTATTTCAGGGTTAAGAATCCTTCTTCTGAGATTATAATAAAAGATGCTGACCTGCATTACAAAAAGGATAGTTTCCAGTACCAATAAAATTACAACTTTGGCCCCTAGAACTCCTATTACATTTGATACAATAGATGGGGATAAAAAGGATATAATTTTTGCCCTCATGAAGTTTAGTCTCAAGGAAACAAAACATCATATACAATGATAAATAAATATCAGATACATATCAAATAAAGAAACTATAGATTCATGGACTTTTCCTCATGAAATAGTCCCTGCCCTCATTAAGCTTATATTTTTTTTAGGCTTTTTGCAAAGCAAATGGGGTTAAGTGGCTTGCCCAAGGCCACACACAGCTAGGTGTGTCTGAGTGTCTGAGGTCAAATTTGAACTCAGGTACACCTGACTCCAGGACCAGTGCTTTATCCACTGCACCACCTAGCTGTCCCAGCTTATAGTTTTCTAAGGGAAACTGTGATATTTAATGAAAAGTAAAAATATAAAATATGCAACATCAAATAGATTTTACAGTAGCATGGCAGTGGGTCAGAAAGAGTAATACCTCTTGAAGGAAATCCCCTCTTAAGAGGGAAATAATGAATTCCAGACATGGTGGATGACTTGTGCAAAAAGATAAGAGATGGTATGACATGGAGAAGAGTCAAGGAAGTCACTTTGACTAGATCATAGATGGGGGAAAATATGAAATAAGTCTGGAAAGAAATATTGTAGCCCAATTTTGAAAGACTTGAAAAGTCAGATACAGTTTTTGTTTCATTCTAGGAATAGTAATTTGCAAAAAGGGGGCACAGTAGATAACATGGTGGATTTGAGTCAAAGGCTGTAAGACCCTGGGTGTGTTCTATAATCTCTATGAACCACAGTTTTCTCATCTATAAAGATGTCTGTATTACTGTCACTGGAATTGCTGTAACAGCCAACTGAAATAATATATGGAAATTGTTTTACAATTATAAAACAATATATAAATTTCAGTTATTTTTTTTAACTAGAGGGAATTGAAAGGAGGTGACTGGTAAGATATCTGAGTCAAATTTTCCTATGGTAGAAATCTCTCACTCATAAATTGTTTGATATATCAAAGAATTACTTATATTTTTCAGCGATTACCTTCTTGAGAGATCATTAAGGTAGGTGACCCCAAAACTAAAGGCTAACTAACCATGACCCTCTAGAGGTTCATTAGTTGGGGAATATTTCATTAAAGGAAATATGTCCAATTTTGTATATATTTTTATAGCTTTTATAGCTTCTGCAGTTATTTTCACCTTTAGTCAAATTTTCTTTGAAGAGAGTTCATTCTTTCTTTCACATCTTGCTGTGCTGTTTAATTTCCTTGGGAATTATTTTCTTTCAAAGGAATTGAGCTTTTCAAGTACTCATTACTTGGTGAATCTTTCTCCCTTTTTTGATTAAGAACTGTAGTTTGAAGGTTTATTTTTTAAGTCCATCCTGGAAAAAGGAAAACATAATCTCCAGCATCTAAATATTGATATAATGCATGTTAAGGTTTCCCACTGAATTGAATAAACATTTCTTCAGTTCATTCTCTGTGGAATACTCAGCATGGTTGTATCCATCAATGGTTCTGTAATCTCAGGGATATGGGCCTTCCTCCAAGTATGATGATTCTTATCCCTCCATGTCTGCCCATTCTATGCTACGTGAGTTAATTTTCTTCCTAATGCTCTCCACAGATTGGTCCTTCTGCATCATCTCCTGATATTGAGAGGATGCTGACAGAGCATGTGGACTACTCCTTATATAAATCACAACTTAGTTGTATACCCAGCCTATTTTATATTTTGAATCATTCATTTCTTTTCTATTTGCTATTCTGGGGCAGCTAGATGGCACACTGGATAGAGCACTGAACTTGGAGTCAGGAGGACCTGAGTTCAAATTCAACCTCAGACACTTGACACTTACTAGTTATGCAACCTTGGGCAAGTCATTTAACTTTGATTACTTCCTAACCATCTCCAGTCTTTTTCATTTACATCTAGCCACTGAACCCAGATGACTCTGGAGGAGAATGTAAGTCTTTATGCTTGTCATGGACTCTACTCCCTGATGGGACAACATTATCGTTCTCATCATCAGTTGCTTTTCTAGTGCTTCCCATGTCTAATCCTCTATTTGTCATGACTCTAATCTGCCCCCACAGAGATGTGTTTTTTTCTATTTGTCTTTGACAGATTTCAGTTTTATATCGGTTATCCATATAGATATACATGTGTGTATACATGCAACTATATGTCTATATATTATATAAAATTTTCCTCCTCTTGATATTTTACTTGTGGGATACAGCATTAATATAACTTAGTATAAAACAGGATTGCGAGTAAAGGGATCAAAGGAGACATCAGACAGAAAAAAATAAAGTAGATTTGAAGAGGGAGGAAATATTAAAAGCTTATATAGGATAAGCGGTGTGGAATCGGGGAAAGCATCAAGGAACAGTAGAACCTGAGTTGAGGCTCTCCACGGGAGATAAGGACTCTAGAAGGTGGAGATGAGGAAGAAATACACTTCATACAGCAGTGTTAGCATGTGAAACTGTTGACATAGAAGACAGATTGACAATGGTTTTAATTTTAATTGGTTTATAGCACCACACTTTCTTGCACCGTGTGTGTAATACAATCAACAAACAACCTTAACATGCATCATAGCAATGTTTAGTTGCTGGAGGTTATATTTTTCTTTCCTAGGATGTATTTCAAAAATCAACCTTCAGCATGATAAATCCATATCTTTTTTTCAAATTTGCAAATGACACAATGCTTGGAGGGATAGCTAACACATTAGATAAGAGTCTGGATTCAAAAAGAATTTGAAAAGCCAAAAAAATTAGGTTCACTCTAATAAATTGAAATGCAATATAGACAGAAGGAAATGGAAGAAGTATTTACATAGTGCTTAATTTGGACTAGTAACTGAGCTAAATATTATCTCCTTTAATCCTCACAAGTCTAGGAGGTAGGTGATATTGTTATCCCCATTTTACATTTGAGGAAATGGAGGCAAAGGGTTAGGCGATTTTTCAAGAATCCTACAGCTACTAAGCATCTGATGAAGATTTGAACTCAGATCTTCCTAACTTCAGGCCTACTGCACCACTTAGATGCCTGTATGTAAAGAATGATTCTTGTTTCATAAAGTCAGCTTCATATGTACAAGATGGGGATTATGATTAAACAGTTCCTATGGAAAATATCTCAGAGTTTTAGTGGATCAAACCCTTAAGGAGAGACTATTATATAATACTAAAGTGAATCTCTAAACTCATTCCTTTATTGACACAGATTGTAACTCATCTATGCTTGACTATTCAGTTTGACTTTTATGCATCTTCTCCCATAAATTCATTGTACGTGGCCAGCCCAATATTTTGGTGTCCCTACTCACTTTTTGTGGATATTTTAAGTGTACCTCTCCTACTATGTACCTATCACCTCTCATCCTTATTCATCCATCTTCTCTTCCTATCACACATTTCATTGATAGCATCTTTTATTCTGGTTCTTCTTCTTTGGTTGTATGTTTAATCTGATAGTTATAGGTATGTTGTAGGTGGTCTTATCTAACATGAATCTACTCATTACATTCTACATTTTTAATTCTTTGAATGCCATTGTAGCTCCTGTTTCATTATTACACATCAATGTCATTTGAAGGTTGGCCTAAAAAGATAGGTTCTTGATTTTGTGGGAAGTTTGGGATTATTAAAGAAGTTTGTACTTTTCCAAAGGCAGTTTCTACTCTTCTTTTATTCAATTTCGGGCCCAATTCCTTAATCATCTAAATGGTCTTTCTCAGATGTGTGTGTGTGTGTGTGTGTGTGTGTGTGTGTGTGTGTGTGTGTACTAATGAACAAAGTCCATAATTTATCTTTTTAAATTAATATTGTAATGTGGAAAATAGACTGTCATTTACTACTTGGTCTTTCCCATGTAGATGGTCTAGGTAAATTTTTTTGAGCAGTTACAATCTCTTTTCCAGGCAGTTATGCAATATTCTGGGGGCATGATATAATTTGTACAGTAGTGTTCAATCTAATCCATCCAATAAACATTTATTAAACATCTACTAGGTGTCAGTCACTGTAATAGTGTTAGCAATATTATTAATAAAAAGACAGTTCCTGCCTTCAAGGAGCTTACAATTTAACACAAAAGAAGGCAAGAAAGCAGGGGGAGAAAAAAAGATACTAGGGGGTACCTAATATGGAAGTATCTTGCTCTATGAAGGTAAAAAAACAGACAGGGCAGCAGAAGAATAGTGGAGTGAGTCCCAAAGTCCATTTATGTCCTCTATAAATGAAGGCATTGGGAGAAGCATCTGGGGAATCTCACCATCCATTGGAATCACTTTTTCAACTGATTTTCTTCCAAAACACTTGTAAATACTTTATTTTGATAAACCTACATCTCTCTATTCTATGGCTCACCTGATATTTATGATGAGGGGTCATTGAACAGGGTCATTTCTGTAAATAGATCTTTGAAAGATTTGTGAATGACTTTGATTTATGCTTGGGACTTATCATAGTAAAAGAGTCTGGAAGATGGTATTTTGCTCTGCTAAATCAAATCCTTTGTATAAAACAAAACAATAACCAAAATGAGCTATTATACCTTCTGTGTTTTTTTTCAACATTTTTGAAGTGACAAATATGTCATCCATTGTTGAATAGAGATTGTACTTGCTTTCCATTAATACTTCATTGAGTATACCTTCTGTTTGTTTATAAATGACATACAGATTTTACAAAGATGAGATAATAAGTCCCTAGATTGACAGTCATTGATGATCTCCTTGTACTTGGAAGTTTTACTTTTAATATTAAAATCATTTCATTGTTTTTCTGTATCTTTGTTACCTTCCCCTTCCTTTAGCTATCTTGTATACTGACAAGTTATATCTCAGTATTGCAATACCTACTGCACTTTTCTCTATACATATTTCTTATAATCCAGGTTTTTTTTTTAATTTGCTTTTCTGTGTTTGCTCTCTTAAATAACATTTCTACCTCTCCTATAAGCACATACAATAATGATGCCTGGGTTCAAAAATGATAGTTCCAATACATATACATGTTGGGAAAACAAGTGTTTTATAGTAATATAGCTATAGTAAGTTTATATGTCTTTTCCATTTTCCTTCTTTTTTCTTCTTTTGGTTCCATTTATATTTTTAGATGACCTTGGAAGGGCTTTTCTATTTGGATTCTATGAAAGACTTTCTTTAAAATGTTTAGTCTATTCTCTGCCTTTATTTCTGCTTTATGAGATTATATTATTTATAATAGTTCATCACGTGTCTTTGTATGATTTTATTAACGAGTTTATATTCTAACCTACTATTGTCTTTGACAGCCCCCTTTCTCTGTCTGGAAAGGGAATTAATTGTTTGCTGACTAAGTATTTTTCTGTATTCTTTTGGACTCCTTGTTGTGGTGATTAATTTACATTGGTTAAACTTCTAAATAAAATTATTTTCAATTATTTATTGAAATAGTACATCATTGACTTTTTTCTATCATACCCATATCTTTTTCATTTCTAGTCTATGCTCTTTACTAATTCTGATCTTAGACTTATGACAATTGTCCTATGACAATTATTTGGCTTGAATGTATTCTGACAGGGATAACTCCAATAACAAGACTTTAACTATTTATAAAAAATATACTTTCTTCCTTTTCTAATATTTAATGTTTTGTAATGATATTAGTGCTTGTCATCATTATATTCATGCTCATCGTAGCTAGCATTTAGTTAACATTCCATAGTTTTGAGAGTACTTTCCATATATCTCATTTAATTATTCCAACATCCCTGAGAGATAAGCTCTAAATATTATATATTTATATTATATATTATATAAAGATTATATATTTTGTCTACCATCTACTAATTCTTCTCTCAAATAACTCATAAGCATTCTGTATAATCTACGAGTCATGATCAGCAGAATGATATGGTGACCAAAATCTCTAGGGCAATATGCTGAATCAGAAAATCATAGCTTCGATAAGAAAGTATTAGGTCTACATTACTCTTCTCTGGTCAGACTACATCTGAAGAATGATTTCCTTCTGGGCACTGATAAACAAGGGAGCATAATGGAGAGTATGACTAGGATGGTAAAGGGTTTGCAATCAAACCATCTGAGGATTTAAGGAATTGGTAACATATATCCTGAAGGGAAAGAAAAAAAATAAAGATTTCTCATGCTTGTTGCCTTCAAATATTAGAAAGGATCTCATGTGGAAGCAGAGTTACAATTCCTATTCTTGGTACCAGAAAAGTGAACTGGAACAATGGATGGAAGTTACTGAGAGGTATTTTTCAGTTTGATTTAAGGGGAAAAAAATTTCTGAACAATTTACACGTGCCAAAATTAAAATAGGTTATTTTAGGAGGGACTGGGGTTGTTCTCACTAGACATCTTTAATCAAAGGCTGTTGAATACAGTGTAGAGGTCATTCTTTTTCAGACAGAACTTAAAATAGACAGCCTCTAAGGTCCTTTACAACTCTAAGATTCTGAGATTTAATTATCATGGTCTCTTGTCAAAAAAAATTCTGGGATTCTGAGACATTTTTTTCTGGACTTCATTCCTTGATCTACTAGGGTCCTCAGAAATAAGAATTCAAGGCTGTCCAGGGCTGACCTCCTGGGTTCCACCTGGGGGAATCTGGTTAGTCTGAAGGCAAGCTGAAGAAACTGGGACCCAAGGCACCTTTCATCTATTCTAGGGGATTTTTGAAATTTGGATGTGATCCAAGCAAACAGAAAATATTTGGATCTGCTAACCCCCAAATTATAGTAGTGATCTACTTTGATCCTCTCGCTTGTGTAGCTCTATGTCATAATAGAATAAATTCTTCCCTAAAAATGACCATATCTCTCAGGCATGCTTGAATTTAAATTTAGATTCCAGAGACTTTGAAGAGCGAGATTCAGACAAAAGTAGATCTTATTAATGCATGTAATACCTTTCATCCTTGGAATGCTGGAGGGTTAAAAAGCTTCCTATCTTGAAACCCTCTATGTTATTCCATAGTAAAAAGATATAGTCACACTGATGCTGAGTGAGATGAGCAGAACCAGACAAACACTGTACACCCTAACAGCAACATGGGGGCGATGACCAACCTTGATGGACTTACTCATTC
Source organism: Macrotis lagotis (assembly GCF_037893015.1). Lineage (NCBI taxonomy): Eukaryota > Metazoa > Chordata > Mammalia > Peramelemorphia > Peramelidae > Macrotis > Macrotis lagotis. The sequence goes on along the minus strand of NC_133663.1, from coordinate 35,060,290 downwards.
CATCAGTGCAACAATCAGGGACAATTTGGGGCTGTCTGTGATGAAGAATACCATCTGTATCCAGAGAGAGAATTGTGGAGTTTGAACAAAGACCAAGGACTATTACCTTTAATTTAGGAAAAAACCTGATTATTGTCTGATCTTGCTGTCTGTTGCTTTATTTTTCTTCCTTAAGAATATGATTTCTCTCTCATCACATTCAATTTTGATCAATGTATACCATGGAAACAATGTAAAAACTGGCAAATTGCCTCCTATGGGGAGTGGGGGAGGGAAGTAAGATTAGGAGGGAAAATTGTAAAACTCAAAATAAATAAAATCTTTAAAAAAGAAAAAAAAGAAAGAAATAGAGAAAAAAGATATAGTCACATTAGACCTTAGCACATAGGTGGTATATCCCTTATTCCAGTATAAGGGCAAAATATTAAGTGAGAAAAATCCCAAAGCCTAGGAAAGAATCATATTTCTTGACATATGTATGTGTTTTTCTCTAGTTTTATTGATGGGGGTGGGGTAGGGATAATAGTGCATTCCATTCAACTTGGGGAAAGGAACTACATTTCCATAAGGATTTGATAAAGTATTAAAACAATAGTCCGGCCCAGGAAGAAAATGGGGAGTTACTTAGATATCACATAGCATGGAGAAATCAGAAAGTCAGGAAATAGCCAGCAAGTAAGCTGTTCAATGACAGCAACAGAGGGAATAGGAAAAATGCCAGCAATGCAGTAGACTGGGCTAGATTTCATTCATTCAAAAAAAATACTTTTATTAAGGGCTTATTATGTATATGGCTCTGCTCTTGGTATAAAGGTGAACAAATAGCTGGACAAAATGTGAGAACAAAGAGGCAGTGGCAGGCAAACAGAGAATACCTTTAGGGAATAATTAGTAGTCCTGTTTAGTCCTATTTATGCAGAATTCGAGGTACATTAAAAGGGTGAGTGATTGAAGCCAGATTCTGAAAGGCTCTGAATGCCAATTTAAGGGATTGGGACTGTGTCTAAAATAGCATAGGAAGGTATTCAGAGTGTTTTCATGGACAAGTATATTATCTTGGGTGCATATTACTAAGATATATGGGATGGTAGTGGCATATGGGACAGACTGCAACATAGTGAGGTTAGAAGTGACAAGATGATCGAGGCGGCTCTATATGAAAGATAATTACGTCCTGTACTAGGGCTAAGGCTAGGATATAAAGAACACCATCACTTCAAGGGGAATGAAGTCATAAAATTGGTAGAATGTGAAGTATGAGTGAATGTGAGGATAAAGAAGATGGAAGTTAGACTTTTTCAAAGTTTTGAGTGTAGGTTAGCGGTAATACTATCACCTCTTTGACCCTTAGTTCATTCATAAAATAGATATTCTATTAATAGTGACACCATCTATGATGTGTATGTATTCAGGTAATAGTTTAGATTAAGGTTTCACTAATCAATTGAGTTCAGCAATATATCTGATGATAATATAGGGTGTGGACATTTGACAGAAAGGAGCCTTTTCATGAACTGAGGCTGAGTGCAGTGAGCAGAATCAGGAGAACATTGGACACATCAAAGTCAACATTATGTGATGATCGACTATCATGGACTTAGCTCCTCTCTACAGTTCAGGGTTCAAGGATAGTTCCAAAAGATTTGTGATGGAAAATGCCATCCACATCCGGGGGGGCGGGGAAACTATGAAGTCTAAATTCAGGCCAAAGCAGACTACTTTCAGTTTTTAACACTTGCTTTAGGTTTTTTTTTCTTTCTCATGTTTTTCCCCCTTTAGTTTTGATTCTTCTTTCCTAATATGACTAATATGGAAATATGTTAAACATGATTGGACCTGCATAACCTATATCATTTTACTTGCTGTCTCAGGAGTAGGATGGGAAGGGAGGGAGACAAAAGAATGTAGAAGTCAAAAACTTACAAAAAGATGAATGTTGAAAATTAGCCACGTAATTAGAAAAATAAAATGACATTTAAAAAAAAGAAGCATTTCCCATGTAGTTGGGCATACATTCAGGCATAGTGCTAATTGGGGAGCAGGGAGGGACAGTTGCTACAGATGTGAAATGATGCATTCCAGGTCAGATCATTGTATTTGGCATTGTTGAGTCATTTCAGTTATGTCCAACTCTTCTGGACCCCATTTGGAATAGCTTGCCATCTCCTTCTCCAGTTCATTTTATAATGAGGAAATTGAGGCAAACAGGGTTAATTGACTTGCCCAGGGTCACACAACTAGTAGATGTCTGAGGCATGATTTGAACACAGGTCTTCCTGACTCTTGATCCAGTATTCTATCTACTGTGTCACTTAAAGTCTTACAAAAATTTTACATTATTACAAGAGACCTTTCTAAAAATAAGGTTAAAGAAAAACACATCAATCAATCTGAAAGTAGAAATAAAAAAGATGATGCAGCATCTGTGATGGTCCAGGAACTGAGTGATTGTGTTAAATAATGCTTTACTTCTGAGTGAAGGACTTGTCCACTCTATGGACTAGAAAAACAGATAAGGAGAAAGAGCTCAATATTTTCTGTAATTTTTCAAAATGTTGCTCTCCCTTGAACGTACAGCAGAGATGCATGAAGAAAAGATTTCTCTCCCTACTTCTTTCCCCAGCCTCTCAATGCAATGACAGTTATAAGCAACTGGCATTGAGAATATGTACTTGCCTCAGTTAGCCTACATATTTAGTCATTTTTCTTCCTTTATATTCCATTCCTTTCCCAGTGATCCTTAGAAATGAACATTTCTAGCTTTGGAATTAACTTTCTAAACTAAGAAGTTGTGAATTCTGAAGTTAAGTGCTGGTTCCCAACAAGTGTGAAAGGCCTCTAAAAACAGTATCCTTCTAGGGTATGTCAAGTGAGATAGGGGAGAGGAGATAATCACTGAGTCAGAAATCTGAAAGTCATTTCTGATTGATCAAGAGATATAAACCCTATGAGTTTCTCAATCATTATAGACATTAGGTGAAAGTGAAGTAACATTCTCAGTTATTTCAACAGTTCCACAAAATAGTTTTTACCTTTTAGGGGAATATAGTGAGTATAATGGATTATCTGTGTTTGCATCATGCTCATGAATTATATCTTTTTTTTTGGGGGGGAGCTGTGTATCTTAAGCACTTTTATTTATTTTTTTCCTATTGAGGAAAATCAAACACTATCCTATATCTGATATACATATTATATATATATAGATATATCTATTGTATGTTGAGTGCTTTTCTAAAAGGGATTCATTTGAGGGGATCCTATAATAATCCATATATAATCTATGTCAGATCCTTAATGATGGTATATATCATACAATCATTTTTATTTATTTCATCATCAATCATAGTTTGATTATTGGATTGCTTGATGAGCTCAAATTGCTACCAAAGTATCATCACAGATTGATTGCTTCATTGCTTAATAAGCAAAATTGTCTGAAATTTATTTAAACATTTTTTAAAGTAGAAAAGTTGATCATGAAACAGAGGAGGTCAATGAAAACCAGAAGTCAATGAAGGCATTATTAGAGTTTCCAATAAATTCAACAATACCAGCTCCCAAAGTAAATATTCCCTATTCAAGCAAAACCATTGGGAAAATGAAAAAGTTTTGCAGAAATTAGGTTTTAAACAATATTTTGCTCCACATACTACAAAAATCTCTAAATGGATGCACAGCATAAATGTAAAAGATTTCGCCATAAACAAATTATAGAAGTGAAGAAGCTACCTAACACATCAATGAAGAGTTGTCCTCAAACAAACAAGGCATTGGGATGAGAGTAAAAGATAAAAATGAATAATTTTGACTACATAAAATTGAAAAGTTCTAACACAAAATAAAAACAATAGGAATTAAAAGGAAAATAATTAAGTGTGGGTTGAAAATATTCACTGATAATACAATATTTAAAACAGAGATGGAATTGATATAAATATTTAAGAATAAGAACTATTTTCAAATGGATAAATTATAAATAGACATATCTGAGAAATTTTCAGAAGTGCAAGATACTAATAATCATATGGAAAAAATTCTAATCACAAAATAAGAGAAATGAAAATTACAAGTCTGAGCTTCTAACTCAGACTAAGAAGCAAAGATAAAAAAAAGTCAATTATTTAAGAGAACATGGCAAGATTATATAAAGCATTCTTCAATTTATTCCCATGTACTAGGGACAGGGAATACAACTAAAGGAAAAAAGGAAGTTCCTGTCCTCAAGTTACTTACAGTCTATTGGGAGTAGACAAAAAAATGAGCTAAAAAGTGAAAGGATCTGGTGATTCAGGAGCTGAATTATGTTGGAGTTGAGTAGATCTGGCACGAATACAATGCCTTTACCAAATAGAAGTTGAACCAACCCATCAGTAGAAGAGGGTGTGGGGTAGAGGGATCTCCAGTGAGAACATTTCTGGAACAGAGGTTTAGAAGTCATTTGAAAAGACAGGGACTCTGATATCAGTCACACTTCATTGTTGGTAAAACCACAAATTGGAACAACTATTCTGAAAAACAATTTGAAACTATAGTTCCCAAAGCCATTACATTTTTGCCTCAACATTTTGACTTTGACTCAGAAATATAACTACCAGGCATATACCTCAGAGAAATAAGATAGAATAATCTGTGTGCACAAAAATACAATAGTATTATTATTATCATCATCATCATCATCATTACTGCTTCTAAAGCAGTAGTAGTAATAATAGTAGTATTTGTAGTACGAGTGGTCTAAAGCAATAACCAGATGAATCAAGAGTGTCTTTGACTGTATTAAAGAACTAGAAATAAAGTAGATGTCCTTTCACTGAGAAATGTGAATGGTATATAAAATCTTAAGAAATAATGCAGGTTTAGGTGAGCTGATCCAGGAGGAAAATTCCTAAAATAGCCAATAAAAAGAAAGGAAATCAACTTTTAGATATTAAAGAATTCTGATCAATGCAATAACAAATTGTGATATCAGAAGTCTAATGACGGATTTAGGCTTCTCAACTGCTGGCAAAGAGATGATGGAAGAGAAATGGAGAATGCAAGAAATAGCCTCAATCATGGTCACCATTTGGTTTGGTGTGGTTTATACTTATTTTTACAAGGGAAGGCTTTTGAAAGAACAATAATACAAAAATACACATGTAACTCTTCCTTTGATTTCACTCTTTCAATCAGCAAATGTGCTTACTAACCAGAAGGTGTCTTCTACTTCAGGCAAGATGTACATTTGTGGGTCTGCCTTCATAAAACCCCATTGGTTTACTTTACTAATCAGCAGTAGTTATAACTACTTGAAAAAGGATATTGCTTATTGGGAACTGTTGTGTATGGGAGCATTGTGAATTATCTTCACCTGGTGTGCTTGAACATCAGAATCTTATTTTACAAAGTTCCTGGGGAGTGGGAGTGCATTAGACATTGGAAAGGTATTTAAGCACTTGTGTTTTGGTAAATAAATGGAACACTTGGAGATCTTAATTGTCTCCCTTGTTATCTTTATCTCCTGCCCCTCCAAGGCTCACTTGGGGAAGATTGAGGGAGTCCAGAACTGGGACTCAACAATTGCTGAGATGAAATCATAAGAATAATAGGGCTAAAATATTCCCCTCATACATCTAGGTATACTCTCACCTATACTTAAGAGTATACATGGGAAAAGTGGTCATAAAATTAGTTGCAAAACAAAAATGTAAGAAAGTATATGTGCCCAAGGAAACTCCCAATTTATAATGTTTATGTGGAGACTCTATTCCTATCCTCTCAATTGTGCCTCAAACTATCTGGAACTACCAGATGGTGAGTTTCCTTCTGATTGAATAGCTCTTTTTCAAAGGACTATGACCAATTATGGTTTGATGGGAGAAACTCTTTTCCCATCCCCACTCTGCTCAGTATATTCTATATCTTATCTATTTCCGGCCGGTTAACCAATATGAGATCAAAGCATAATGATTCAGTCCACATACTATATGCTCTCATTCCCAATGCTTTTGTTTTTTCCAGTCCTTACAACTCCAACCAACTTACAGGATACACTACTCATAATGGGACTATAGATATGAAGAGAATGAGAGATGGATGGCAATGTACCTTTTTGCAAAATAAAAAAAGCTCTTTGGCTACATGACTCATATAGTTGCAGGGGCCATACTCCACAACTGTGCTGATTCTGGAATGTTTTCAGTTCTGAAACAGTGTTGATTATTGACAATAATGGCTACTTAAAGTCTTCTAGAGGTGTGGCCAAGTTTCAGCCTGGTCAATGGACTCCTCTTTCTGATCTAAACAGAGAAAAGTCTTTGCATTTTTAATGGGATAACAGGCAGGTACAGTCTTGTTAAAATGTGAATTCCTCCTTCTTTGTGATTACCACTCCTCACTTCAATGAGCTTGGGGTAGAGCATAAAATCCTCCCCCCCCCCATTCACAGAAGAGAGTAGAACTTTCAGGAGACATAGACAAGACAATTCTTTGTTGTTATTGATGTTATTTTTGTATGTGAATTAAATAGACAAATTCACAATTTTATGCATAATCCTCTTTTTTTAAAAATAAATTTAAACACTTATTAATATCTTTATGAAAAGTATTAAAAAATGAAGAAGCTATTGAATTATGGTGATGAAACAGTGAAGTGGACATGCCACTAGACTAAGGGATATATGGAGCTGTTTTCTCTTCATGAGTTGGTAGGAATGACTTGAGTACACTCCATTAGAAAAAGGATTCCAGAGTAGCATCAAGGACATCATCCTGAATTCTCCCCAAAACTCATAATTGGGATAATAATAAAAAAAGAAAATTTGCTCTAAATGAGTTGAGGAACAACCCAGTTAGGAAAGAAATTAGAATCCTTGAGGGAGAAGACACTGTGGAGTTGTGGGAATGAAAGGATATTACTCAGAAGATCAAGAAGGAATGATTTTTCTAAGGCCTGCTAATTAAATCCAAGGATCCATTCATAAAATATTACCTTAACAGGTATAGACCATGATCTCTCTATGACTCAAGAAAAGGTTCCAGAAAATTGTTCTAGCCCCAAAACATCATTACTCTTTGAATTGAGGCTGTTCCTCAGAGGGTAATCTGAGGTTTCAACCATCAGAACCTTTCCCTCTTTGGTGAGCCTTGTTCTCAAATTAATTCACATTGTAAGGAGATGGGAAATGTCTTCAAGAGCAGCTTACAAATGTTTCTTTGCTCCTCTGTGACTTCTGAACCCATCTTCTTGATGATACAAACAATTGCCTTCTTTCAAAGAATTGGCATTACCTTTAAAGGCGCTGGAATTCTCTTTAGTCATTGCCAGGGAGAAAAGAGGGCCAAACAATAATAATTACTAGTAATAAAAATAATGATAATTAGCATTTCTATAGTATTTTAAGGTTTGTAAAACATGAGGGGATTCAGATTAACTAAAATGGTCAGTGGAGGAGAATCTAGGAAATCTACTTTTTTCATGAATACCACACTTTAGGAACCTAAATAATCTCAATTAAATAAATCAAATTAAATAATGACATCATTTAGGCATGGAAAAGACCTTGGTTTAGATCTTGGCACTTACCTGTGTGTTAGGAAAGATTGAAGGTATGAAGGGATGAAAACATGTGAAGGAAGAAAGAAGAGCGGGAAGGAGGAAGGAATAATAGAAAAAAGGGGAGAGAAAGAATGGAGAAAGAAAAGAAGTAAGGAAGGAAAAGAGAAAGAAAGGAGGAATGAAGATAAGAAAGAAGGAAGGGAGGGAGGGAAGAAAACCAAAGGAAGAAAGAAGGTAGAAAGAGCTAGGGAATAATAGAGGGAAAGGGGAGAAAGACTGGAGACAGGAAAGAAGGGAGGAAGGAAAAGAGAGTTGAAAGAAACAGGATTCTGTGGGGTTGAGGGAGGGAAGTGAGATTAGGGGGGGAAATTGTAAAATCAAATAAAACATAAAAGAGAAAGAAAGGAGGAAGGAAGGTAAGAAAGAAGGAAAGAAGTGAAAGAGAGAAAGAAGAAGGAAGAGAGGGAAGAAAATAGTGGCAGGGAAGAAGTAAGGAATAATAGAAAGAAGGGGAAGAAAGAATGTTGAAAGGAAAGAAGGAAGGAAGGAAAAGAGAGTGGAAAGAAAGGAGGAGGGAGGTAAGAAAGAAGAAAAGAAGAAAGAAGGGAGGGAGGGAAAGAAAGAAGTGAGGAAAAGGAAAACATTTAAAAGTTTATGTGCTAGAAATGGTACATCAATAGGAATGTCAATAACTACTTCTGTAAATTCCACCTCTAATACTTTTATTGTATGAATTGATGAATGAATGAATGAAAAGAAAAAAAATATTTTTAAAAGCTTATTGTGGATCAGGAATGCCAATCATTCCCGACCGTAAAATGACATGATTGTGCTCAATGACCTTTAAAATCCTCTCCTGCACTAGATATATGATCTCTCATCCTATGTTCTCAAATTAATTCACAATGGAAGGAGGTGGGAAATGTCTTCAAGGGCAGCTTACAAATGTTTCTTTGCTCCTCTGTGACTTCCGATTCCAACTTCTTGATGATAGGAATAATTGCCTTCTTTCAAAGAATTCTCTAAATTTAGAACAAAGTCCCTTAGAAGATCATTCATCATTCATAAATGAACAGTCAGATTGTTATTTTCCCATGCCCAAATATTTCAAATCTTGAAAGAGAACTCTCCCCAAAGTCTAAGATATCATTCTCTTTGTGGGCACAGAATCAGATCTCTTAGTTATTTTGTTCAAGTCACATAACCTTGGTCATGTGGTCTTCCGGTTCAAATAATATGGATCATTAATTTAGGAACTGATCAAAATCCATGTGTTCCTACTGTTAATGTCCTAGAGACTTGTTTTTTCCATTTCTTTTTTTATTTTATCTCTTGAGAAATTTTGAAATTTATTAACATCAATTTAATCATGCATGACCTGATGCTGAGCGAGATGAGCAGAACTAGAACATTGTCCACCCTAACAGCAACATGGGGGCGATGATCAACCTTGATGGACTCATTCATTCCATCAGTGCAACAACCAGGGACGATTTGGGCTCTCTGCAATGAAGAATACCATCTGTATCCAGAGAAAGAATTGTGGAGTTTGAACAAAGACCAAAGACTATTACCTTTAGTTAAAAAAAATTATCTTATTATATAATTTTGCTATCTCTTTAACTTTATTTTTTCCTTAAGACTATGATTTCTCATCACATTCAACTTAGATCAATGTATACCATGGAAACAATGTAAAGACTAACAGAATGCCTTCTGAGGGGGTGGGGGGAGGAAAGTGAGATTAGGGGAAAATTGTAAAATTCAAAATAAATAAATTAATTTAATTTAAAAACCCATCAATTTAATCAAAGACACAACTTATTTGATTTGGAAGTATATTTTTAATGTTGAGTTAGCAAATGTTCATCAGGACAATAAGTTTGAGTTTGAAGGGATCTTAGAGATCTTTGAGTGAAGTCCCCTCTTTTACACATGAGAAAATTAAGTTAAGTGACTTCTTAAAGTACCTGGCACAGCTAATATTTTGGGGTCTACTGTAGCCAGAATTTTGTCCATTATATTGTATTCTTGCTCTCAATTTCTCTACCTATTCATTGCCAGAGAACCCAGAGGCATGAGTTTCATGGCAAAATGTGGAGTTTTTGGTAGAGAACCTATATAATATGATGTGTGTGGGGGGGAAGCTGTAAAAATTGAGTTATCTAATTTTCCATGATTTTCACACATACACACACACACACACACACACACACACACACACACACACACCCCTCCTTATTGCTTCTTCTGTCATCAAACCAGTGTAGCTAACTTGTTACCCTTCCTTGGTTTTCAGTTTTCATCTCTTTGCTTTTGAAAAGACATTTTACAAAGGAATTCCATGCCTGGAATTCATTCTTTCCATCCCCTCTGATTGGTGGAATCACTAGATTCCTCAAAGACAGCTTGCATCCTTTCAGGAAGTAAATTATGAGCCCCCAAGTTGTTGAAAGACCTCAAATTACCTTGGCTTTGCTCTATTTCAAGGATGGGAAAACTTTTTTTTTCCTGTCCAGAGTTATTCAGATATTTTTAATATCATTTGTGTTCTATATTTGATCAAAAATTTCATTAATGTATCCATAAAAGGCTCCTAAATTTATTAAATTTTGAGTCTCACCTGCTGTTGCCTTGGCAACACCATGCCAATATAACTCACAGGTCAGAGATTCCTTCACCCTGCTCTATTTCCTTAGTTTGGGAAAGTTCTAATTCCCTTATCTCCCATCCCCTCCACCCCTTTGCAGTCACCATCATTTTTAGCAGTAGACTGTAAACCAGCATGATCATAGAATTCAAGAGCCTAGAGACCTACATTGGCTATCCCATCTAACTGATAGGCAAAAGGAATCTCCACTATAGCATATCCATTGTTATTCTGCTTGGAGATCTCCAAGGATTTGGGACTCCTCCTTGAAGGAAGGAATTGTTTCTATTTTTTCTTTTTATCACTAATACCTTATGCAATGTCATTTATATAGCAGGTAAAATAAATATTTGCTTAATTGATGAAAAGTAAGAGTATTTTAGTAAATGGACCAAGACTGCTAGAGAAATGACCATTTCTGCAGGAACGATTTCCCCTATTCAGTAGTAAAATATCCATTTCTCCCACACTATATTTTTCTCCTTATATTGTTACCCTCATTGAAGTTCTCTTCATTAGAGATTTATTTAGGTTAAGAAAACAGCCTTTCAACAATGTAAGTTTTCCTGCATCAGCCTTTTACATATTAGCAAAAAATTACAATTTCTTTTCTTTTAACACCTAAGTGAGGTTATATAAAGTAAATGATTATAAAACCTCTGACCTGGTGGAGCTGGCATTGGTATGACCTTGAGATAAGAACAATTAAAAGAAATGGGGGAAACGAGCAGGATCTAAACGGAATTCTCTTGGAACAAACAAGATACTATTCAGGATCAAGAAAAGACTTTAAGCACCTGTCATATTGCCGATGTGGAGGCTTCCTTTACTGAAGTAGGCAGTTTACCATTTTTTTTTTCTGGAAAAAATGGTCTCATTCATACATAGAATTAAAGTTCTAAAAAGACATGCCTTGATCCTGAGTTTTCTTAGTTCCACATCTGACACTATCTGTCATGGCACTCGAAGGCTGTTTATGGGTTGTCTATTCAAAGGATCAGATTGTGCCCTAAAGAAGGGTATCCTACCAGTTCAATTCAGAGAGTGGAAGGGAAGGTTAGCAAAGGGTAGATTAATTTTCAAAAGTTACAGAACAATCAGCAATGCTGGGAAATTTTATTTGAAAGGGGTTTGAGGGGGGTATCATGGTTTGGGCAGCACAATGTCTTCTGAACTGGGCTCAAGATGTTGAGAAGGGCAGAACAGGGCAGAAGTGTGACAAAGACAGACTTTCCATTTTTGTTACTTTGTCTAAGGTCATTTCCTTTGTCTACTTCCTTCTTCATCTTTGTTTTCTTTGGAATCAGACTTTAGAATTCTACTTCTTAAAGTGTTGTTCCGGCACTAGAGTACCTTATTAAGTGTCTATTCCTGGCTAGACACTGTTCTAAACATTTAAGATGCAACTACAAAGAATGAAACAATTCTTACTTTCAAAAAGGTTATTCTATTGTCAAGGGAACATGCTGTTTACTGAGTCTTTCCAATTCTGTCTAGAATATATGTGTGTATGTGTATAATATATTTGTTGTTGTATTAATCTCCTCCTCTATTCCCACCAATACTCCCAGCTCAATATTGCATTATCTTATACCTAATAGGTATTTTTTAAATAAAAAGACTATTGCAATAATTTCTTTATATCTTCCTATTTGTTGTTCAACTCTTCTCTAAACTATCCTTCAAACTACCACCAGATTTACCTTCCTTTATAGATGCATTTGCCATGGCATCACTTTTCTCAGAGCTCTTCAGTGATTTCCTGTTGCTTACACGATAACGTTCTAATGACTGAATCTATCTTTGGGAATCCTCTGGAATCTGACTCTTCTCCTCCTAATTTTGTTCTTCCTCCTCCTCCTTTTTTTCTTCCTTTATATTTGTATTGCCTTTCTGAATTGTTCTTCTGGTTCTGTTCACTTAACTGAGTTGGAATTAATAAATGGTAATATTTCATGCCATTCAGATATCAGTTTTCTGTCATTCTGTTTTCGATGAGCATGCACTTATTTCCATTTATTTCCAAGATGGAGCTCACATTCTAAGGGGGGACACTTGAATTCTTTGTATAAGTCACATATAGAGTCTTTCTCATTTATCACTCTGTGGGTAGAGCCTTTGAGAACCCAGGATCATCTCAAAGCCATAATGAAGAATTGGAATAGGACATTTATGAAATATAATTCTAGGACATTATGGGTGAAATCATTTTTCTTGCTATGTATATTGGGTTTCAAGGCTTTCAAGGCACTTTATAGACATCTCATTTTATCTTCACAGTATCCCATAAGGCAAGGATTATACTGATGAGGAAATTGAAGCTCTCTGAGGTTAGGAGAATGAAGGGAAGGGAATAAGCATTTATATAGTGCTAACTATGTGCTGTTCTTTTTACAAACATTATCTTATTTGGTTCTTACAACAAACTTGTGAGGTATGTTACTATTACCCATGTTTTGTACTTTAGGAACCTGAAGCAAACTGAACATATGTGACTTGCCCAAAGTCACACAATGAGTTTCTGAAATGGGATATGAAGTCAAGTCTTCCTGACTACAGGGCCAGAACTCTATACATTATACCATCTCATTATTGACTATACAAACCTTTGAGGTAATTCTTGACTTCTTTCTTTCTTTCTTTCTTTCTTTCTTTCTTTCTTTCTTTCTTTCTTTCTTTCTTCTTTCTTCCTTCCTTCCTTCCTTCCTTCCTTCCTTCCTTCCTTCCTTCCTTTCTTTCTTTCTTTCTTTCTTTCTTTCTTTCTTCTTTTTTCCTTTCTTCTTTCCTTTTTTCTTTCTTCCTTCATTTCTTTTTTCTTACTTCTTTTCTTCCTTCATTTCTTTGCTTCTTCATCCTTCCTTCCTTCCTTCCTTCCATTCTTCCTTCCTTCCTTTCTCATTTTAACCAATATGAAATCATACAATCTAAAAAATCTACAGACCATTAGGTCATTGGGATATATGTTTGGAAAAAAGCCCTCCATTTATAAGCACTTACAAATTCAGCTCCACTCCCCTAAGCAAGAAAAAGATGGAGCACTAGAGGATGGAGTAGATTTTTTACCAATCTTATAAGGACAAGTCTGTTAAAATAGTCTATATACCATTAGAAAACCCTTTAGTTCAACTGAGTGGGAAGATTATGGAAAGGCTGTTAGACTTAGAGGCAGAAGACCTGCTTTCTTATCTGTGAAATGAGGGCAGTGAACCAAATAGAATATCTCAATCAGCTCTAAATCTGTGATGCTGTCATTCCTTGTAATCTCAAATTTAACTGATCTAGTTTCTTATGGGAAAATGTGTCATAAGTTCCAAATGACAGCCTTATAAACAGACATTTGATTTATACCTATTGCCCAAGTTGCCTCTACAAAGGAGATAAAAGAGACTTCAATTGTGCATCTTTAATCATCATTCCTTTCTGACTGTGAGCTTTTATGCAGTGCAAATTTAATGGAGAGTCTCTGCTGATTCCCTTCCCCCCCAATACAATTGCTGGCAAGATTTAGCCTATAATTTCATGAAAAGGATATGAAATAGTCACTGAAGATTTCACCACTTACTTTTGGCTTTTCTCCAGCATGGTCCCTAAATGGCATGTGTCTGAAAGCTTTTGGAATGAATAGCCAGCCGCAGGCCAGAAGACATGGGCCTTATTCTGAACTCCAATGTTCAATAGCTGTAGGATCTTGGCAAGTCTCTTAACCTCCTTTCTTTACAGGGTCCCCATAATTAAAGACTATCACTATATTATCTTTACAGAAACCTAAGGTTAGCCATGCACGGACAGCCGAGATGAGCCATTTCAAGGATGCACCAGAATCAGTCTAAATAAAGCAACATAACATTGAAGCTGATGACTGGAAAATTACCCCTGAGTGATGAAACTTCTGGATGAGTTATTATCCAAAAAAGGGTGGCCTAGTTTCCATAAGAGCAACATGATAATCTAGCTTTATGTTGTCCAGAGAGAGACTCAAATAGATGTGTAAGGTAAAACATTATTTGTAATAATTAATAAACCTCTCTTTTTCTTTCTCCCTTGTTTCCTCCTTTATCTTTTATGCCTTCCTTCCTTCCTCCCCTTTCTTCCTTTCTTTTCTTTCCTTCTTTCTTTTTCCTTCCTTCCTTTTTCCTTCTCTTTTCTCCTGCCTCCCTCCTTTTACTCCCTCCCATCCTTCACCCTCTTTTCTTTCTTTCTCTCTTTCTCTTCCCCCTTTCCTCCCTCAGTAATTTTTGTAGATAATAGATGGATTTGGATATCAATATCTTAAGACATCAACCAACTGAAATATAATAGTGACAAAATTAGTTTCCTCTTATAAAAATTAAAAAAAAACTTTAAAAAAATAGATGCTGACCCTTTCCAATGCAATTTAACTCAATAATTTGTTAACTCTTACAACATGCAAGGCCTAGACTATGTTAGAAACAGAGATGAAGGAGATGAAGTTTTTGCCTTCAAAGACTTTACATTCTAATAAGGTAGAGAAGATATATATATATATAATATATATATGTTATATAAGCTATACTTATTTTATTTTAAAAGGTAGACTATGATAACACAATTTAAAAAGTACTGCATTTAATTTCCAATCTCTACCAATCAAAACTTGTGACATTTTGGACAAATCATTTTTAGCTGTCTCATTGGATTTCAGTTTCTTCTTTTGAAAAAAAAATGGCTAGTTTATATGATATTTGATAACTTTTCCATCTTTAAATCTATGTTATTATGATGAATGAAGAGAATGAATGAAATAAATATTAATCACCTGATGTGCCATAGACACTGTTCTAAGTATTAGGGCTGTAAGTATAAAGAAAGTCTCAGTCCTCGTGGTAGTTACAATTCAAGAGGATAACACAACAAATTGAGGTGGGGTATGGCTGAAGAGTGATATTTTGAAATTCTTATTCGTCCTTCATTCTTGAAGAGGACCAATGACATCACAGGATGTTGTCTTTCCTTGTGCATGAATTCAATTTAACTGATGCAGAAATGTACAAAGTCACCAAAGTCTCATCCTTTCCTCCAGAGTTATGAAAGTCCTCAAGATGACTTGAAAGTAAAAGGAATGGTGAATGAAGACAGCATAGGTCAATTGGTTGATTTTCCCTTTCTAGAAGTGAGTGCAATATTGATTTGCTTATTGTTTCCAGAGCAAGAAATGGAAACAGACTATTGGGGGTAGGAGGGCAAAGAACTGGACATAGGAACTGATATTAGTTAGGAATAGGGGGTTCTCACCAATAAGGACAGCATGTCCTGAGGATAGGAATTCTATTAGCAGTGATAGATCAGCATGACAGGATGATAGATCAGATTAAACATGATTGGGGATTTGGGGTCAACCATATATGATAATTCAATACCTGAGAGAAATATGAACAAAATATCATGAGAGTTCAGAGGACTAAGAGATCCTTCTGAACAGGAAATGCAAAAGGTTTGAATGAAGGAGAATATTTGAGCTAGTCATGGAGGATTGTGAGAATCATCATGGCAAAGATGAGAAATTATAGAACATTTTAGGCACAGGGTAAATTTTGGGGTTTATGGATGGGGAATCTGATCCTGTAACTTCTAGGGAATTCCCAATATTAAAACTGCCTCCACCAAAGCAACAGTAACTTCTAGTGCAACTTCAAGTCTTAGAATGTTGTCTGGATTCTTTGAGAGGTGAATTGACTTACCTGTAGTAACAGAACTCCTATGCATCAGAGGCAGAGCTCGACCTCAGGTTTTCTTAACTCCTTACTTCTTTATTGCTTACTTCCTTACTCCTTACTCCTCACTTCCTTACTTCCTTACTCCTTATTTCCTTATTTACTAATCTACTAATCTATTATTCTAGATTAAGTTACCCTAAGTATAATAAATGGTTCAAATAAAATATTGGAAGTAGAAGGACAAAATACATTTTTATAGAATAGTGAATATTACATTTTGCCTGAAATAAATATGAAGAGTTATTTTAAATATTGCTGGGAAGGTAAATTGAAGGCAGATTGTGGGGAGAATAGTCAGTACCTGAGTTTGTGTGAAGTATCTGAGGTCTAATGTGAATTCATGTCATCCTGACTCCAGGTCCACAGTTCTATCCACTCCACTATATAGCTGTATGAATACAAGGAAGAGAATCTAGAGGCAGAGAAATATCTTTTAATTCTTATCCAGGATCCTTAATTCACATATAACTTTGGTTAAAATCTTTCAATTTCTCTAGAAATAACGACTATAAAGATTATTAGAATGGCAAGGAGGACCAAATTATAAACTCAGAAGAAGACAACAAAAACAGCTGTAGCCCAAACCTCAAGAAAAATACTAATTGGATCCAAATCCAATAATAATTCCTGGAAGAGTTAAAGAAAATAAATGTGTTATAGGTGAAAAATTAGGAAAAGATATGAGTGTGATGCAACATAATAATGAAAAAAGAATTAACAGCTTGTTTAAAAAGACACAAAAAGAACTAAAGAAAATAATACCTTAATAAACAGAATTGACCTAATGTTAAAAGAGGCATAAAAATTCACCAAAGAATACCACACCACCTCCACCAAAAAAAATTAGAATTGACTAAACTTAAAAAGAGGCACAAGAGCTCACTGAAAAATTTGTTAATGACTCCATGTGCCTACATGAAACAACCAAACACAAATCAAAAGAAGGGGAAAATTTAAGATAATATTAAATGTTTCATTGGAAAAACAACAGATCTAAAAAACAGACCAATATAAGATAGTTTAGATCTTTTGGTACTACCTAAAAGCCTAGACATCATATTTCAAACAAAAAGTCTAGACATCATATTTCAAGAAATCATCAAGGAAATCTCTCCAAATATCTTAGAATCAAAGGGTCAAATAAAAACTGAAAGAATCCACTGTTCACTTCTTGAAAGAGATCCCACAATTAAAATTCCCAGGAATATTGTACCAAATTCTGAAACTCCTAGGTCAAAGAGAAGGTATTTAAGCTGCTAGAAAGAAAGAATTTAAATATTGTGGAAACACAGTCATAATCACACAAAAGGTAGCGGCTTGACTTGTAATGTGTTGTTCTAGAAGGCAAAGCGTTATAATCAAAAATAACCTACCCAGAAAAACAGTATAGTCCTTCTGAAATAGATGATTTCCTAAATATTTCTGATACAAAGCCAAGAGCTCAATTAAATTTTTTCATTCAAACACAAGACTCAGGGGAAGCATAACAAAGTAAACATGGAAAGGTAATCATCAGGGAATAAATAAAGTTGAACTACTTACATACTTGGATGTTTGTAAGTACTTGAAATACTTACATACTTATATAGGAAGATGATATATCTTATTCCTAAGGACTTTCTCATTATTGTAGAAGTTAAAAGTAGATAGAGGACATGATGTTGAGTTGGTTATGTTGGAATGATGTTCTAAAACATGGAATGAGAAAGAAAAATGTACTTGGGAGAAGGGGGAAGGGCAAAAGTAGGATGAGGAAAAATTTCTCACATAAAAGAGGCATGTAAGGAAGAGATTTTACAATGGAGAAGAAGATGATGATTATGCTCATCCTTCATTTTTGAAGAAGACCGTGACATCAAGGAGATGGTAGCATGGCAAGCTCATGAATTGGATATGAGTGAGGGGCTGTTGTGCTAAGTCACTAGCCCCACTATCTCCTCCAGAGCCATCTAAATATCATGGCCAGATAGGAATCAGGATGATTGGAGATAGCCATGGAAGCAATCAGTGTTAAGTTACTTACCCAAGGTCACACAGCTAGTGTCAAGTGTGTGGGCTGGATTTGAATTCTTGTCCTCCTGACTCTAAGGATAGTGTTCTATCCACCATGCCTCCTAGCTGCCCTTGAAGAAGAAAATGGGGGTGATGGGTGGCAAACAATGCTTGAAACCTCAATCTCAAAATTGGTTCAAAGAAATATATATATATATATATATATATATATATATATATATATATATATATATGTTCACAGGTCTATATGTATATTTGGGGAGAGAGAGAGAGAGAGAGAGAGAGAGAGAGAGAGAGAGAGAGAGAGAGAGAGAGAGAGAGATGTGTATAGAAATCTAAGTTAACTATTAAGAATATAGGAAGAGAAAGAGAAAAGGGAATAAAAAAGGAGGCTAATAAATGGAAGGGCAGGTTAAGGCAGGCAATAGTTAGAAGAAAAAGAAACTTTTTGAGAAGAAAGGGATAAAAAAAGAAAATGAGATGAAGGGAAATATGCAATTAGTAATAAAAACTGGGAATATGAATGAGCTCACCTATAAACTGAAAGGAGTTTGCAGAATGGATTAGAAACTACAATCTAACAATAAGTTTTTACAAGAGAAGCACCTGAAACAGAATGATACACACAGAGCTAAAATAAAAGATTGGAGCTGAATTTAATATGTTTCAGATGAAATTAAAAAGGCAAGAATAACAATCATGATTTCAGACAAAACAAAGCCAAAAATAGAACTAAGTTAAAGAGATATTCAGGGAAATTATATTTTGCTCAAATATTCCATAGACTATAAAATGTTATCAAAAAATTACAAGTTTTGGGGTGGTTAGGTGTCCCAGTGGATAGAGCACCGGCCCTGGAGTCAGGAGTACCTGAGTTCAAATCCGGCCTCAGACACTTAATAATTACCTACCTGTGTGGCCTTGGGCAAACCACTTAACCCCATTGCCTTGCAAAAAAACAAAAAGCAAAAACAGAAAACCTAAAAAAATTACAAGTTTCTCTGAGAAAGGCATCATTTCTTAAATAGTTTGAATATAGAACTCAGTGAAAATTAAAAAAAAATCCATTTACCAATTGATAAATGGTGAAAGGATATAAATAAGAAATTTTCAGAAGAAATCAAAGCTATCTATAGGTAGAGGAAAAAGCCTCTAAATCACTCATGATTAGAGAAATACAAATTAAATCAACTCAGGTATCATTTCTCATCTATAAAAAAGTTACAAATGGTGCAGGTAATTAGGAGAAATTAAGTATATTGTTAAACTGTTGGAATATTGAACTAGTTCATGCATTCTGGAGAAGAAATTTGAAATTGCCCACACAAGGCTATTCAATCAGACATATCCTTGATCCAGAGATACCAGTACTAAGTTTGTAACCCACAAAGGTCAACAAAAAAAGGAAAAGAACCCATCAGTGCAAATATTTATAAAGGCTCTTTTTTGTAATGTCAAAGAATAGGAAATTGAGGGGATATTCATCAATCAGATAAGTTATGGCACATGAACCATATGTAATGAAGTGATGTCATACTATTGTGTTATTAGAAATGACAAGGGGTCAAAGGATATGGTTTTTGTTTTGTTTTGTTTTATTTTTTTTGCAAGGCAAATGGGGTTAAGTGGCTTGCCCAAGGCCACACAGCTAGGTAATTATTAAGTGTCTGAGGCCGGATTTGAACCCAGGTACTCCTGACTCCAGGGCCGGTGCTTTATCCACTGCGCCACCTAGCCACCCCCTTGTGCCACCTAGCCACCCCCAGGTCAAAGGATATGAACAGGCAGTTTTCAGATGAAGAAATTAAAACTATATGCAATCATATGAAAAATGCTTCAACTCGTTTATTAGAAAAATTTAAATTAAAAAACTATGAGGTAATACTTTATACCTATCATATTGACTAGGATGACAAAAAGAAAGTGATCATTGTTGGAGAGGATGTGGGAAAATTGGGACATTAATGCATTGTTGATAGAGTTGTGAATTGATCCTGCCATTCTGGAGAGCAATTTGGAACTATATCCACAGAACAATAAAACAGATCATACCTTTTGACTCAGCAATACCAATATTAGGCCTACATCCAGAGGAGTATAAAAATGTATAATCTATAAATTTACAAATGAATGAATGTTGAAAAACCACCATAGTGTTTAATTGGAAAAATAAAATTTCATTTAAAAAAAGAAATGACAAAGGGGTGATTTCAGAAAAAAATATGAAATAAGAACTGGCAGATCATCATGTATAGTAACAGTAAAGTTGTAATGATGATCAACTATGAAAGACACAGCTATTCTTATCAATGTAATGATCCAAGACAATATCACAGGATTTATGATGGGAAAAAAGTTATCCATTTCCAGAGAAAGGACTCATGAACTCTGAGTATACAATAAAGTATATTTTTCTCACTTTAATTTTCTTTCTTTTTATGAAATATGGAAATATGTTTTGCAAGATTTCACATATATAATTAATATCATATTACTTGCCTTTATGGGTTGGAGAGAGGTAGGAGTTTTATAGAATTTGGAACTCAATTTAAAAAATGAATAATTCAAAATAAAATTAATAAATTTCAAAAAAAAACCCCACAGAAGTCATTCAGTGAGATTTTTCTTTTTCTTTACTCCTCCTCATTTCCTATCACTTTGATTATGTTACCCCTCTTTCTTTTTAACATGGTTTCATATGAAGAAATGGTCCTTCCCAAGACAAACTCTTTAACATTTATCCCATCCTCTCTGGTCTTTTCCAATCCCATCTCTAATTTTCAATTTCTTGCTATCTACTAACTCCTTTCTTGTTGGCCTAAAATGTTTCCATGACTCCTTATTCTTGGGAGGGGAAAAGCCCTCACTTGATCATACTATCTTTACTGCCATCCTCTATCTCACCTCCCTTTTGTTTGAATTCCTTAAGAAAGCTATCTACAATTTTTGCTTCTACTTTCTCTTCTCTCATGATTTTATAAAACTCTGTAATCTGACTTTCAGTCTTATAACACAACTTCAATTGCTCACTGCAAAATTACTATTAATCCTTTAATTACTAATTACAGTGACCTTTTCTTAGTCCTCTTCCTCCTTAACCTCTATATAGCCCTAAACACGACTGATTAACCTTTTCTCTTGGATACTTTATTTTCTCTGGGTCTCAGTGATACACTTATCTCTTAGTGCTCCTGCTATCTATTTCATACTCCTCAGTTCTTTTTTTTTTGGATATTCAGGTCTCTCTGTGGGTTCCCACAAATTTCTGATTGAATCTTTTCTCCTTTTCTTCTTTATACTATTTCATTTAGGTTTCTTATCTCCATTTCCCATATCCATATAATCGATCCCAACATCTCTTAGAAGCAGTTACAGTGTCACATCACCAAATGTCTTTTAGGATATTTCAAATGATGTACCTTAGAAGTCTATCCAAGACAATCCTTATTCCCTTCACATCAAGCTACTTTTTACCACTTTTTTTTATTACTGTCAAGGGTACCATATTCTCCCAATTGTTCATTCCTGTAATCTATGTGTCATCATTAGGTCTTCAATCACTCACTTCACATAGCAATCAGGGCATTTCTATTTTTGCAAAATCTTCTTTGTTATTGTCTCTCCACTTACATAGCAGTGATCTTTTTGCCTGGATGGTCCTATTCCAATTGCTTTTTAATTTATTTGACATATTTCTTCCTCACTCACTCTCCATTCAGCTGCCAAAATGATTCTCCTAAAATCAAGTTTTGATCATGTCACATCTCTTCTCAGGCTCTCTATTATCTTCAGGAACAACTATAAAGTGCTCCACTTGGTACTTAAACCACCTCATGGACCCCTCATACCTTTCCAGTCTTCTTATACTTTACTTCCCTTAATGCTAAGAGCTAGTGACAGTGACCTCCTAATGTCCCTCCCACACCACCTTGTGTCTCCTGACTTGGGTTTTCACTGGTTCTGTGTTTGAGTTAATTCTTCTATACAGGAGTATATAGGATGTGAGCTGGATCTACTGGCACACTTAGACCATATTCTGTGCATGTCTGTATTATTCTGTTTGCTTTTGATCTCAGATTTTTCTTGAGTTTTTGATACAATGATTTTATTTTCCTCATTTAAAAATTTCTCCTTTTATCCTAGTTGCATTAATTTTGTTTGTGCTTCTTTCTCCTTTGCATCCCCAAAGCCTCCTACTCCCTCTTCCATCTATAAACCAAGTCAGGCATTTGACTGAACTGAGGAAAGGATACCATGAATTCATTTTAAGGCATCATATACACAGTTTGCATGCATTGGACAAATAATTGGCTGAACATATTATTCAGAATATTCTCAGGGGATTTTTTTACAGTTTTGCTTTCACTTTTGCTTACGGTATAAGTTTGTAACAAGGTTCAAAGAATCAAAAGTCAATATTGTGCAGGGAGAGTGATTTTAACATAAATTGTCAAGGATTTTTACAACATTTTTTATGTCCTGGCAAAGACATAATTAGTAATATTCAAAAATTAAAGATTATAACTTCATTTGCCTTAGATCCAATTATGTGAATTTGTGGTACATACTAACTAGTTTAAGAATATTTATTAAAAAAAGAATCATGTATAATGTCACAAAGAAATGCATGTTAAATACATGTTGAAACTCTCACCTAAATTAGCAAAGTTTTACAGGGTTATCAAGCCCTCACTTATCCCATGACAGTATCTGTATTTTCTACAGATCTTTGCATCATGTATCAATATTAATACTTTAAATGGTTAGAAATGAATGTTTAATAGTTTATTGGTGTATCCTGGCAACAAAGGTCTTTGGCACCTACAATTATGTCTTGCAACTGACAGAAATAATTATTTCTTAATGGTGAAACAATAGTTGGGATCATATTTGGCCCACAATTGTAAATACAGTTTTCATTAAACATCTCACTGTAATCATTCCTAAGCTCAGGCTTGAGCAGGATATTGAAGGGAGGGAAGGAGGAAGGAAGACCCACAGAATGAGACCATCACCATCAGCAGGCAGTGCACGCACAGTCTCAAGAGGATAATTTGGTTCCTCTAGTGCTTGGAGACACTTACTGTCAGATTATGCCACCCTACAACTAAAAACAGTTTAACAGATAAAAATGACTGTTGAGGCAGAGTGTATGGTAGTCTGACAGCATATATTCCTGATTCTATTCTGGTGAAATCAAACATGAGTGAAATATTCACTTCAAATCATTTGTCTTAGAATTGAACAATGGATAAAATTCCAAGCTTTGAATTCTGTGATCTTGTGGAGTTTCCATTAACTAAACATAACCTACTGAATATAAAGGGAAATAATTGACTATGGGAGATCTTCCCTCGAGACCTCTAGAGGCTCTTCTAGTATCTTTGCCAAAAAAATTCCAAAAGTCACAGAGTCAAATATGACTGAAATGACTGAACAACAACATTAATAACAACAATAATAAATGATCTATATTCAATACCATAGTCATGATTAAGAAAGGACAGCTAGATGTGCAGTGGATAGATCCCTGCCTGAGCTTGGAAATTAGAAAGAATCATCTCCCTGAGTTCAAATCTGGCCTCAGACACATCCAAGCTGTGTGTCCTGGGGCTAGTGACTTGAACCTGTTTCCCTTCCTTTGCATAATTAGCCAGAGAAAGAAACAGATAGCCACTCCTGTATCTTTGCCAGGAAAATCCTAATTGGGATGACAAAGAGCCAAACATGGCTGGAAAGTAACTAACAACAACAAAACATGATTATGAAGTGTTAGAGACTGTTGAGTGTTTGAGCATTGTAAACCATCATCACCTGGTGTCCTTGAGCACCAGATTCCTATCTTACTAAGTACCATGGGAGTGGGAGTGGATTAGAGAGTGGGAAGGTATTTAAGCACTGGTGTTTTGGTAAATAAACTGAGACCTTGGTGTAGAGGGAGAAATTTGTCTTCCTTGTCTCCAGCTCCACCAATGTTACCCTGGGGAAGATTGAGGGAGTCCTGGAAAAGGATTCAACAATGAAGGATCATACGTTTAGAGTTGGAAGAGATCTCTAAAACTAACCAGTCCAAAACCCTTGTTTTGCACATAAATTGAAGCCCAGAGAGGAAGGGACATGTCCTATAGAACATGATGATAGGTATTTAATAATGAGTTTTGTCCTTTGTTATTCACGAAGATCATGACATCAGGGAGGTGATGCCATGACATGCATATGAATTGGATATGTATGAGGGGGGTGCTATGCTAAGTCATTAGTCTCAATTTCTCCTGGTTACAGTGATCAGATATAAATAAGGATGGCTGGAACTAGCTCTGGATATTGGACAATCAGCTTTAAGTGACTTGCCCCAGGTCACGCAACTCTTAAGTGTCTGAGACCAGAATTGAACACAGTTCTTCCTGACCTCATGACAATGTTCTACCCACTGTGCCATCTAACTGCCTATTGGATTCTATTGAATTTTGACTACTCTACTGCTGTCTTTAGTATATTGTGTTATAAATGGACTCTTGCCTCTGACTTTATCCATTGAATTTTTTCTCCAAATTCCCCATCATCTCTATCTACTAGTGCAAAGCACTTTTTTATTTTTAAAATTATTTTTATTTATATGTTTTATCAACAACATGCAACAATAGTTTTCACCAATCATTTTTTGCAAGGTTTTGAGTTTTATATTTTTCTCCCTCCCTCCTTTTCCTCAACCCCCTGACAGAAAGCAATCTAATACAGCTCTTCATGTGAAATTATGCTAAACATAGATCCATACGAATCTTGTTTTGAAAATAAAATTAAATCCAAATGGAAGGGAAAAAATTAGAAAATATGGAATCTGTGGATTTAACAAATAGCAGATTATTAAAGTAATTTACTACTGTTTCTTTTGTACCTAGTCTAATCCACTGATGCACCATTCTCTTTCTTAGCCAGTACCAGACAATTTTGATGACTGATGCTTTATAATATAATTTTAGATCCAACATAGCTAGACTTCTTCCTTTTCAGTTTTTATTAATTGCCTTTATATTCTTGACCTTTTGTTCTTCCATATGAATTTAGTCATTATTTTTTCTAGCTCACTAAAGAATTTTTTGGAAGTTTGATTAGTATGGCACTGAATAAGTAATTTAATTTAGACAGATTGCCATTTTTATTATATTAGCTTGGCCTACCCATGAGCAATTGACAATTTTCCAATTATTTAGATCTGATATTATTTGTGTGAATAGTATTTTATAGTTGTTTTCTTGTAGTTTCTGAGTCTTCCTTACAAGGTAGATCCCCAAATATTTATATTGTCTACCATAACTTTTGAGTGTAATTTCTCTTTCTATCTCTTGCTGCTGTGCCTTGCTAGTAATGTATAAAAATGCTGATGATTTTTATGGGTTTATTTTATGTCCTGCAACTTTGCCAAAGTTGCTAATTGTTTCAAGTAGGTTTTTAGATGATATTCTAGGGTTCTTTAAATATACCATCATATCAACTGCAAATTGAATGATGGTGGTGATAATGACATCCTTGTTTGACCCATCATCTTATTGGGAATGCTCCAAGCTTCTCCCCATTTTATATAATGTTTGTCGATAGTTTTAAATAGAAACTGCTTATATTTTTAAGAAACACTCCATTTGTCCTATGTTCTCTAGTTTTTTAATGGCAATGGGTGTTGGATTTTGTCAAAAAGATTTTTCAGCATCTATTGATTTCTTTAGGTTTGGAATTGATATGGTCAATTATGCTGATTGTTTTCCTAATATTAAACCAACTGTACATTCCTGGTATAAATCCTACTTGATCATAGTGTGTTATGTTAGTGATAACAGAAATAGTTGCTTTGCTAAAATTTTATTTATAATTTTGCATCCATATTTATTGGAAAAATTAGTTTATGATTTTCTTTCTCTGTTTTAACTTTTCCTTGTTCAGGTATCAGCACCTTAGAAGGAATTTGGCAGAACTCCATCTTTACCTATTTTTTGAAATAATTTATATAGAATTAGAACAAATTGTTCCTTGAATGTTTGGAATTCGCTTGTGAATACATCTGGCCCTGGGCATTTTTTCTTAGGGCGTTCATTGATGGCTCATTCAATTTCTTTTTCTGAGATAGGGTGATTTAAATATTTCATTTTCTCTTATTTTAATGATCAGTTTATATTTTTGTAAATATTTATCTATTTCATTTAGATTGTGAAATTTATTGGCATACAGTTAGGCAAAATATCTCTGGATTATTACTTTAATTTTCTCCTCATTAGTGGTCAATTCATCTTTTTCATTTTTGATCCTGATAATTTGGTTTCCTTCTTTCTTTTCTTAAATGACATTAAGCAAAAGTTTATCTATTTTATTGTTTTTTTCCAAAACCAACTCAATTTTATTCAAAATTTTCTTATTTTTGATTTTATTAATTTATCCTTTGATTTTCAGAATGTCTATTTTGGAATTTAATGAGATTTAAAATTTTTTTTTCCTCTAACTTTTTTAGTTGCATGCCCAATTCATTGATCTCTTCTTTCTCTATTTTATTCATGTGAGCATTTAGAGTTATATCATTTCCCCTAATAACTGTTTTGGCTGCATCCCACAAGTTTTAATATGTTCTTTCATTATTGTCGATGTCTTGGATGAAATTATTATTTCTATGATTTCTATGATAAATTTCTACAATTTGTTGCTTGGTTCACTTATTCTTTAAAATCAATCTACTTAGTTTCTAATTAATTTTAGGTCTATCTCTCCACAGTGCTTTATTGAATATGATTTTTATTGCATCATGATCTGAAAATGATGCATTCAATATTTATGCTTTTCTGCATTTGGCAATGAAATTTTTTTGCCTTAATACATGGTCAATGTTTGTGTAGATGCCAGACACCACAGAAAAAAATATATGTTACTTTCCATATCATTTCAACTTTCTCCAGAGATCTATCATATTGAAGTTTTCTAACACTCTATTCATGTACTTAGCTTCTTTCTTATTTTATGATTAGATTTATCTAATTCTGAGAATGGGAGGTTGAGGTCCTCTACCAGTATAGTTTTCCTGTCTATGTTGTCCTGTAACACATTTACCTTCTCCTCTAAAAATATGGATGCAATACCACTTGGTGTATTCATGTTTGGTATTGAAATTACTTCATTGTGTATTGTACCTTTTAGGGAGACGGAGTTTCCTTCCTTTTATGGATCCCTTTGAATGAAATCATTTTACTTCTGCTTTGTCTGAGCTAAGGATTGCTACCTCTGCTTTTTCACATAAGCTGAAAGATATCAAAAACAAAATACAGGGGAATATGGATAAAAGGGGGGGAAGGGGGAAAAATACAAACATAGGGAAGATAGCACAGAGGGCAATAAAGAATTAGTAATCATAACCTTGAATGTGAATGGGATGAACTCTCCCTTAAAACATAAGCAAATAGGAGAGTGGATTAAAAACCAGAATCCTACAATATGCTGCTTACAAGAAACTCATTTGAAGCAGAGAGATACATATAGAGTAAAGGTAAAAGGTTGGAGCAAAATATATTTTGCTTCAGCTGAAGTAAAAAAAGCAGGGGTAGCAATCCTTATCTCAGACAAAGCAACAGCAAAACTAGATAGCATTAAAAGAGATAGGGAAGGAATCTTTATCCTCCTAAAAGGTACCATATACAATAAAGTCATTTCCATATATATGCACCAAGTGGGACAGCACCCAAATTCTTAGAGGAGAAGCTGAAAGAACTACAGGAAGACATAGACAGCAAAACTCTACTAGTGGGAGACCTCAAGCTCCCGCTATCAGATCTAGATAAATCAAATCATAAAACAAACAAGAAAGAAATTACGGAGGTAAATAGATTGTTAGAAAAATTAGATATGGTAGACTTATGGAGGAAACTGAATGGGGATAGAAAGGAATATACCTTTTTCTCCGGAGTACATGGAACTTATACAAAAATTGACCATGTACTAGGACATAAAAACCTAATGATCAATTGCAGAAAGGCAGAAATAGTGAATACATCTTTCTCAGATCACAATGCAATAAAAGTCATATGCAATACTGGGCCAAGGAGATATAGACCCAGAGCAAATTGGAAACTGAATAACCTCATCTTAAAAAATGAGTGGACCAAAAAACAAATTATAGAAAGAATTAACCATTTTATACTAGATAATGATAATAATGAAACAACATACCAAAACCTATGGGATTCATTCAAAGCAACTCTCAGGGGATATATTATAGCTCTAAATGCTTATATGAATAAATCGGAGAAAGAGGAAATCAATGAACTAAACATGCAACTAAAAAAATTAGAGAAAGAACAAATTAAAAATCCCCAATCAAATACCAAATTAGAAATTTTAAAAATTAAAGGAGAAATTAATAAAATTGAAAGCAAAAAATATTGAATTAATAAATAAAACCAAAAGTTGGTATTATGAAAAAACCAATAAAATTGATAAACCTCTGGTCAATTTGATTAAAAAAAAGAAAGAAGAAAACCAAATTGCTAGTATTATAAATGAAAAAGGTGAACTCACCACCAATGAGGAGGAAATTAAAGTAATAATTCGAAATTATTTTGCCCAACTGTATGCCAATAAATTTGATAATCTAAGTGAAATGGATGAATATTTGCAAAAATATAAGTTGCCCAGGTTAAATGAAGAAGAGATTAAATACCTAAACAGCCCTATCTCAGAAAAAGAAATTCAACAAGCCATTACTGAACTCCCTAAAAAAAAATCTCCAGGGCCTGATGGATTCACAAGTGAATTCTACCAAACATTTAAGGAACAATTGGTTCCAATCCTATATAAACTCTTTGGAAAAATAGGGAAAGATGGAACTCTTCCTAACTCTTTCTATGAAACCTATATGGTACTGTTACCTAAACCAGGAAGAGTTAAAACAGAGAAAGAAAATTATAGACCTATCTCCCTGATGAATATAGATGCAAAAATCCTAAATAAAATCTTAGCAAAATGATTACAACAAGTCATCACTAGGATAATACATTATGATCAAGTAGGATTTATTCCAGGAATGCAGGGATGGTTCAATATTAGGAAAACTGTTAGTATACTCAATTATATCAATAACAAACCTATCAGAAATCATATTATCATATCAATAGATGCTGAAAAAGCTTTTGACAAAATACAGCATCCTTTCCTATTAAAAACACTAGAGAGTGTAGGAATCAATGGACTGTTCCTTAAAATAATTAGCAGTACTTATCTGAAACCATCAACAAGCATTATATTCAATGGGAAGAGGCTGGAGGCATTCTCAATAAGATCAGGGGTGAAACAAGGGTGCCCATTATCACCACTACTATTCAATATTGTATTAGAAATGTTAGCATCAGCAATTAGAGAAGAAAAAGAAATTGAAGGAATTAGAATTGGGAAGGAAGAGACAAAACTCTCACTCTTCGCAGAACACATGATGGTCTACCTAGAGAATCCGAAGAAATCATCTAAAAGACTACTGGAAACAATTAGCAATTTTAGCAAAGTTGCAGGTTATAAAACAAACCCTCCATAAATCCTCAACTTTTCTATATATGTCTAGCAAGAAACAGCAGGAAGAGCTAGAAAGAGAAATCCCATTCAAAGTAACCTCAGACAGTATAAAATATTTGGGAGTCTATTTGCAAAGACAGACTCAGAATCTTTTTGAAAACAATTATAAAACACTTCTCACACAAATTAAATCAGATTTAAATAACTGGGCAAATATCAACTGCTCATGGATAGGGAGAGCTAATATAATAAAAATGATAATTCTACCAAAACTAAACTATCTGTTTAGTGCCCTACCAATCAAAATTCCAAAAAATTACTTTAATGAGTTAGAAAAAATTGTAAGTAAATTCATATGGAGGAATAAAAATCAAGAATTTCTAGGAATTTAATGAATAAAAGTGCAAAAGAAGGGGGATTAGTCCTACCTGATCTAAAATTATATTATAAAGCAGCAGTCATCAAAACTGCTTGGTATTGGCTAAGAAATAGAGTGGTGGACCAGTGGAATAGACTAGGTGTAAAAGCAGGAGAGGAGCATAGTAATCTGCTGCTTGATAAACCCAAAGAGTCCGGCCACTGGGATAAAAACTCCCTCTTTGATAAAAACTGCTGGGATAATTGGAAGTTAGTATGGAAGAAACTTAGATTAGACCAACACCTCCCACCCTTTACCAAGATAAGATCCAAATGGTTACAGGACATAGACATAAAAAAACAATACTATAACAATACTATAAGCAAATTAGAAGATCAAGGACTAGTCTACCTGTCAGATCTATGGAAAGGGGAACAG
Source organism: Macrotis lagotis (assembly GCF_037893015.1). Lineage (NCBI taxonomy): Eukaryota > Metazoa > Chordata > Mammalia > Peramelemorphia > Peramelidae > Macrotis > Macrotis lagotis. The sequence continues at coordinate 35,030,021 of NC_133663.1, read as the reverse complement.
TTTATGACTAAGGAAGAGTTGGAGAGCATCACTAAAAACCAATTAGATCATTTCGATTACATTAAATTAAAAAGCTTTTGCACAGATAAAACCAATGTAATCAAGATCAAAAGAAAAGTAGTAAATTGGGAAACAATCTTTACAATTAATGATTCTAACAAAGGACTCATTTCTAAAATATACAGAGAACTGAGTCATATTTTTAAAACAAAAAGCCATTCCCCAATTGACAAATGGTCAAAGGATATGCAAAGGCAATTTACAGATGAGGAGATCAAAGCAATCCATAGCCATATGAAAAAATGCTCTAAATCATTAATTATTAGAGAAATGCAAATTGAAGCTTCTCTGAGGTGCCACCTCACACCTCTCAGATTGGCCAGTATGACCAGGAAGGATAATGATCATTGTTGGAAGGGATGTGGGAAATCTGGGACACTATTACACTGTTGGTGGAGCTGTGAACTCATCCAACCCTTCTGGAGAGCTATTTGGAACTATGCCCAAAGGGCAACAAAAATGTGCATACCCTTTGACCCAGCAATACCACTACTGGGTCTATACCCTGAAGAGATGAGGAAAAAGGGTAAAAACATTACTTGTACAAAAATATTTATAGCAGTCCTGTTTGTGGTGGCAAAGAGTTGGAAATCCAGTAAATGTCCTTCAATTGGGGAATGGTTTAGCAAACTGTGGTATATGTATGTCATGGAACACTATTGTTATATTAGAAACCAGGAGGGATAGGATTTCAGGGAAACCTGGAGGGATTTGCATGAACTGATGCTGAGTGAGATGAGCAGAACCAGAAAAACACTGTACACCCTAACAGCAACATGGGAGTGATGTTCATCCTTGAAGGACTAGTTCATTCCATCAGTGCAACAATTGGGAACAATTTTGGGCTGTCTGCAAAGGAGAGTGCCATCTGTATCCAGATAAGGAGCTGTGGAGTTTGAACAAAGTACAAGGACTATTCCCTTTAATTTGGAAAAAAAACAGATATCTTATTGTCTGATCTGGTTACCTCTGAGAATTCTGTTCTCTTTAAGGATGTGATTTCTCTCTCATCACGCCCAATTTGGATCAAGGTACAACATGGAAACAAAATAAAGACTGACGGAGTGCTATCTGTGGGGTGGGGGTGGGGGGAAGGAAGCAAGATTGGGAGAAAATTGTAAAACTAAATAATATCTTTAATAAAAAAACAACAACAACAACAAAAATATAAGCTGAAAGATAGTATATTTTGCCTCAACCTTTACTCTGTGAGTATCTCTCTGCTTCAAATGTGTTTCTTATAAGCAACATATTGTAAGATTCTGGTTTTTTAATCCATTCTGCTATATACTTTAATGGGACAGTTCATTCCATTCACACTAACAGTTATAATTGCTAATTGTTTATTTCCATCCATGTTACCTCCCTTCCTTTTGTACTTTTTCCCCTTCCTTCATCCTATCCCTTCCTGCCAGTGTTTTGCTTCTGAATACCACCTCTCTCAATTTGTTCCCCATTCTGTCAGCCCCCTCCTTTTTCTTTCCTGTGTGTCCTTTCCCTTTCTTCTTTCCCTCCCTTCTATTAGTCCTCCTTTCCTTCCTCCCTTTTATCCTCCTAATATTTGAAGGGTAAGATAAATTTCCAAACTCATTTGAGTGTTATGTGTTACTCCCACTTTAAACCAAATCCAAAGAGAGTAAGATTCAAGCAGTACTCATTCCCTCCCTTCTTTCACTCTTTTTACACCTCTTCATATGATGAAATTTACTCCATTATACGTCCCTCTTCATCTAGCCCCTCCCCTTTTTTATTCTTTTTTTAAAGTCATTTCATCAAAATCAATTTATGACCATATCTTCAGCCTAAGTATTCTCCCTCTAACATAGATACAATTCTCAAGCATTTTGAGAGTTTTCCTCCCAAGTAGGGACTTACCCAGTTTAATCCCATTGAAGAACAATCTTTTTCTTTCTCCCTTTTACCTTTTCATATATCTCTTGAGTCTCCTGTTTGAAGATCATATTTTCTGTGCAGTTCTGTTCTTTTCATCAGTAAAGTTTGAAAGTCACTTATTTTATTAACTATCCCTCTTTTCTCTTTAAAGAGTACACTCCATTTTGTTGAGTAGTTGATTCTTGGTTATAATTCTTGACCTTCAAAATAATGTATTCCTGGTCCTTTGAGCCTTTAATGTTGATGAAGCCAGATCCTGTGTGACTCCTCTGTATTTGAATTTCTTCTTTTTGACCACTTGCAGGATTTTCTCCTTGATCTGATAATTATGATGTTTGGCTCCAATATTACTTGGTGTTTTCATTTTGGAATCCCTTTCAGGATTATTTTGCCCTCTGGTTCCAGGATGTCTGGGTATCTCTTGAATGATTTCCTGAAGAATGGAGTCCAGACACCTTTTTTGGTCATGACTTTGAATTATTCTTAAATTATCTCTCCTGGATCTATTTTCCAGGTCAATTGTTTTACCTATAAGGTATTATATATATTTTTTCTTCTTTTTTTTTCATTTTTTAAAGTTTTGCTTAACAGAACCTTGGTTTTTCATCTCTTGGTTCCATTACTCCTAATCTATTTCTTAGGGTGGTATTTTCTTCTTTTTGTTTTTTGCATCTATCTCCATTTCCATTTGGTCAATTTTATTTTATTTTTTTATTTAAGGCAATGGGGTTAAGTGACTTACCCAAGGTCACACAGCTGGGCAATTATTATATGTCTGTCTGACATCTGGATTTGAACTCAGGTCCTCCTGACTCCAGGGCTGGTGTTCTATCCACTGTGCAACCTAGCTGCCCCAGTCAATTTTATTTTTAAAAGAACTGTTATCCTTTTCCAATTGCCCAATTATATTTTTAAAAGATCTCTTTTCTTCCATCACTTTTTTTTCAAGATGTTCATTTTTTTCTTGCATTTCTTTTCTCAGTTTTTCCATTTGATTTTGAAGATGCTTTCTGAAGTACTCTAAAAAGTCTTTCTGTGCTAGAGAACAATTCATATTCTTCTCCACAGCTTCACATGTGACACCCCCTTCTGCTCTCCTTTTCTAATCCTATGTTTTTTCTGTCCTCCTTATCTCCAAGATCACTTTTGAGGGATCCTGGTTTCCTCAGGTCTTTCTTCATTTTGAGTGTTGTTAACTATCCCAAGGTTCTTGTGTTGGGGAAGGGGCTTGTTTGCAGACCTTCAGTACTGAGAGCCGTAAAGGCTTGCTAGTTGCTCTGGGCTGTTGATGTTAGGAGCTCCTAGGGGTTACTCTGTGGACTGACTGTTTAGGGGAGCTTGTGCTGTGGAATCAGATACCTACTCCCCACAGTGTAGACACCTAGGACTGCCTTGGAGTTAGTTGTCCACCTGCAGCTCACTCACTGAGCTAGGCTAGTTGGATCTCTCAGCTGAAGTCAGCCACCCACCCCCTCACTGAGGTGAGAACACCTCTCTCTCTCTCTCTCTCTCTCTCTCTCTCTCTCTCTCTCTCTCTCTTTCTCTCTCTCTCTCTCTTTCTCTCTCTCTTTCTCTCTCTTTTTCCTCTCTCTTTCTCTCTTTCTAGCTCGCTCTCTCTCTCTATCTGTCTCTCTTTCTCTCTGCAACCTCTCTGGGTTGTTTACAGCAAGATGCCAAGCCCTCTTCAGGGTGCAACTGTCTAGACCAACCAGCCTAGACCAACATTCCAGTTTCAAACCCAGAAACCCAAGTAAGCAAAGGTCACAGACATTTGCTGCAAGTCCCTTGTGATTTCTTGGCTGAATTCCTAGAGTAAGATAATCCTGAAAGAAAATCCTGCAAGTGGCCAAAAAGAAGAAATTCAAATACTGAGGAGTCACACAGGATCTGGCTACATCAATATTAAAGGGCCTAGACCCTCTGGAGCCACAGGTCTCAGGGCAATCCCCACCTCATCCCATGGCCCCTGAGCTGGCTCTGGCCTCTATGCCCTGGGCTCTTCTCCCCCACCCCACACTCCCATGACACTTCAGAAAGATGTTTCCCTCTGATTTTTGTAAGTTCTGCAACTCAAAGATCTATTAAGAGGCTTGAATATTGTCAGTTCGGAGGGCTAAAAGATGTCCTAGTTTCTCACTGCCATCTTAACTGGAAGTCACTTTTTAAAACACTTTTTAAAAAAACAAATAAAAGAATGTCTGTACTCACAGAACTTATATCTTCTTGTGTTAGGAAGCTTCAAGGAAAGAATTACAATATATATTTAGCTTATCTCTGTGACTCAAAGCAAATCGCTCCATTAACCTCAATTTTTTATCAAATGCAAATAATAATGATGATGATGACACTTATCTCAGTTTTGAGGGGCAACTATTATATTATATGCAAAGCATTTTGTAAACCTTAAAGTAAAAAATGAATGCTAACTAAATATAAAGCATATTCAAAGTAGTTTTGAGAGGAGAACACTACCAACTTGAAATAGATTTACTAAGAAAAGTGCCTACCGATGGTGGCATCTGAACTGGATTTCAGAATTCTAAGAGGTAGACACCCTCCCTTCCCTTTAGGGAGCTTGATCAATCTAGGCAAGATGAGTCAACCACCCCTAAATCAAAGAGAAATTTTTGTCAAATGCAGATGAATGAATAGCAGAGAGGTATTTGAATGGCATACAAATCAGAACCATTGAAGACCACCACAATGGCTTTTGGAGACAAGCACATTGAGCTCAGAGTCTTAGCACTTAGGAAAATTGTACTAAATTAGCCCATAGACATTTATTTCTTTAAGAAAATATACTTTAATTGGTTAATGTTGAATAAATGGCTCATCATAGGATCTGGAGCTTGGGAGATTTGAATTAGACTTCAGATCTAGATTTGGGATCTTTTCAGCATTGTTATTTGATCCAGTTTTATAAAGTGTTAAATCAGAGGGGATTGTTTACTCTCTTCCTAGTTCTTTTAAGATTAAAACCTTCTAAATTGACAATGTGACCTGACTTAAACCCCTGCTTGGTGGCATAATACCTGAACTATAGATTTGTCTTTTAGAGGAAAAAAATAAACACTTTTCATCAATTCAAGCTGTAAAAGAAAAGAAGATGAAAAATAGCCAACATCCCAGTTTCAAACACAGAAACCCAAGTAAGCAAAGGTCACAGACATTTGCTGCAAGTCCCTTGTGATTTCCTGGTTGAATTCCTATAATGTATCCACAATTCACTTCTTTCCCACTAAAATTTTTGCCTTTATGACTTGAACAGAGTCTGCAAGTACTCTAAGGAGAGATACTGCTGAAATGTTATCTTCCTATGGACAGAATTGTTTGGAATATGGAGAGACGGGCAAATGAATATGCTTCCATTTATGTCACATCAGTGGAAAATTTGGCAATCTTCTGTGTAAAGTTTAATGGAAGAAGGGCAGGGTTAACTTTCACGATGTCTGAGAAAAATGAGACTTTTTCTACAGTTTTGGGGAAAAAAATAATAAACAGGAGACCAGGGCTCCTATATGTAGAGATCCCCATTACTTCATTTTTCTAAGCTTAGAATAGTGCTGGTGTATATATAGTATATGCTTAATAAGCATTTATTGACAGGCTGACTGACATTGTCAAACTATAACTTTTGGGTTTGCTCCTTTTACCTTCAAAATAAATGCAATAAAACCAACCCTTGCTACTGCCCTAAGTGTGGTGAATCTAAGGTGAGTTGGTACTTGGGAAAGAGCTAAAAAAAAGCTGAAGCCCTAATATTCAAGGTTGTTTTAATCTCCATTTCTTAGTAGCATCATAGTGGGCTGCCATCCATGGGTCACTCAGAATAGATTAACAGAAATGTAGTTGGAAAATCAATGCTTTCTTATTGCTTCAATCTGAGCAAGTAGGAGCTTTTCCCTCCCTTGTTGCCCTTGCCTGTGATTTATGCTATAATTATTTGGATTGCTAAATATGTATGCATCCCTCATCATAATCACACTTTGAGAGGCAGAAGTGAGAAACTTCAGAGTTGATAGAGTAAGAAAAATAGAAGGGATCAGTGACTATATTGGCATGAGAGGACTTCCCTACCCGAGCCAAGGTTGGAGCATCCTCTACTCAAGAATATCACACCTGGCATCTCAATGAATAGACAAATCCTAGGAGGAATTGTCTGAGGTTCAAGAAGTTAAGTGATTTTCTTTTGGTAACAGAGCTATTGAGTTTGGGAGATAATTTCCAATCAGCTATTCTTGAATCCAAGCAGAACATTCTTGCCACTGCCCAGCCAATTAGACAAAATGGATATTGGTAAAGAATTTTGCACCTTACAGTGCTCTCTAAACATTTATCTCTGTCATTTAAAAGGTTTGAGAGGCAAAATTTCTGGGTAACTAATCATTTTATTAATAATACTAGCATTTTAACAAAGGAGTTCAGTAGCACAACTTGAATGGCAGACTGGAGGCTTCTATGCCCTTGGAAAAGTGGATATTCCAGAGGATGGGAATCAATTTTGGTGGAAACAAGTAATGAGACAGAATGAACATTACAATAAGGGGCTGGACCTATTCTAATGAACTTTGATTCTGTCATTTACCTCTAAATTACAGCCAGCCATGGACTCTAAGCAAAGAATTTATAGCCACCTAAACTCATATAGTTGAGTTCCATGGGTTTCTCTACTTTAGATTAAATTCCTTGTAAGCTTGGGTGGTATCTGAACATGACTGAGGAGAAAGTTAAGTCATTTTCAAAGGCTCAATTTTGAAATGAGAATTTTAGAAAAAAGGGGATATTTCTGCTTTCTCAGATCTTTGGGATTATTAATAATCATTTCTCTCAAATCATTTGATAACAGAATTGCCTGGTAAGTTTGACAATGAAGACATTACATCTAAGCTCATTAGATTATAGATATGAAGGTGGGAAGGACTCAGAGGCCACTGAATATAGAATCATAGATTTTGATCTAGAAGGTGTTTAGTTGTCCAACCCTAGCCCTACAGGTTAGAAAACTGAAACGTCAGGATGTAAAAGGATTGATCACAATTACACAGATAGTGTGTCTCAGAGGCAAGATATAAATTCAGGACCTGTGATCCTAGAGCCAGAATTCTTTCTATTCCATCACTCAAAGCCAGATGGTATTTTAGTTCTAACTCCTTTGCTTTGCCAACAACTCTCATTTGATTTTACCTTAAATCTTAAAATTAGAGAAAGTTCAACCTGGAGGACATAATCTATTAGACCTTGCCATTTATTGGCAGGGAGTAAAGTTGACGTTTTTCCACTTGAGCTCCTGTGATATGTAGCATGTTCCCTCCTTCCCACTAAATCTGTTGCCACAGGAGCCTGGGGAAAACCATAGCCTGCAAGAGAAATGTTGCCTCCCTGGAGAAGTAATAGACATTGTAAATACTTAAAGAAAAATAAAAAAGAAGGCATCAAGTTTGAGGATTTTTGAATGTGGAAGCAGGGCCCCTCTTGCATCCACAACATTCCTAAGCTAAAGGACAGGAATGGAGAAAATTTGGGAAAATGACTAAAACACACAAAAATTGCTGCAAAATTATGTCAACCTATGAGGCATGAACTACAAAGTCTGGCAGGAAGAATAGACAAGTCCCCAGGGTGCCATATTGGTCAGGGAGAGCCTTTCTTCTGAGATAGCCTTGTATTTTCACTATATCTTTCTAGATATTTTCCTTCCCAAATAAAAGATAAGGTCTTGAAGGCAGGCATTGTGATTTTGCCTTTCTTAGTATTCCCAATTAAAAATTAACTGCATTATTGAATGTCAGCAAAAGACATTTTTCAATTTCTATTTTTACAAAAACATAGCGTGCCAATACCACCAGTTTAAGGTTTCCAGTCTTATCCCAAGAACCTAAAAGGTCAAACAGTCTTCAAAAATTTGTGATTTTTGTGTCTGACTTCTCCCTTTACTGATGCCTAGAGATCATGATCCCTCAGTATCTCGGGAGACTGTCTTTCAGATTCACTCTGAACAAAATAGTCTTCCCCCTGTAGCCATGTTCTAAATTTAGATCATCTGACTTCAAATAAGGGGTCACATTTTATCATTGGACTTCATACAAGATATATTGGGCTTATAAGAACATGCACACCTCTAGCCCAAGATTTGAGAAGTCCATAATATGGTAGAGTGGAAAGAGGACTCTCCAATTTCAGAGGACCTGGGTTCAAATCCCACTTCTGATTGTGCTCATTTGAATGACTTTGGGAAAATCATTTCAATTTCCTAGTCCCAATTTCCTATTTGTAAAAGAAACAGAGTAGGTGATGACTTCTGGGAAGCTTCTTTTGGCTCCAAATCTTCAATCCTGCAAATTTCATACAAACATAAGTAGGACTTAGGTGACAGTTGGCAATTTATTTTTTAATAAAAGGTATCTTTGTGCTTCATCATCATCAACAACAAATGTTTACCAGTTTACATGGGTCATTTTCAAAGAGTGTGCAATTTCCTCACCTTCATAAACAGAGGAAGCTTAAGTGATAAACTGTGATTCCATTGTGATAAGAAAATTTACTTGAAACCCTACTCTCAATGAAAATGAATTCTTTTTCTTTTTTTTTAAATTTTTATTTATTTAACACAATGGGGCTAAGTGACTAGCCCAAGATCATGCAAGCTAAGCAATTATTAAGTGTTTGAGATTGAATTTGAACTCAGGTCCTTCTGATTCCAAGGTCAGGTGCTCTATCCACTCCCCTGAATGAATTATTTTTCTACATTTTTTACACTTACCTAGAACACTAAGTTCTACCTCCTGGTATATACCCAGAAACACACACCCAGGATATAAAAAAAGGAGGGAGATAAATCTTTCCTGCTCTGGGGCTAGCTCTCTATTGATTAACCCATATTCCTTCTCTAAACAACATATATGGAAATTCTATATCATATGTATGAGTTTTACAAAAGGCTTTTTATGTTTGTATGGGTCCTTAAAAACAAATTTCATTCTATGTGTGTATTTATTCTAAAAGTGATTTCTGGGCAGTTGTGTCCTCTGAGGTGATAGTTTTATTCATTTATTTGGTCAACGTCCATTAAATGCTTAGTATGTACTAGGTTTGGGGGGAAAATTATATGCACAACAACTCTTGTCCTCAAGGGTTTTCAAGGAGTTTATAATTGAAAGAAGGTTGAGACATATATGAATAGTTATGATATTGAACAAAATGTCACAAACCAAAGAAGAGGTACAAGAAAAAGTAATGAGAAATTTAGGAAAGATCACTTTGAACTCTTCCATATTTTATCAACATATTGTGCTATAGAGTCATGATTATAAAGGTTAATAGATTTAGAGTTGGAAGAGGTACCTCCCATCACATTGTCCCAATCCCTCATTTTTCAGATAAAGAAATTAAAACCCAGAGAGGAAGCAACTTGCCCAAGATTATAATGGTTAAAAAGTCACTTTGCCAGGGTTTGAACTGAAGTTGCCTGTATTCAGAATTGGTGCTCTTTCTGTGTTTCATGGTTGGTAGAGAATTAGATGCTATAAATATAGACTACTCTTTAAAATGGTTTTGTAGTAAAAGGAAGAGAGAAACAGGATCTTAAATTAGGTGAATGAATGGTGGGATCAAAAGAACACTGCTTTAAGAATGATACTGGAGACCTGATGGTTTGAAGGAAGAAGTCAGCAAAAAGGAAATGAATGAAGATAAATGAGTGATAGAGTGGTTGATGGATCAAAGAAGGTAGGAAGGAACAGAATGAAAGTTTAGTTTGGGTGATGAAGAAATGACTAAAGGGAAGGAGTAGAGAGGTTGGAGCATTGACAGATTATGAAGAGGAGAGTCAAAGAAGTCCCAAGGACCTTAACACTAAATCCAATCCTCTCACTTTGTAAAGAGGCAGGTAGGCAGCACAGTGGAGAGAATAATGGGATCTGAAATCAGGAAGACTCATCATCCTGAGTTTAAATCTAAAGCCTCAGACACTTCTTAGCTGTGTGATCCTGAGCAAATAACTTACCTCAGTTTCACCATCTATTTTTTTAGGTTTTTGTAAGGCAAATGGGGTTAAGTGGCTTGCCCAAAGGTCACACAGCTAGGTAATTATTAAGTGACTGAGGCTGGATTTGAACTCATGTACTCCTGACTCCAGGGCCCATGCTCTATTCACTGTGCCACCTAGCTGCCCCCAGTTTCATCATCTATTAAAGGAGTCAAAGAAGAAAATGAATACCACTCCAGCATTTTTGCCAAAAAAGACCCCAAATGGAATCATAAAGAATTGCAAATGCCTAGACAACAGCATTTTGTAAATGCAAAACTAAACATCAGATTGTTCAATGACTCACAGTGAAGGTAGTAGAAGAGCTTACCTTTGAATTCAGTTCCTCAAACTCCAAATCCAGTGGTTTTCATGATTCCAGCAGTTTTCCAAGTGTGGGACCCCACAGGGATGGAGTGGAGGTAGTCTGAATTCAAAACTATTTTCATAATAATAATTACAATAACACCAAGAATAATACATTAATTTCCCATATGGTGTCTATCAATAGATAAAATAAGCATAAACAAAAGCTCTTATAAAGTTTCTCAATAATTTTCAAAATTATTGTGGTCCCAAGTAATCCCAAGTAAAAAGTAGGCCCCAGACAAACTAAACTTTCATTCTGTTCCTTCCTACCTTCTTTGGTCCATCAACCACTCTCTGTCACTCAGTTATCTTTATTCATTTCCCTTTTCCTGGCTTCTTCCTTCAAACAAGACAAAAAACGTCTGGAAACCTCTATACATCTTGTTCAGCAGCCACTTTTTAATTGTCATCCTCTGGTGAACTGGGACAAAATGGAGTGGGGGCCATTAGGATAGAAAAGGAAATTGGAAACAACCACTGTAGGAAATGTGATAAAATTAGGAAGAGAATGTGGAGCAGGGGAAATGAATTGGAAATCAGAGAGTCTTTGTTTGATTTCTGACTTTGCCCTTCTTTGCTTTGTGAGCCTTAGTTTGATCATCTGTGAAATGAAGCGGTTGGACTAGATGCCATCTTTGATCTCTCTTACATTATAAATCTATGATTTCTAAGATAAATAGAAGAGATTTCCAGGAAGCTCTGAAGGCCCCATTGAGGTTGGATAACATGATTTGGGGACTTTTGCCTTCAGCTTGGGGGGCAGAAATAGAAGAGGTCAATCAAAGTTCCATAGAGTTGAACCTTAACATAGTGTAACAGGTATGCTTCTTTTATTCTGATTTTCAGTGGAATTTTCTATGCTTGGAGAAAGTCATTAGAGTTGTCTATAGATGCTTACATAAGTGACATTATGCTTTGTTACTCAACCTTCACTAAAATGGCTTAGGAGGGACAATAGAGAAAGGGGCTATTGTGTGTGAGATAATAATGTCTGTCCCAGAGCTAGTTCAAAAGGACATTGGGAGAATTAATGAGATGATATAGATGTTCTCACCAAAAAAAAAAAAAAAAAGATGTCATGAAGGTAGTATTATGACTTCTATAATTATGAGCAATGGCTTATTTTGGACCTTTGATTGTATTCCATTAAAAAAAAGACTATTAAGTCAATGAATTATTGTAATGTCTTTCTCTTAGTTCTGTAGGTTGGGTAAAGTCTTCCATGCCTCTGTCATTTAACTTACAATTCTGTGTGTGGAGGGTACAATTCTTTCAGTCATGTGAGACTCCTGAGCTGTTCACAGACACATAAATCCTGAAAGAGACCTTCTGCCAGTGTGTAGAATGAGATTTCAAATTCCGATTTTTCATGTCTTCCAGGTCCATTAACCAATTTGTTTGAAAACTTTTTTTTACTGATGCTCACCTCCTTCATTGGGGGGGGGGGGTCCTATCAAATTCATGATGCATCTTCAGGAGTCTCATTATCAAGATGTTTCTTGGGGACATGAGGGTCATTGTGCATTTATTATTTAACACAATATGAATTGCAAAACTCAGTGATGATCACAAAGCTGGAAGGGATGTTAAAGATCAGTAAGGGCAACTTCCTCAAGTTATTTATGAGGGAACTGAGACTAAGAGAGATTCAAGAGACCCTTAAGATTAAATGAATTTTCCAGGATTACACAGATAGGAAATGTTACTGTGACAACACTGCTATCTTCCCACATATGTGTGTATCCATATATATATATATATGTATATGTATATACATATACATATATATATGTACATATATATATATATGAATGTAAGCAACATTCACTTTTAAATAGTTTTATTATTCTTTTGGATTGGAAAAGATATTAATTAGAATAGCAGAAAATGGATAAAAGACTGAGATTAGAGGCTTTTTCACATAAAAGAAATTCAAAGATCATCTATTTGCCACTCCTTCTCCCATCCCCATATACATAAGAGTATATAGCAAAGTCAGACTGTGAAGCATGGTCCTTTGATTTTGGGGGAGCTACCCTATAATCAATCCTTTCTGTTTCTTCCTCTTGCTATAAATGGTGAAACTAAGTCCATCCCTATATCCTCCCTAGGGATGGTTCAGTGTGTGATCTTTTTTCTTTAATTACCAGTCTCTCTCCTCTTTGTGGAGATTTGATTAGCCATGTCCTATTACAACAACTCATTTGATTTTTAAACAAAGTTTAATATTGAATAATTTGACCCCATCATGAGAAGATGAGATTTATTGGAAAAGACCTTGATGCTAGGAAAGATTGAAGGAAAAAAGCAAAAGGGAATGGCAGAGAAGGACATAGATAGTATCTTGGAAACAACAAACATGAGCTACAAGAGAATTGAAGAGATAGTGGAGGCTATAAGGACCTGTCATGTTATGGTCTATGAGGTCACAAAAAATTAGACATGCCTAAATAATGGAAATATCACAGACCTAAGATATCTGTCATCTTTTCTTCTTTTCTTCTATGTAGTTTATACGAAATGAAAAATTACTATTAAGTCTCTATATCTCAGAGTTTCTATTGAGGAAAATGACTTACATTCTGATAAGAGTTTGGATCTCTAACTTAATATACATTTTTGTATCTCCTTAGAGAACCAGTGAGAGTTGTTTATTGAGCAAAAATCAGGATATAAATTATGGTTTCTATTTTGGGATCAGCACAGAAAGGCTATATTGGGGAAAGTGAAGATCTGTTGCAAAAACTTTTAAGAGGAGAGTAGTGCTAGTAAATATCAGCCCTTGTCCTCTATTTCAAAGCACCAATACAGGTCAGGTGAATTATTTCATTCTCTCCCTTTGCTGCAATTCCACTCACTTTTCAGTTTCTCATTTTGATTTCTTCTTTAACTCCTGAGATCCAATTCTTTCCAGTTTGGATCCCTGGGGACACTAGCTGTAGTTTCCTTCCTCTTAGTTTTCTCTCTCACTGTCTGGATCTCTTTCAAAGTCCTGGGCCATGACTCGATTCCTTCTATTGAAGCCAAGATTGTAATAGTTCAATGAGTTCTTGAAGCCGTGAGTAAATGTTTAAACCTGTAAACTATATATCTCAGAACTCTCTCACTCATCTACATATGCATTTATTCTAATATGCTATATTATATTAGCATGTTTTATATATCATTATAAGTTAATTCTACACATGTGTAGAATATTTATAAAACACCTACTATAGGTCAGGCAATTTGCTAAAAGCCTTACAATGATTGCTTCATTGAAGCCTCACAACATCCCTGAGAGATAGATTATTCCCAGGGATATGTATCAGGATTCTAAGACAAATAGTTTAAGTAATTTGTCCAGAATCACACAGTTTGTGAGCCTCCTGACACTATTACTGCACCACCACCAAGCAAGCAAGCAAGATGTAAATAAGTGTAAGGGAGAAGTCCTTCTACAAGGTCTTTAGGTTGAATTCTAGGGAAGTTTGACTACTAACACGTATATGGGAGTGGGATCAGAATTATTCCCCCCACCACAAACACTTTTTGGTTGGTCCCCATCTTGGAGTTCCAAAGCTAAATGTATCTTAACTAGGAATCCCCTAAAGCAATGGTCTTGATATGCAAAATAGATATTAGGCACAAATTAACTATTTAGTTTTTCTACAACAAAAATATAAATTGTCAAAACACACGCACACACAAATGACAAAAACTCCTGTTTTCACTAAGAAAAAATAAAAAGCATAACACATTATACTCTCCATAGAATTTCTCAAGAGATATTTTATATTTATCTTAACTCTATCTTGATCAGCTCAGCTTAGAAGGATTGCATCTGTTGACCAACCAGAGAAAGCTAGTTGGGCTTCTTCTTTCCTTTCATCAATAGTTTCCTCCTAGGAATCATCCTCTTTTTTTTCTATGAAATGGAATAGTTTTAGGAAGAACGTTCCATTAGTCATCCATCACTTAGAAATTAAGGAATTCTGAAACTCATGTGGAAGCTGCCCAAGCTGGAAACATCCCTGTTCAATGAGGTAGCTTCAGGAAAAGACACACAAAGCAGAAGCAGAAGGTTAGTGACTTATGATCAAGTTTAAGATTCAGCCAAGGAAGCCCATGATCCCTCTGGTATGATCCTATAATTTGATATATTCACAGTTGTAATTTGTACTCATGTTGGGAAAGTCAGACAACTCTCCCTCCTCCTTCTCCCATGGAAGTTTAAGGAAGGACTGGTAGAATTTATGTGAAATTCCCAAAAAGAGAGAGGAAAGGGTTTTTCATAAGAAGCTATTTGGGGATCAGTTGTCAATTATCTTCAATGCATCCTCTCAGACATAGTGACTGATAAATGACGGTAATTGCTATGACATCTCAAAGTAGAAATCCTTCAGCATTGGGCAAGAGCACATGTCCAGATCAGAAAGAGAAACAGACAGAGACAAAGAGAGGAGGGGAGGAAAAGAGAGAAGAGAGGGAAAATGGAGGAGGTAGAAGGAAGGAAGGCAAGGGCAGAGAAGAAAGGAGGAAAACCATTCTCGGGACTAAGAGGAGAATGATGGATTCTTAAAGAATTATAAAAAAAATAGCAAGGGCAAAGAAAGTCGAGTGACAACAGCTGTAGTTCTTGGTGGGTCATTTGGATTTTGCCGGCAGGATAATCCCAGCAGGATGGGTATTTGCACATCATTTAGCAGCAACCCACAGCAGGGAGAAGGAGTGCTAATCGCTTTATTAGAATAACAAAGTCATTAGAGGAGGTCTGGGCAGGCAGGGAGTATTTTTAGACAATCCAATTCAGTGGCTGTGTGGCCACATTAAGTGACCAAGATGTTGTAGATGATGTTCAGAGATGCATTAAGGGGAAACCCATTTGGAACCATTGAGGTGCATTGGGCTGAGATGCTAGATTCATTTGTAGGAAGAAACAGGACTTCCCTCCTCTGATGTCAAACCTTGGGACATATCTTTCGAACTGAATCGATATGCTTCCTCAGGAAATCAGTAACAACAATATTTATCTTCTTAAGGACTGGGGGGAGGGGGACATGGAAAATTCTAAAGTATATTTTAATGAAACACAGTAATGTATCTTTTGGAAGATCTGAAAGCATAGCCTTTTACTGTTTTGAGTAATGATAAAATGAAATAAAATTTGTAAATCTTAAATCCCTATATAAATGCTAGCTATTTTGTTATGAATAATAATATTTTTATTGATTCTGCTCTATTACTAACTCCTTTTTGATTATCACAATCATGATTTGATACTGATACAAATCAGTCAATTAAGATGAAGCACCTACTATATGCTATGCCCACTTTTGTGTCTGTCTGCTCTTATTATCTGTTTACTTATCAATGTTGAATAATCTATGAATCAATGTCTTTTTATATATACATCCATCTATGTCTATGTATTTATCTACATATATAGAGATATATTGATATGATCTTTAATATTTAGGTTAAGCATTAATTTGGATATTATTGTAATAGATATTTATTCCAGAGGAAATATAAACATGATAGCTGACTTCAACTATAAAATATCTGAGGTAATGTCTAAAAGAGAGACAGGATATTTCTGTTCTGCCCCAGATGGTCTAATAAGGAACAATGACTAGAAGCTCCAGAAAAGTTGATTTAAGCTTAATATAAAGGGAACAAAAAAAATCTTTCTAAAAACTCAAAGAGCTACTCAAAAGTGAATGGACCCCTCAGGAGGTAGTGAATGTCTTTTTGATAGAGGTAATCAAGAAAAGACTGGATGACCTCTTGCTAGGTAGGATGAAGAAAAAAATTTTAGGGTTGGTGTGGATTTGATTCTCTCTTACATCCTTTCTAAATCTAATCTCATGCAATTTTGTAATTAGTTGATCTCTAGGGTACTTTCTGGTTAAAATAAACACACAAATATATTTTACAAATATATACATATTGCTATACTAATAGGATTTAGTATATATGTAAAATGAATATACAAATCTGTTGGTAATATGTAAGTACATTTATACATTTCTCTCATGTATACACATGTGATAATTTATATATATATATATATATATATATATATATATATGCAGGCAACCCATTTAAAATATTTTATAAGTAAATAGAAGAAGTGGGAAATAAGGAAAAGTGATTCTTGGACATTTATGTAGTCAAAGATTCTTATATAGCCAAAAGCTTTGATAGAAAACAATTTTAGCTATCTTTTATAATGTGACATAAAGATAAAAAAATGGATTCTACTACATTTGATTGAGGATTGACTTCATCTGAACATTTTTCCTTCCATTGGTTTGGGGGTTGCTATAGTAAAAACTACCATTGTGTACACCTGCCTCATATTTTGTTTCATTTAAGTTGGCATTCTTTATTGAGATCAGGTGTCCAGAATATTGATATTTTTTCTTTGGTAAAGGGAAAGATGATCATGGAAGAGAATATGTTGAAAAACTCTAAAGGGGGGGATTAGAAAAATGGAAAATGACATGAAATGGATTTCTTTCTCTAATAACACAGTTGCTTTGAATTAGGAAGGGGTTAGGGTGGTGGGTTTCCCCCAAATGGTTAAACAGATTGTCTCAGTTCGATCACACATGGAAGCAAATTGCCCCCAGGATGTTGCCAGTTTGGGTCCTTAGCAGACTCGATTACATCCTCATCCTACAGTCTTTGTTCCCCCCTACTCCTGTAAGATTATGACCTCTTTTATGGCAGATATTATCTCATTTTAGTCTTGGTCTCTACATCCAGGACAGTGTCTGAAATGCAACAGGTATCTAATAAATGCTTGCTGAATCAGGTTGAATCAATCATTTTTCTCCCTCTCTAGGTTTGTACATTTGCAGGTTTTTGGTTCAGAGTATTGAATTGCTATTGCCCTGCAGACATGGCTGGTTACCTGGTGAGATGAGACCTTGGTGGAATATAATGGCCATCTGACTTTGAATAAATGCATTCCACATAAATAACTCTTTTAAAGAATTTTCAATAGAAGTGGTTACTATATGAATGAGAATAGCAATGTTCAGAATCTGTAGATTCTTTAAGTGGGAAAATTTGGGACACAATAAGCATTGGTCTCTTGATTTTTTTTTGCTATATGTGCCTCAACATTTTACATATTATTCCTGGTTTCTTAGAAAAATGTTACCTTAGAGTAATGAATAAAAGAAACAGGTAAAACATAAATTAATATGATATAATAAATATAATAAATTTATATAATATAAATGTTCTATGGCATTCCTAATAAAATGCTAGAAACTCAAAAATAACCTAAAAGTATTAAGTCTTTTGATTATTTGATATGATTAGTATAATGTAAGAGCAATGGATAGATCTCTGAACAAGCAGACAAGAAGACTTGAGTTCAAGTCTAGCCTCAGATACTTATTAGCTCTGTGACCCCAAACAAGTCACCTGAACTCAGCTTTTTCTGAGAAATGGAGATTATATCCAACTCCCAGGGCTCTTGTGAGAATCCAGTGAGAAAATATTTCCATAACTCTTAACCTTAAAAAGCTATATAAATACCAGCTAGACATTATTGTTATTTGATTTCTCTTTCTTCTCCTAGCACCTAGCATCTCGTACACAGGAGATAGTGCTTCTTAGATTGATTCATAGGGTTTAGAACTCAAAAGATGACCTATACTGGTTGCTTTCCCTTCCTAAGCCTCAGTTTCCTCATCTGTAAATGGTATCTACCTTAGAAAACTATTGGTCAGATCAAATGAAATATAGTGTGGAAATCATTTTCCTAATGTTATAGCATTTATAAAATGCTAACAAATTATTACTCCTTATTTTGCCATAATTAACCTCCTGACTCTAGGCTAGGAATTTTGCTTCCTCAGCACCTCAGCTTTTTCAACTGTAAAAATGATGAGAGGACCTGGACATGATTTTCTCAGATCCCACACTCTAGGACTGATCGTGACCTAACCTTATTCTACTCTTATCACTCACCAATCAATATTAATACAGATAAAAGAGTTAACTATTCTCTCATTTTCTCTATTCATTTTTGCTCAAGTTTTTCTGTTATCCATAAAAGTACCTTTTCTTAAAATCTCAAATTTCACTGAACTTGTTTGAAGTGTCTTAAGATCATTTCCTCTGATTTAGATGATTTCTCAGTGAATGAATCTGAGAGGATCCCATGTTCCCTCGACTGGATTTTATTTTCATATTTCTATTTGCCCAGTCCCTTTGGAAAAGCCTTTTCTGAAGTCAGAGAAAATTTAATATTGTATCCCAGCTGGCATGATTTGTAGTCCCTTGAAAGCAAATTGACTACCCTCAAGATTGAACATCATATAGAGAAAATAATGGGGATTGGGACCAAGTTTATCTTTGATTAAATAACAATTTGTTAAATTAATGTAGTGAGAATGTCCTTTTTGTCAAAATATAAGAAGACTCCCAAGTCCAAGTAGAGAACTATGACCTTATGAATAGGTCTCCTGGGTGAAATGAGTGATTTCCTATCCTTTAGTTTCCACTCCATTTATAAACTATGCTTCAATCAGGTTTACATAGCTTACTTTTGATTTATTTCTCAGTGGATTTCCTGCCACCCACCTCAAAATAGTATTAGCTTAAAGTGCTGTTCTTTGATTGCTTCTTAAGGACCAAGAACGGATATTAGACTAAAAATAAGTTGGTCTTACTTAAAAATAAAATTAAAGAAAGCAAGGCTATTTGTGGATGGCTTTTCGTTTTTCATATAGACATTTTCTTATATAAGCTGCACGCCACCCCAGAAACACCCAGTTATTTCTCCTTTTAAAGAACAACAAAATTATTAAGAAAATAATCAATCATGAAACCATATGCCATCACTTAGGGCAGTTAGGTTGCTCAGTGAATATTGTTGGACTTAGATTCAGGAAGAGCTGAACTCAAATCTGGTCTTCAGTATTAGCCATGGTACCCTGGGCAAGCATCTTGACCTCTCTTTGCCTAAGATTCCTTATCTTTAAAATCTGGATGATTTCCAGCACTGTCATGAGGATGAAGTGAGATATTTATAAAGTTCTTGGCACAGTGTCTGGAGCATAGTGAATACTATATAAAATGGTAGCCATTATTATTATTTGTGGTATTTTACTCTTATGCTTCTCTTCCACTCACCTTACTTTCCTCCTCACTAGAGAAAAAGATGGGAGTGCCTCATTATTTCTTTTTTTCAGGTCCATGATTGGTTATTGCAATTTATCAGAGAAGAGTTGAATTCTAGTATGATTTTCTTTTATCATTTTGAAGTTTATTCTGACTATGGTTCTTCTGGCTCTGCTTTCTTCCCTTTGCATTATTTTAAAGAGATCTTAGCATTTTCCTTCTAAATTCCTTATTTCCTTCATTCCTTAGGATGGGGGGATGTTTGCATACTAGGGTTTGAGCAGTCATTCCTGAACTGATGGTTATTTCCAGAATTTTTGCTGCCACAAAGTTAGTACTATTCGATGTTCAATTATATTGGCAATCCTTATTTCATTAGTGTTTCTCATTTTTTTTTTTTGGTTTTCTGACTCCATACCTCAACATAATATTTATCTTAAAGGGTTGCTGCTCATTTATTACTAATGCACTAATAGATATTATACTCCATAGGTAAACTCTATTTTAGCAAGGAGATGTATTCCCGAAAAGTGTGTAAAATAAAGATTTGTATACCAAATACTTTTCTTGTATATACTCATTAGTTCATATTTCTATTACCAGAGGAAAGCATTTGTCTTCTTTCCCTTATCCCCATACAAAAATCCTACATTCAGAATCCTCCTTTGTCAATATGGAGTCTGTGCATATTGAATTATTCTTTACAATTCTTACAATGAAGCCATCTGGAACTGGAATCCAAATTCTAAAGCACTCATTTCTTCAACTAAATGACCAAGTTAATTTTTTCTGGTGCTTTTTACTCAGAACTGCAGATTTTCAGAGCTTGAAGCAACTTAAAGGGCCTCTGATACCAACCTATACTTGAAAAAGAATCCACATGACAATATATCTAAAAAGCAGCCATCTAGTTTCTCCTTGAAAATCCCCAGTAAAGACAACTCACTACTTTCCCAGATTGTGTATTCCACTTTAATCTATCTCTTCTTAAAAATCCTAAAAGTCTTTCCCATCCTTTGAGAATGAAGGACAAACAACAACGATAACAATCCTTTCTAAAAGGTGGGTACTCAGATACGAACACTATTCAGCAGATTTGGCAGAGTGGTGCCGGACTGTCACTCATTTTGCTATTTGTAATTTTCGTTCTTTGTTCCTACTTTGTCATTTGGAGCCAAACAAAAGAAACCCAGCCTCCCTTCCAGCTGAAAGTTCTTTAGCAGCTTGAAGACAGCTATGTAGTCTCCTAAGTCCCATATCATATCTAAATATCCTTAGTTCTCTTAGCAGATGCTCAAATGCCATGATCTCAAGACTCTTTACCAATCTGATAATCAATAGCCTTTCTACAAAGCAGCTAGGTGGTGCAGGGGAAAGAGCACTGGTCTTGAAGTCAGAAGGATGGGAGTTCAAATCCAGCCTCAGTCATTTGATTCTTTATAGCCGTGTGACCTTTAGAAAGTCACTTAACCCTGACTGCCTGGCATCCAGGGCCATCTCCAGTCAGTCTGATCCACATCTGGCCTCAGGATCCAGATGACTCTAGAGGGGAAAGTGGGGCTGGTGACTCAGCACAGTCCCCCTCACTCAAATCCAATTCATGTGTTTGTCATGGCATCATCTATCTCCCTGATGTCATAGTCATCTTCGAGAATGAAGGACAAACAACAGCAATCCTTTCTAAAGGTGGTGCTCAGATATGGACCTATTTGCCAGATTTGGCCTGAATAGAGCAAAGTAGTGCAGAACTATCACCTCTTTTTAAGCCAGGAATTATGCTTTTTTAATGTGGCTTAATGAGTGGAGAAGGAGGAAACTGGAAACAAGGAGTCCAATTAAGAGTGAACTACCAAAACCCTTAGGAGAAGTAAAGGGGATAGGAACTAAGGGAGTGATTCTATGACTGGAGACATGGTTGTTGCTGTTGTTTAGTCATTTTAGTTATGGCTGACTCTTCATGTCTCCATTGAGGGTTTTATTGGCAAAGATACTGGAATGGTTTGCCATTTCCATCTCCTTTTTTAGATGAGGAAATTGAGGTAAACATGGTGAAATGACTTGATTAAGGTCAACCAGTTAGTAAATGTCTGAAGCCGGGTGTGAATTCAGGGAGATGTCTTCTTGACTCCAAGCATAGTGCTCTGTTCATTGTCCTACCTAGCTCAGAATTATAAAATATTTCATGGAGGCAGAATCAACAGGACTTGGCAATTGATTCTCTACAGGGGATTAGCAAGAAGCAAGAGTCATGGAACACTTGAGGGATAGGAGGAATGGTGGTGACCTTCAAAATAGAACAATTACATAAATTATCAATGGGATGGATACTCTGAGTAGCTATAAAGAAATTATGTACAATGTGATTATTACAATAACTCTGTGAGATGATTAGTTTAACTATTTTATAGTTGCTTGAATTTGGGTTTAGAGAAGTTTCATTACTTGCCCATAGTTATAAAAGTAAACATTCACAAGGACAGAATTCAAACACAAGCCTGATACGCTCCAAGTCTTACAACCTCTCTGCTTTGCCAAAGTCGTCTTAATCAAAGACTACATGGTTTATAGCATCCCTCACTGACCTCCTGAAGCCATTCAAATGAGAATTTCTAAATTCTAACCTATTTACAAGATGTGCAATACTTTTCTTTTTGAGAAGAATATGAAATTTGGTAACTTTTTAATACTTAATAGAAATGGAATGAAAGGCCCTGCTCTATATAAAGCAAGATACTGACTTCCATTTTCTGCATTTGCAAAAAGCATTTTTTTGTTCGATGAAATAAAAAGCTAAAAGCAAAAAGAGAAAGTTACAAAAAAGGTCAAGACCACGCCAAGAGCAAAGCAAGAAGAGACAAATGGGGTCAAGAAAAAGATAAATGAGAAGGAAGAAAAGTAAAACAGAGATGCTCTTATAGGCCACTCACAGGGCGGAACTAGAACTTATCTCTCCATCAAAGCCATGTCTGAGCTGCAAAACTAACATAGAAGATAAGCTAATTGACAATATTCTCTATTCATATCTTCCTCACAGTTCATTTCCATCGTACACTTCTTTGTTGCCTTTTGAAAGATTTCCATTTTTATTGTTCAGGAAATTGCTGTGTTCCATAATTCATAGCTAGGCAACACCATGGAGGAATGTTGTTGTGGAGTCATTTCCAGTCATGTTTGACTCTTTTATGATTCCATGTGGAATTTTCTTGGCAAAGATACCAGGATAGTTCGCCTTTTCCTTCCGCTGATCATTTTGCAGATCATAAGTGGAGGCAAACAGAGTTAAGGAATTTTAGGGTCATATAGGGAGAATCTATCTGAGGCCATACTTGATTCCAGGACCAGTCCTTTGTCCACTGAGACACCTAGTTGCCTTATTGAAAGAATATTGGCATTAAATTGATGGACCTTTGCTTTTTTTAAAGAATAAACGTCCCTAAAGTACCTTTCAGTACCTAAAAGACTACCTGACCTCTGATTCTTTTCAATTATTGGTCTCTTATCCATTTGCTGTACTTGTACAAGTTACCTTACTTCTATCTTTCTGTCTACATCATTTTCCTTAAAATTGTGCTATTTTACCCAATGAAGTTCTCTATTAAGCTTATCTCTGTTTCTAATCACTTTAAAGTTTTTGACCAAACTTCCAAGGAGAAACCAAGTGAAAGAGAAACCAGGTAAAATAAGAATGTTTATTCCTCAAAATATGACTTGGAGTTCTCTGGACAATCCATAGAAGCTTATATATGCATGCTTATATATAGCAATCTCTCTCTTATCCCTATTACTGTTATGATCTCTGTTATCCATCTCTGATCATTATTCATTCATTCATTCATTTTTTGGAAAGCAATCAGAGTTATGTGACTTTCCCAGGGTCACATAGTTAAAAAGTGTCTGAGGCCAAATTAAAACTTAGATCTTCCTGACTTCAGAATCAGTGTTCTACTCACTGTATCAAAGCCCCTCTAATCACTATTACTAGCAAGATTATTTCTTTCTCATCTAAAACCAATTTCCAACTCCTTCTCATAGTCTACAAAATAGAAATTCCTTTTTTTTAAAATTTTGGTTTGCTCACCCCAGACCATATCCTTCTCTCCTAATTGTAATTGGATATTTTGCTTCAATTCTCTGTCCACTTTAAACCATCTTCCACTCCAGTGACCAAGGGGTTCCAGGAGATAAAGGAGAGGAGAAAATACATTCTAGAAAATGTAAATCCACAGAGATTGAAGATGGAGTATCATAATATAATATACAATGAGTAGGTGGTTGTGGCTGAATACTCTATATTGTGAACAGGAAAACATAATATAATTGGACAATGAGGCAGGGGCCAGGTTGTAGAAAGCTTTAGTGCATTTCATCCGAACTATCCTTAGAATATCTTCTAACCAAACAATAAGATCTTAGATTTTGAGGTGAAAAGGATCGTGGAGATCATTGTAAATTGACCCTCTCATTTTATAGATAAAGAAACAGTCCTGAAGTTTTTAGATGACTTGTACAAGGTCATACATAAAATCATAGAAGTAGAGTTGGGTGGGGTTTGGGAAGTCATCTAAACTCCTTCATATTCCAGATGAGGAAAGTGAGGTCCAGCAGGTTCAAATGGCTTGCCTAAATTCACACAGTTGACAAGTGGCAGAGCCGGGTCCTTGTAAGTGAAATTCTGTGCCATTTCTACAGGGTCAGGACACCAATAATTGTATTAAACCATAATTATCCAATGGTAGGACCTTGAAAGTCTTGGTTACCTGAATCCCTTTATTGTATAGAAAGACTGTATCCAATTCAATTCGACATAGTGATCTGATCTGTTCTTGGAACCACTCTGCCCCCATGTGTGGAGACTGGCCTATTGATCTCCTGGGCCTCATGGATGTACCTCAAATTGTTTTGCTTGTTCAGACCAATCTAAAAACAGCTTAGCCTTTTAAAAAGCCACTACCAGGAGGAGGGAGGCTAAAAGTTCATCGCCTAAGAGTATTTGGAGCTCGTAGACAAAAATGAAGTTATTTTTCTTTGGATCAAAGAGGACTAAAGGGACAGACTATCCTACACATTCATAAATGAGAAATGACCCTTTTCACTGATCCTCAATATTAAAGTTGCTTTTTCCAGAAGAAGAGCTTTTCTTTTTCCAGGCAGAAAGAACCAAGTAGAGGAACAAAAGACCAGAGAATGAAGGGTAATGGCAGAAGACAGCGACAACAATTAATATGTTACTGAAATTCATAGTTTCAAACATCATAGAGCAACAACTGAAAGGTCAATTAGTGATCATTAAAACTTTCCCTCATCCCATATTACATATGAGGAAACTGAGGCTCAGGCAAGTTAAGTGGTCACACTGTGAAGTCCTGAGGCAGGACTCAAAAAAAATTCTTTTTGCCTCCAAGTCCAGTATTCTAGCCACTAAAGGATCTAAAAGGTAATTGAGGGTGAGGATGATGTTGATTTGTGGTATGCTCCTAAATCTGAGTGCTATTCCTTTAAGTGCAAAGATTTCCCAAAGAGAAATTCTATTTCCATGTTAATTCTTCTCCCAAAGTCCACTTTTGATGCCTCACTGTGGCATGAATTTTTTTAGACCTGGAAAGAAGAGTGAATTTACTAGGAAGCCTTCTTACCAAGATCAAAAGGTTTTGACTATACGTTCATGAGCTCCAGGATGAACTATGACACGATCATTCTGAGACTCAATTAATCCAAATTCTTGGGGATTCTTTACCAGAAGTCTTCCAAAAAAAGCGTAGATGTTTTCTTTTGGTCACAGCAACTCATGGTACTGTTCAAGGGCATATAGGGAGCTCCCCTAAGTACGAAATCCCAAGTCCCTGAAGTGTGTGTGTGTGTGTTAATCACCCTTCATCTAATTGAATCCTAATTAGAGAAAACTTCAGAAACATGGTGATTAATTTCAAGATAGTTGGGCTGAACCCTTTTATAGACTGCTTCCATCTGGGGAAGGGATAAATGTCACAATTGCAAATGTCTGCTCCCTACTGAAGAGTAGAAATAAAGAATATTTCACATCATTAAGGTTGTTATTATATATTAGGGAAGTCTATTGAGCACCATGATTCTTCCTTTTTTTCCAGATAGTCATTCAAGTGTCTCCAAAGTCTTAGTGTAGTTTTAAGCTATTAAGATGAATCTTTAGGTCACAGATCTTGAAATGAAAGGGCCCTCAAAGGCCATCTTGCCCAACTCCTCAGTTAAAGGTAATTCTTCCAGAGTAGGAAACTGGGGCTAAGAAATTAAACAACTTGCCCAGGGTAATAGGAATCCTGGATTTAGAATTGAAATTGAATTGAATTTTGTGCATTGAAATGAAAATTGGCCTTAGAGATAGATCATCTAGTTCAATTTTTTTTGCTTTTCAAATGAGAAAAATGAGACCCAGGAAGGTTAAGAGGGAGGATTTGATCCTAGTCTTCCAACCCCACAGTCCAGTTTATTTTACTGTATTATTTAGTCTAAGAAATTCTTCCAAGGATTAGCGTCATATAGCTTGGGACCTGGAGATAGGACTTCCTGAATCCTAGTCAGACACTTGTCTCCTTCATGATGCCATCTCCCTCATACTGAGAAATGAATTATAAAATAATTGATTAAATGAAGACTAAAATGCAGGATCCAAAACCAAAAGGAGTACTAAGCCTAGAGTCAGAGGATTTGGGTTCAAAGCCTCCCTCTTCTCCTCAATACTGTATCTTTAGTCAAGTCAAGGCTAGTCCCGAATCCACAGCTCTAAAATATATTAGTTATTTATCCCTGTTAGAAAGAGGATTGTCAAGTTAATAGAGAGCTGGTCTCAGAACCAGAAAAGTCTAGGTTCAAGGATTTTCTCTGATACCTACTTGCTGCGTAACTTATCCTCCAAGCTCTGGATGTGGAGAGAAGGTGAAATGATTAAAGTGGGGCAGCACCTACAGAGGAAATTTTCTCATTGGTAGCTCCCAGGGACTTCACAGTTCCTAAAGACAAGAACAATCATGGAAGCATCACTCTGGGACTCAATTTCTTCAAGTGTAAAATATAAAGAATAATCCTTTGGAGCATCCATTTCACAAGACTACAGTAGGGAACCTTTATTCCAATCTTACAGGGCTCAGATCCCAATCATTAAATAGGACTATCTTGGGGAAAAATTACTCAATGTTTTCTTTCATAATAGATTCAATACTTTGAGTCCTTATCAAGTTATAGCTTGAATTCTTTTATCTCTTCCCTGAAACACCTTGAATTCCTGTTTAAAGGGTCTATTCAGTTCATACATGCTGAGATATTTGTGTATTGCTGCTCACCTTGAGGCTGACTCCCCTAATTGCAGCCATGGTGACAAAAATCCCTCTAGTGATGGACCAGCAAACTCAAAGTGGCAATAATAATTTTTAGCTGTCTTAAAAGATTCCTTTAAGCAAATGTAACTGGTGTCCTTTGGACATGACTAGAAATGATTTCATTTCCCTACTGATCTCCTTGCCCCCCTAGCCTCTCACTACTCTAATCTATCCTCCAAATAATTGCCTAAGTGATATTCTTAGAGTACAGGTTTAACCATGTCACTCTCCTGCTTAAGAAGCTTCTGCAACTTGCCTTTATATATTTTGAAATTTTTTATTTATTTAAATTAAAATTTATGCAATAAAACAAGCATTTGTATAATAGTATAATAAAGCCTATAATTATACATAAAACTACAAATCTATTATTCAGCCTGGTATTCCTTTTAACTATATAATAAAGTTATCATGTACATTTCTTTTTTCCCCTTTCTTTCTCTTGTCCCCAGCCCAAGACTTGGCTACCATTAGACACAAATGTGTGCGTGTGCACCCACACCCACACACACACACACACACACACACACACACACTCACATAGAAAATCATTCTATTCCTACTTCTATTTATCATACTTCTACCAATCATATTTCTATTTATCAGTTCTTTATCTGGATGCAGAAGCTTCTGCAACTCTGTTGACTTTACATTAAAATGCAAAATCTTTTACTTAGTTTTTAAAACAGTCAGCTGTTAATCAAACATTTCTTAATTTTAAAAATGACTGAGCAACTTGAGACTAGGGACTGACTTCTGGCTTTCTTCATATTCCTAGTACTTATCTTAGTGCCTCACATGAGATAAGTGACCAGTTAATTAATAATTCTTTTTTTTTAGATTTTTTTTTGCAAGGCAAATGGGGTTAAGTGGCTTGCCCAAGGCCACACAGCTAGGTAATTATTAAGTGTCTGAGGCTAGATTTGAACTCAGGTACTCCTGACTCCAGGACTGGTGCTCTATCTACTGCCCCACCTAGCCACCTTAATTAATAATTATTAACTAATTGTCCAGGTAGCTAGATGATGCCATAGTGCATAGGACAACATGCCTGTAATCAGGAAGACCTGCATTAAAATGTGACATAGAAACATATTAGATGTGTGTGACCCTGGGCAAGTCACTTAATCTCCATGCCTCAGTTTCCTCATCTGTAAAATGAATTGGAGAAGGAAATGGCCAACCACTCTGGGATCTTTGCCAAGAAAATCCCAAATAGTTCATGAAGAGTTGGATATGATTACATACCAAGGACATACTGTAGTTCATTTCCTCAGGCTAAATACACATTACTTTTCCTTTCCATACATTACATATTCCACTCAATCTTGTGCCGACTGCTATTCCTTGTTTGTAACATTCTATATCCCATCTCTGTACTTTTACAGATTGTTCCCCATGTCTAGAAAGTTCATTCTCTTACCTCCAACTCTTGGAACCCCAAATTTCTTTCCAAGCTTTCTTAAAGTGTTCTCTTAAATAAGGCAAAGTTTTCCTGATTTCTACAGGGGTTTGTACCTCCCCTACTCCAAAAAATATTTTATAATTATTTATCATATTTTCTATGTAATCATCTGTGTGCATGCTGTTTCCTCTAATAGAATGGAAGCTCCTTGAAGGCATTGATTGTTTTAGTTTTATGCTTTTCCCCAGTACCAACACCTAACACATGTCCAGCATCTAGCAGTTAAACTCATACATTGTCACACGTTATGCTTGGCCCATTTATCTGAATGTAAGCCAAAATAACCAAGGTGAAAATAAAAAGAAAATTTAAAACAGATTAATTGTGTGTGTGTGTGTGTGTGTGTGTGTGTGTGTGAACTCTACAAGATGGCCAGGGAAGCATTATGGAAACATTTGGTGATCAAGTCTCATCTACCTCAAATATCTAGATGATTGGTTTCGTTCTTTCACCTTTTATCTGTGTGTTTATCTGTGGAGTTCTAAAGACCCATAGCCAGAATCCAACTTGTTTTCAAAGCTCTTTTGTTATATTATTCCTGCGATGTTACTATATATCAAAGTATTAGGATTGCACATTTTGAGCTATTGGGGGGCTTTGGCATTCATCTACCAATGCCTTCATTCTAAATTTTACAGATGAGGAAATTTAGACCCAGTAGAGATCAAAGACTTAGTCATTAAATCCAGTCAAACAGCAGGGCCAGAATTCCAAACCAGATTGTTTAATTCAATAATTAGTATTCATTCCATTATAAATTATTATCTTACAATACTAATGAGATCTTACAATATAATAAGTATGCTGAAGAACTGAGGTGAATTAAACTTGGTAGAACTATTAGTGAGCAACGAATTGAAATGCCATCATCAGATGAGATGCCATATATAAAGAGCTTTACAAACCTTAAATGGCTAGATCAAAGTCAGTTACTGATGTTTGCAGATGGGGAAACTGAGACACCGGTCTAAGGTATACAATTAGTGGGACTAGCTTAGATTAGATTTGGGTCTCAAAAGTCTTAGTCTCCTTTTTTACTCTGTAACTACTTTAGGGCAGAGAAAAGTACGTTCAGGGTTTAATCTATTGATTAATTTGATCTAATGTTAGATCCAATAAATAGCTATTAAAAAGAAAAAAGTAAAGAAAAATTCATATTTTAAATTTAGGGGAAAATGATTAAAACTTACTGTTCTTTAATTTGATTTACTACTGGAAATCTATGATTTCATTGTTATAAGAAACTGCCATTGAGTAAATTTCCTCTGTCAGATCAATAGGACATTCTCTAAAGCTTACTATCTTAGAGAAATAACTGGAAAGCTATGAAGGAGGGTCACTGGACCAGTAGTAGAATGTGAATGGAATTCTTACTTATTCTAAAATCACCTCTCTTTCCATTCTACCACACACACACACACACACACTGTTCCTTGATTTTTTAATTAATCATTTATTCAAATGATGAAAATGACCTTGGTTCTGCATAAAGTTGTAAAAAAGAAATGTCAATGCTTATCTGCTTCTTTGATTTATCCACATGAGACTTACTCATATGTCTCTTGTTCAACTCCCATATTCAATTTAATTTAACTCAACAGGCAAGGCCATCACCAATCATCTTGACCTATGACTTGCCACTGTACTGTGGTAATTCTGGAGGAGAGAGTGAGGTTGATGACTTTGCACAGCTCTGCCTCTCTTCAATCCAATAGGCTGGCAAGTCAAGACATTACACTTGTGGTGTCTGTCATTGGTCCACTCTGAGAATGAAGGGTGACAAAAAAAAGAACAAAGAGAATGAAGGATGAACAACAACAGTTCAGCAAGTATTGATTAAGCTTCTCCTTTATGAAAGGCATATAGGTAAGTGCTAGGTTCTGGGCAAAACAAAAAAGGAAGGTGGAAAAGGCTCATTCTTGTAGGATCTTATAATTTATTGGGGACATGCAGATAAGTCAATGCATGGTGGTTTAAAGAGGAAAAGAGCCTTATCAATTTGGGAATGTTTTTATGAGTTGGAGGAGAGTAAGGGGGATACATTCAAATAAAAACAATATTATGAGAGGTAGGTTTGGAGAAGGAGTCTATAACCACTACCACCCCCAAGGTTGGAGAATCCCTCATGTGAATTTGTAGAGATCAGAGACTTTATGCTTTATATTGATCATCTTTTTGAATTCCCAAATCAAACCACCCTTCCCTGGTTGTAATTCTCCTGTGTTTTTCCTCTCTATTAGAATATATGACCTCCTTGACAGAAAGTACTATCTTACTCTTGGTATATCTGTTCCTAGCATTCAGTACAGTTCTTGGAAGATAATTAGGTCTTAATAAACACTTTTTCATTCATGTATTTGTTAGCTTAATCATTCATTCCAAATAGGCATATGCATTAAGCAATTTAAAAATATTAGACTCTGTTCTGAGTAGTACATATGAGAGGTCCTGGGCTGGATTTATTATACCATTTTTTCAGACAAGGAAATTAAGGACAAGAAGATTGTGCATGATCATCCAGCATATGTTTAGAGTCAAGGGCAAAGTTTATTTCTATAAATCTTGACACTCTGTGCTCAATATACTCTACCACTCTGCAGGACTATATCTAAAGACTCCTCTGAGACCTCAATTATCTATGACCTTAGGGCCAAGAGGCACTGAGTGGAAGAAGTGAAAGAAGTAGGAGAACGCCCAAGGGCTTTGAAAGCCTGTAATGAGAAGAACACGTTGCCTGCAAGACTTTGGAAAATGAAAAGGGATTTGATGGAACGTATGTGTATGAAGAGAGGGCATTTCCACTGAATATCAGTTAGGAAACCTTCACTTGACTGGGTCACCAAAACAGAGAGCTAGCAGCAATAATTGCCAAGTCATTGTGGGAAAATGCATGGTCAACTTGTCCAGAGGGAGATCCATCCTGATTAGTGGCTTCTGTGAACCAAGACCTGAATCATGTGGAAACTCCGAAGCAAGTCCAGTTTGTGTGTGAGAGAGAGAGAGAGAGAGAGAGAGGGAGAGAGATCAGCTGCAGAGCTTGATTTCATATTATTTGAGGATTAGGCTGAACCAAGCTTCCCTTGGTGTTCTGGATCGTCCCTTCTAACGGCTGAATAATTCAAAGGACAGCCCACACCAGTTTACTGTGCATCAAGGTAATAGAATTGAATTGAAAACAGCAGTGGTGAAGAATCATCTGTGTCTAACTTGATTTACCTGGGTCCTTGCTCAGTTATTTTTCCATCTTTCAAGAATAAGTGATGTACAATTATCTAAAAATAGCTCTATAGCTCTTTGGAACTCTGGTAAGTGTTAGGAATCCACACGAAAGGTTTAGAGAAGACCATCTCAGGGAAGTTGATACAGATCCATCATTTGTTTCTCAGGTAAGGACAGAAACGGTCAGAACAATATTAGCCATATTGTTATTGGCTGAGCCTATTTGATGTGTAGGGACATCATACTATCTAGTAATTAAAAAAATGACAAGGGGTAGGAAGGCAAAGTAGAGTTGAGCTGGGTATTTCAAATTCTGTTTTGAGCTCTACTTCTCATACATATTAGCTTTGTGAACTCGGGCAAATTGAATAGCCTCTCTCTCTCTTCCAGGCAAGTCTTACACACTATCATCTACTGAAGAGAATGAAACACAATAATTATACTAAAAACCTTATAAAACTATTCCAATTGAATCAGCTTATACTTTGATACCTGGTGACAAGAATGCAAAAGTGAGAGCAGGAGAGGACAGAAAAATATTTGTTGGCAAATACATTTTAACAATAATGAATGAGAGAGATGGAAGATTTGTAGACTGTTCAGATGCCTCATGATTTTATCATGAATATTTTTTCTAGTAATAGACTCAAGAGGCACTAGACATGGCAAGTATTGAATAACATCACAGAAATAAAACTGATTATATTTTAATGGGTAGGAAATAGCTCATTACTGATATCTACAGTCTGACCACTGATTTCTACAGAAATAAAAATATTTTAAAAAATAAAAATTCAGAATAATACATAGCATACAATGAAAAACAGCTACAATTTCAACAATTTAAGGCAGTTAGTAATACCCAAAAAATTAGACTTGAATGGAGGAAAGGACATCCACAATGAGAACGAGAATTTCATTAAGACAGTTGATTCAATGTAGATCAATTGTCATAATGGGGAAATAAAAAGACTTTTAAAAACCACTTAGTCAGCAAATGGTTGATTTACTCCCCAAGGGGAAAGATTTGGCAGTTTAGGACTCTTTATATTCAAAACATAAGTTTAAAATGCAAACTAACTTGCAAAGTATCCTGAAAGATGATGATAGATGATTTTAAACTATATCTTGTCAGAGGGGCAGCTAGGTGGTGCAATGGATAGAGCACCAGCCTTGGAGTCAGGAGGACCTGAGTTCAAATATGGCCTTAACGCTTAATAATTATCTAGCTGTGTGGCTTTGGACAAGCCACTTAACCCCATTTGCCTTGCAAAAAAACCCTAAAAAAAAACTATATCACTTCAGAAACCAGAAATTGGGGGGGGGGGGAGAATTATATTAGGAAAAGGAAGAAAAACAAAATAGATCAATGATGCAAAAAATATTCCATTCAATCAGTGATGCAATCATTAAGCATTTATTAATTGCCAATGATGTTTTAGGGAATATGCTAAATGCTGAGGACTAAAGTAAAAAAAAAGACAGAGACAACCAAGGAGCTTATATTCTACAGCATTTTATAACAGACATGTTTTCTAAGAAAGTTTTAATCTCAAGGACTTTTGTACATACTTAATTTCACAAATTCATATATACTAATTGACAAAATTGAACTAGACCAATTATATGCATAGGAGGTCTATGTTGGAAGTGGCAATTTTAAAAGATTGTTTCTCAAAGCATTTGAGGAGGGAAAGCTATCAAATTAAGAAAGACATTAGAATGAACTGATGCTGAGTGAGATGAGCAGAACCAGAAAAACACTATACACCCTAACAGCAACATGGGGGTGATATTCAACCTGGAAGGACTTGCTCATTCCATCAGTGCAACAATCGGGAACAATTTTGGGCTGTCTGCAAAGGAGAGGGCCATCTGTATCCAGATAAGGAGCTGTGGAGTTTGAACAAAGTGCAAGGACTATTCCCTTTAATTTGGAAAAAAATAACCAGATATCTTATTGTCTGATCTTGTTACCTCTGAGAATTCTGTTCTCTTTAAGGATATGATTTCTCTCTCATCACACCCAATTTGGATCAAGGTACAACATGGAAACAAAGTAAAGACTGACGGAGTGCTATCTGTGGGGTGGGGGTGGGGGGGAGGGAAGCAAGACTGGGGGAAAATTGTAAAACTCAAATAATATCTTCAATAAAAATAAAAAAAAATTAAAAAAGAAAGACATTAGAGCTTATTTGAAACCTCCTTCCCTAAAAAAATTACTGAGAGAACATCAGCAAGCTGATTCATCCATATACTTTTTGATTTGCATTTAATTTTATGAGCCCACCTAGAGCACTGGACTTCGAGTTGAGAAGACTCGAGTTTAAATATGACCTCATATACTTACTAATTGTCTAGTTGTCTTACTGGCTCTATGACTGCGACCAAATTTCTGTTGGTCACAGTTTCCTCAGCTATAAATAGAGATGATAATAATAGCACTTTCCTTCCAGAGATGTTGTGAGGATCAAATAAGAAAATATTTATACAGTGCATTGCAAAGCTTAAAATGTTATGTGAAGGATAGCAATTCTTGTTAAATATGTATGAGAATAAACTAAATACACATAGAGAACATCCTTGATAAGCTCATGAGAAAGCAGACTTCCACAAGTGATATCCACAATCAACTACTCTGTTAAGATTTGGGACAGGAACCCCACTCCTTAAAGTCATTATTCTTGGGAACTGCCTGATGGAGAAATTATCTCAACCAAAGTTGATTGGTACCTTCTTTGCATATAGTCTCAGTGTTTCCTAAACCACTAAGAGATTAAATGATTTCCTCATTATCACATAGTTGGGCTGTATCATAGGTGAGATGTGAACCCAGGTTTCCCTGGATTTGAGATGAGGCTTCTATCCACCATGCCATCCTACCATGATGGTTAATATGCAATTGACTCTAAGTCACAAAGCATATAAACCTTGTCTTCATTGTATTTCCATTGCTTCTCATTCATTCATTCAACAAAATATCTTCTGTAATTCAACAAGAAGGCTATCATTGTTGCTAAATTATTTAATATTTTGAAAGAAATAGTAGAAATAATCTTCTTCAATAGTCTAAGACTGTTAAAATGAAGTGTGATGGAACCATTGTCCCAGTATCCCTAACAGACTCTGCATTCTCAGTATCCAGGTCTGATTTTGGTGATTTGATGACCAGAGGGTCATATTCTGTCTTTGGCTCATTACTCCCACATTTCTTGCTCCAGGAAAATCTTCTAGAACAGTCAAAACAGAACCCAGGTCTTTGTTTCCCAAAATGTGGGCAATTCTTAGTTCATGTACAAATATTTAAGATACCAAATAGTAATTAAGTACAGTATTATTTTTTGTTTGTTCCTTTTTTGTTTATTTAGTTTATATTATTATAATAATCTTGTTGGGAGGGTAATCATAAACTTCCCTTCCCCCAAATAGATGAGAAACCTCAAGAATAGATAGAGAGAAAGAAAAAAAAAGTGTATTTCAGTCTGTGTTCAGATTCCAATGACTCTGTCTCTGGGATGAGTTGCCTTCCCCATCATAGCCACCAGAGAAGCTGCTTCAATCTTTTTCCCTCAGTTGCTAACACTATCTGTATTTCCCTCTATTCTATTCCTCCCCACTCCCATCTATTCCATTTTCTTTCTCCTTTCATCCTGTCCCTGTTCAGAAGTGTATTGTATCTTAGTATCCTCTCCCATGATCTTCCCTCTCCTCTACCACCTAATCTCCCTTTCCTTCTCCCCATTCCCCCTTGTCCCACCCCTTTCCTCTCATTTTTCTCTAGAGTAAGATAGATTCCTATACCCTATTAAGTGTGTGTGTTATTTCCTTTCTGAGCCATTTCTGACAAGAACGAAGGCTCTCTCATTCCCCCTCACCTTCTTCCATTCTACTCCATTGTCAAAGCTTTTCCTGGACTCTTAAAGTGAAATATCTTAGCCCCTCCTTCTCTTCCAGTACTTTCCTGTGTCACCTATTGCTTCCATCTTTTTACTATATACATCATATTCAGCTCCTTCCTGTGCCTTGTCTATATACATAATATTTCTAATTGCTCTTATGGTATGAGTTATCAGTATCTTTTTCCCATGCAGGAATACAAGCAATTCAATATCATTAAGTTTCCCATAAATAGTCCTTCTCATCCACCCCTTCTATGGTTCCTCCAAGTCATGTACTTGGAGACCAAACTTTCTTTTCAGCTCTGGTTGTTTCTTTTGTTTGTTTGTTTGTTTTTAGGTTTTTGCAAGTCAAATGGGGTTAAATGGCTTGTCCAAGGCCACACAGTTAGGTAATTATTAAGTGTTTGAGGCCAGATTTGAACTCAGGTACTCCTGACTCCAGGGCCGGTGCTCTATCAACTCTGCCACCTAGCTGCCCCAGCTCTGGCTGTTTCAATAGGAAATTTTGAAAATCCCTTGTTTCTTTCAAAGTCCATTTTTTCTTCTCTAAAATAGGATGTTAGGTTTTGCTGGGTAGTTGATTCTCAGGTGTAAACCAACATCTTTTGCCTTCCAGAATATCATATTCCAGCCCCTATGAGCCCTCAATGTAGGTGCTACCAGATCCTGTGTAATCCCGACTACAGAGTCACGGTAGCTGAATTGCTTTTTTTTTCTGGTAGCCTTTAGAATTTTCTCTTTGTCTTGGGAGTTTTGGAATTTGGCTATAATCCTGGAAATTTTTCTTTTGGGATCTCTTTCAGAGGGTGATCAGTGAATTCTCTCAATCTCTATTTTACCCTCTGCTTCTAGGATCTCAGGGCAATTTTGCTGTATTATTTTTTGAAAAATGAAGTCTAGGCTCTTTTCCTGGTCATGACTGTCAGGTAGCCCAATAATTTTTAAATTACCTTTACTGTATCTGATTTCAAGGTCAGTTGTTTATTTCATATTTTCTTCTAATTTTTGTGGGGCTTTTTGGTACAGTTTTGCTTCTTCCTGAGTTCTCTGAAGTCATAAGTTTCCTTTAGTTCCCTTCTGCATTTGAAGGAGTTATTTTCTTCAGAGAGCATTTTTATCTCCTTTTCCAGCTGGCCAATTCTGCTTTTTTAAGGCATTCTTCTCCTCATTGGCCTTTTGTGTTGCATTTTCATTTTTCATTTTTTTCTTCAGTATTTTTTTGTATTTTTTCACTAAGTTGCTGACTTGGTTTTCATGATTTATCTGCATCACTTTCATTTCTCCTCCCAATTTTTCCTCAACTTCCCTTAGTTGCTTTTCAAAGTCTTTTTTGAGCTCATCCATAACCTGAGTCTATTTTCTATTTCTCTTGGAGGTTTTGGATGCAAAAACTTTGATTTTTGTCATCATCTAGGTATGTATTGTGGTCCTCCAAGGGACCAAAGTACTTTTCTATGGTCCAATTCTTCTTTCTTCTTTTTCTGTTTTTTCTCATTTTCTCAGTGTATGACTGATTTACTGCACTTCCAAGGCTTTGGATATGTGTCTGGGGGGGGGGGGTTGGGATCACCCACAAGGATCTTAATTCTTCCAAGGTCTTATGGGAGGATCTCTTACCTGTGTTTAGGCCCTCCCCTCAGCCCTGGAGTTGTGAGGAGGGTCCCTGCTCGGTTATGGTAGTGTAGAAGCCCAAACTGCAACCTGGATCTGAGTATGGGCAAACAATTGAGTCCTGCCCCAGGAGAGCAGAGAGATTTCTGTAGTCTTCCCCAACCCCCTTACCATCTCTGGTCTGAGAGCTCTGAATGTGCTGGGTATCTCTGCCAACTCTCACTGCAGGTTCTCACCTCAGGGCTTCTCTGAGGCCTGAGCTTCATCAGCTCCAGACTCAGTCTGGTGGCCCAGTTCTCTTACTACTCCTTCCAGCTGTTTCCGATGATTAAACCACCCACTCTACCATGGACCCGAGTTCTTGTCCTAGCTGTGCTGTGCTGCAATTGTGCTGCAGCTTTTTCCATCCCCTGGTCCCAGTGGAACAGACATTTGCCAGACATCTTTTAAGTTGTCTTGGAATGGGAAGTTGTATCATTTGGTCATTCTGTGGGTTCTGCCCCTCTAAATTTTGGATAGAGTCATAATTCGATGGCTTTGGGTGTTTGGGGGAGAATGAGTTTCTACCTTCATACTCTCCATCTTGGCTCCATCCCCTTTCAATTTTATATTATTCCTAGGAGATATAGGGTCCCATAAACAAATACTGACTATATATATGTATATATATATATATATATATATATATATATATGTACACACACATACAGAGAGAAAGAGAGAGAGAGAGAGAACATAAATAGTTCATTAGTTCTAATTGGGGCAAGTCTGACACAAAGCCCCCCCCTTCACTATAAGCTATAACATCTCCACAGGACATGAGATATTTACTCTGTGGGTTTTCCCCCTTTCTGGAAGGTAATCAGACTTTGAGAAGGACCACTGAAGAAGCATTGTTAAATGCATAAAATTAGACCTTTTCTCATTGACTTTGTTCTCCAAATAAAACATTACATAAGACCTATATGAACTATCCTCACCTTCTTCCAAGGTTCATTAAGAGTATTCTTCTTTCTCTAGACCTGGGGGTTCTTTTTATTAAATTATTTTTACTTTCTTTTTTGATTTTTTAAAATTTTTCCAATTATATGTTATGAATATATTTCAACATTCATCCACAGTTATATTCATGTTTTTAAATTATATAATTTCCTTCTGCCCTTCCCCCCCCCAACAGCAAGCAGTCAGGTGAATATTGTACATACACATTTGTGTTTAACATGTTTACAATTTAGTTATTTTCTGTATGAAGAATTAGGATTAAGGGAAAAGAAAGAATTCCATGAGATAGGGAAAAAATACATATGAGAAATTTTTTAAAAGTGAAATTTAAAATTTTTTTTGGTTTGCTTTGTTTTTCGTCCTCTGGGTTGGGATAGCATAGTCCATAGCCGGTATCCTAGGGTTATTCTAGCTCCCTGAGCTGCTGAGAGGAGTTGCATCCATCATGGTTAATCAACTCCAAGGGTTGTTGTTAATGGGTAATAATGCTTTCTTGGTTCTGCTCCCTTTGCTCAGCTTCAGTTCCTGCATTTGTTCCATGATACTCTAGAGTCCAACCAGTCATGTAGACTTGATATTCTTAAATTTTGACAGTTGGTATCCCTTCTCAAAATAGTGTTAAATGCATAAAAAATGAAAAAATTAACATTTATTAAATGATTTAATATGTATCAGTCCCATTGTTAAGTACTAAAGATACAAGCAGAAACAAAAAAAAAGAAAGAAAATTAGTCCCTGCCTTTAAGAGGCTTCTATTCCAGTAGGGAAGACAATGTAGAAAACAAAACTGGTAAAGCAGGGCAGAGGAATGGGAATAAAGGTAAGGTAAAGGAGAATGATTTTAAAATCTGGAAGTTAGGAGAGAAAGCCTGGAAACCTATGAGATTCAATCTTTTTTCCTTCTTCCACACAGGAATTGGGGTTCATAAACATTATCTATGATTGAGCAGGTACATGTTTCTGCTGAAGAAACTCTGAAGAAAATATAGCCATGCTTTGGTTATTGCCAGGCTGAAGAGTTCACTCTCTTCTGATCCATGATTTGTGCTCAGAAAATAAAGCCGAAAGGTCAAAGATATATCCAAACTTCATCAGGTTGCCTGTATAAGCATATGCATCATAGCATGTGCTTCTACTATCAGTGGATATTCATCCTTCCTTGGCTGAATGGAGAGGGAATAAAAATCAATAAAAAAAGAAAATGAGACCTGAATATTGAGATAGAAAGCTGGTCTTTTAGCTCAGTCTTTTATTGTGTCAGTTCTTCCAAGGAGAGTCTCTCCTTTGCCAATCATTGTCTGTGTGTGTGTGTGTGTGTGTGTGTGTGTGTGTGTGCTATCAACAAAACATCAGTAGTCATGCATAATCCAATGAAGGATGCCCTTCTTATCTCTTCACATAAAATTCCCACATCCTATTTCTTTTGAATATGGACCCTCCTTCAGAAATTCATGTTTAGAAATGATAATATGTTGGCTTTATCAAGGTCTGGGTCCACTGGAGAACTTCTTAAATGAAAGCAAGAATTATCCAAAAGATTTTGACTTTACTATCCACACAGGAAAAGCCAAGTGAATGAAGAATTTCTGCCTTCTAAACCATGATGTGAAATTCACTAGACAACTTATAGAAAACTTGCATGTGTGTGATATATGTGTTGATATTTATGTGTATATATCTATATTTATATATCATCCATGTCTCTCTTGGACAAACTTTGCAAATGTGCATTGAGTTTGGCTCTAAAATTAACAGGAAGAGTAGATAATGACCCCCAAATTTCTCACTGAACCAAAGGGTCAACTTTGTTGATACCAACAATTCTCTGGTTGAGGTATCCTTGACTCCTTTCTCTCTCTCATCCACCCTTATCTAATCACTGTCAGTATTGTCATTTCCATCTTGGTAGCATCTCCTGTCATATATCCCCTGCTTTCCTCTGACACTATCACCATTCGGTGCATGCTTTCATCCCCTCAGAACTGGACTATTGCAATTGGTTTTTGATTAACCTTCCTGAATCTAATCTTTTCCCATTCCAATACATATGGCACTAATCTTTCAAAATAATTTTCTTAAAATATGATCTGAGTGTATCAAGTTCTCCACTCCATTCAATGAATTTCAGGGTTCCGAGAGCAAATTTTAAAAATCTTCTACTTGGCTTTCAAAATCCTTCATGATCTGACCCCTTCATACTTTTTTGTGTCTTACACATTACTTTGTTATCTGGTGACATTAATGTCCTTGTTCTTCTCTGAACAGGACCCTCCAAATCCCTCAAACCTGAAATGATCTTTACTTCATCTCTAAATCTTAGTTCCCTTGACTTTCTTCAAATTTCAACTGAAATCTTATTTTCTTCATGAAGTCTTCCAATGAGGCTATGTCAATGTATCCTGCCTATATTTTGCTTGTGGACAATTGCTTGAATGTTATAATTCCCTCATTAGATGATAAACTTCCTGATAACAGGGTTTTTTTAAAACTCCTTATATCCCTACCATTTAGAACAATACCTGGATGGTTAATTGATTGAATTATATTATTGTATGACTACAAGTCATAGAACACTAAGGCTTCTGAAAAATTGAAGCTAAATATTTCCCCAAGGGCAATGGAGAAGTATAGCTGTAATGTATGACAAATAAACCATCATGAAAAAGAAATAATTTAAGGCAATTACAAATAGAGGATATAATCCCTGCCCTCCCCACACGCCTTTCTCATGTTTTTGGAAGAGCAGGAACAAATCCATAGTAGCAACAACAGGCACTTTATATTGTTGGCAGCTAGATGGTTTCCTGGTTAGTGTTGAAGGTGTGATTAGGAAGACCTAAATTTGAATCTTTCCCCAGGTACTTTACTAGCTTTGGGACTGATCAAGTGGCTCCAGCTCTCATAGCCCAAGTTTATTTGTTTGTAAAATGGGAATCAAATTAGCTCCAAATTCTCAGGATTGTTGTGAGGATCAAATGAGATAATATATGTTTTATGTTGCATTTTGTAAATTTTTAATGCTTTAAAAATCTTAGGAATCATCATCATCATCATCTATTATTATCACCATCATTGCTATATAACCCTTGAAAACAAAATCCTATTCCTTTCTTGGGAAGTATTACAAGCAGCATCTTTCCATTTCACAGATTAAAAGAAGGCAAATGACCTGTCCAAGGTCATAGATTGAGTAGGAGACCAAATTTTAGCTAAATTGTTCATTCTGAATCCATGTTTAACCATTTAAATGTATTTCATGTGTGGAGTACCTTGATGAATTCTTTTTAATCCATTTGAAAAGTTTTGGGAGGTGGAAATAGAGGTGTCAGTACTATTTACAGATTTTGGTGTTGTTCTTCAGTCATTCTTTTGGAAGGGTATTTACTCATTATTATTCTGAATTCTGTTATCAACCTTAACTAAATAATCTTACACAAAATTCATCTTTCTTATATTAAAACCAAGGTAGATTACTTTAGCATTGACTTCAGAATTAGGATGCCCTCTCTTCTTTTCTGAGTTCTTTTTCCAATTCTATTTCTAGGAAAAGTTCTTTTGAAACTTTCAGTGACTTATCCAATACAACAATTATAGTACGTTCACACTTTCCTGACAGTATTTTGTTTGTTTTTCTGGTGGAGGTGAAAGGGAGGGAGGATGAAGATAATGATTTTGAGAAGTATTGTTGTGGTGTGAATAGCAGGTTAGATTTTGAGTTCAGAGTCCTGGGTTTGAGCCCTACCTTAGATTTTTACTAAGTTTCTGAGTAGAGACAAGTCACTTGCATTCTGTGTTTATTTCTTCTTATAAACTGGGGATGATAATATTTGAAATAGCAGACATTGCACTTTTGTTGCAAAGAAATTATTTTGCAAACCTTAAAGGCTATACAAGTAGGAAATTTTATTAGCATACCTCATTTTGGCTAGGAATCTTGTTTTCTTTTTGTCAGACTTCCCAAACGCAACCCAGTCTGAAATTTTCAAAATCTTTTACAATTATGTTTCTGAAGAAATCATACTGAATTTTTCTATGAGTAGACAATTGTGATAACATGATCAATCTCCTCATTTTGTAATTTTTCTAATTTCTGTGATTCTCTTTCTTCTTCCTTATTTTTTCTTCTCTTCCTCCTCTTCTTCCTTCTTCAATGTCCACTGTGAGCTTATTTTTCCCTGATCAATTATTTCTTCTCTTCTTCTGGAGATATTATTTCTTATCTTTGTTAGTCTTAAGTTTAATTAAAATGTCTCTAGGTGTATTAAATCTTGGATTCTTCCTTGAAATGTTCCTGTAAATTATTTCTTTGTTCATTTTACGAGTTCTGCAGTTTTTTTCTTTGAAAACTTCATAAAATATTGTATTTTTTCAACTTCTCATGAATGTCAGTAATTCCAAGATTGCTACATCTTGCCTCATCCTTTAGGCCTATCTTTTGTATCTGCATGCTTTACAATAGTTCTGATTATTCAATGATTTTTGAGTTCTCATTTCCAGCTGCTTTTCATTATGTTTGAGTCCATTTTATGCTACTATAAATATTCTGTTTGTCATTTCTATGGATTTTCTGAGATTACCAATTAGACTATCAAAGTTGATAAATTTCTTCATTAATTCCACTTTTACATTTTCCTCATCTTTTAATTCTTGCTAATTTCCTCATCCGATTGTCTATTTTTCCCATGCTCTTTTCTTAGAATTGCCAATTTTTGCTTAATTTAATTTAATGTGTCTTTCATCTACCTTGAAATGTCTTTTAGCATATCGTGCAGAATTTTTTTAATCTTCATTGTCCCTGGTATTTTAATCATTTCGCTTACTCCATGATATTAAAACAAATATTGGCACTCCACTCATTTTTCCCTATTTACTTTGACTACATTTTTATTTTTTAAAAATAGATTACTTTTTTAAAGTAATAAGTGTTATAAAAAATAATCTGTCCTTCCCACAAGCCCTCAATTCATTTTAAAAGTCAATTTTTCCTGTTCTTTGTGATTTTTTAAAAAAATTCTTATGAATTTGACAACAAATGCAGATATTTATATAAAATGATTTTACATGAAACCAAAAAGAGTAATCTGCAGTTTATTTTTAGTGCATTAAATTTAAGAAGGGAATTACACAATTGCCCTATCTCTATTACTTTATGAACTTATTTTGCTTGCTTGTTTTGTTTTCTTCTACATATCTGAAAAAAATATGTGGCTATTCCTGTTTTCCTCACCCCCCTTTTTTGGGCATTTCTAGTACTATTAATTCTTTTAATCTGAGAGGATATCCATTATTTTTTTAAAACAGTATATTTAAGCAAAGTAAATCAACACATGATCCCTATATGAAATTTGTATTCTATTCTATATAACTAATCCATCATTCATATTCTGAGTGGTGGGAGTAGTACTGCATCATCAGTCTTCTGAAGTCATGATCTCTGTTGATCAGAATTCTGAAGACTTTCAAAGTTTTCCTTTCAACTACTATTTAAATTTTGAATAATTATTGTGTCATCATATAAATTGTTTTCTTGGTTCCTCTCATTTCTTTCTGCATCAGCTCATATAGTCCTTCCCAGTTTTCTCTGATTAGTTATATTCATCGTTCTTATGGCATCATATTATTTTTTATAATCAAATAGCATATTTGGACCAGCAATTTTCTAATTTTTTTTGTTTCCAGTTCTTTTGCTATTAGAAAAAATACTGATATAAATATTTTGGTGGATATATGAACTTTCCCTCTGTCCTTGACCTTTTTGGGGACATTTGCATCGTAGAGTATCTCTACATTAAAATCTACGTATAGTTTAATGTTTATATTATAGCTCCAAACTGTTTTCCATAAGAGTTGGATGAATTCATGTCTCTGCATATAATATATGTGTGTGTTTGCCCATCCACAATCCCTACAACAATTGTCATTTTCATCTTTTGTTATCTTTGCCAATCTGATGAGAATGAAGTGGAACTTCAGAGTAGTTAGTGATTTGGGGCATTCTTTCATAGGGTTGCTGATAAATTGCATTTTCTCTTTTTAATAACCTTTGATCCCTCCTCTAATGGAAAATGGCTCTTGTTCTTCCGTGTCTTCTTTGTTGTTACTATTCTTTGCTGTTTCTTGTGGGCTGCATGAGGAGCCTGATTTTCTC
This sequence comes from Macrotis lagotis, assembly GCF_037893015.1. NCBI lineage: Eukaryota > Metazoa > Chordata > Mammalia > Peramelemorphia > Peramelidae > Macrotis > Macrotis lagotis. The sequence continues at coordinate 34,985,857 of NC_133663.1, read as the reverse complement.
TCACTATCTTCTTGGATCAGAATTCTTTGTTTATTTACCCCTTCCATCCCCCCAAACACACCTTTAATATAATTTGATTTCTGGCAAGCTTTAATAGGCACCATTTTGAAGACCTGAGAAGAGCAGTTGAAGAGATGTCAATGGTTTTGTTTTCTGAAAGCAAACTGTTAATTATTCTCTGTTCACAGCTCTTCAATTGCTCTTAAGAAGACCTCAAATGCCCTGGTTGGGATATTTTCATTCCTTTCTGCAACAGTAGTGATCCTAGAAATCCCTGAGATGTACACACTCTTTTAGTAAAAGTTACAAAGCATTGACTAGCATAGCAATACTTCCTTCTACCCCTATGTATTTCAGCATGAAAATATTTGTTCAAAAGAAGATAGAAGATTATGACAGGGATTACACATGCGCAGGTTAACGTTCATGTTTCCATTCTGAAACTTTGGGAATTGTCCTTTTCACATGTATCTATTTGATTTTCTGCTTTTTTTATTAGACTCTAAGCCAAAGCAATCTTTTTGTCAGACTGAATGAAATAATATTTTGAGATTTTGTTCTATTTTCTCCTTTCACAAATGTTTCTGTGCATTAAATTATACATAAGACAAACACATATTTATTGAATCTTTGGAATGGACCTCATCAAGTCATTTTTCCTCCCTTGGCTTTCCATGGCTATCTTTCTCTGGGCTTGGAGCATTCTATCATTTGAGATTTCACTCTCTCGGGGTGTGCAGAACATAATTCCTCTGGTGGACCCTGGAGACTGTTCATTCTAAGCTTTCCATCCTAGTTTTCTTAGGACTATAGTAGACTTAAATGGAAATTTAAAGCAAGCCAAACCAATTTATTATCAGGTTACAAAATTTAAACTTTGGGAATTGTCCTTGTCCCATGCATATATTTGATTTTATGGCTTTATATCAGCTATACAAACTGTCCCGTCACTTTGGCATAGAGAAAAGAATATTGGATTTTGAGTCAGGAGAGACTCGGATTTGTGCATTGTCTCTAACACTTGCCAGTTGGGTAATTCTGGGAAAATCACTTAAACTCTCTGAGCCTCACTTTTCACATCTTCAAAGAGGGGATAATATCATTGGATTATCCAAGTCTTGGGACTAGTATGAGGAAAGCATTTTACAAATCTGAAGGTACTAAAGAAATGGGAATTTTTCCTTTTGGTTAGTAAAGAAACATTTATTAAGCCCCTATTTTACTATCCAGTGAAGGGCTCTATGGGAGCAATATGGTCAAGGGCACCATCAAAAAATCTTCAGTTTTGAAACACTATGCATTCTATGCGTACAGAAATCTCTTACTCAGGTAAATGTTGCCCTTAATGGGCAGTGAGGTCCCTTCCAGCTTTGGAATTTTCTCATTCGTTGTTATTGAAATCATCAATCAGTCAATCCAACAACAAGTATTTATTAAGCATTTGCTATTTGTTAAACACTGTCCTTGGTGCTGGGGGTACAAGTACAGAGAATCATATCATCCCTACTCATAAGAAGCTTACATTCTAAAAGAGGAGACAACAAATACACACACATATACATGTATATTATATTCAAATTCATTTTATTAACTTTATTTTTATGTTATATATATGTATATATATAACATAAACATAAAATTAGTATGTACAAATTAGTATCCAGAGCTAGGAATGGTCAAAAATCAAGGCACATTTTTGGGTGCTGGGAAAAAAGATCATAATATCTTTCCTTTCTGAAATTTTCTTTTCCAACATAAAAAGATCTCTCAATGCATTTCATTAATGTGTTTTGTTGGCTTAGACCAATTTCCCTATTAACAATGAAGGATATCACAAAACTAAAATACATTATTTTCCATATATATATATATATATAAAATTAAAAAGATTTTGCATAAACAAAATCAACGTAGCTAGAATAAAATGTGAAATTGTCATTTGGAGAGAATATTTGCATCAGACATCAACCAACCAACCTGTAAGCATTTATTACATGATCCAGTTACTTTGTGCTTGGAGCTGGGGATATAAACATCAAAGTGAAACAATCTGTTTTTAAGCAGCTAACATTCTAAAGGAATTAAAATATACCAAGGAATCATGCCACAGAACAGAACTTTGGTTTACCTAGTCATAGACAAAAGGATCTTGATTCGAATGATAGCACTATAGTTTGTTACACCTTCTCTAGAAACAATGATAATATAGATATAATTATTCTGAGCATGATGTAGAAAACAAATGGGTGATAAGACACAGTTGAGGATGAATGGTAGACTATATAGAATAGGAAAGATGTCAAGATACCTGTATTACCTAAGCCCTAGCATCCTGGTGGATGGCTAAATGAGATAAAGGTCTTGGAAAGCAAGTGCTGCCTAGAAATAGAGAGTTGATTAAGAACTGATTCATTCATCCTCCAAACTAGGCAGTTTTACCTCTGAAATCTGAAAACTGAGTGGAGAAGGACAGGTTATAATGGTCCATTCAGGGGGCCTCATGTCCTCTTGGAGAAGGCAGGCATTTCCAAGAAGGGGGAATTAGAGGTCATGCTTTACTCTCTGAATACAAATGTCAACTGGTTTGGGTTCCTTCTTTGTATCAGTTGTAATAAAAAGTCCTTGTTTTACTTACTTCCTGGTGAAGAGGAATAAAAACTTACCTCACTTCACCTCCAGAATCCAACCTTCATACTTCCTCTAACTGTAAGGGCTTTCTATATCTGCAGGCATCAAATTTTGGTTATCAGTAAAAATTTGAAAGCAAACAAACCTGACTTGTATAATTTTATTAAGGCAAATATCAATGTATTTCCTCTCTCCTCCCTTGCTCCACTGCCCAAGTTTAATGGGGTGATCTTGTAGGTCAGAGATTACCTATTGGTATTTATACTCATTGAAATTTTATAGCAGTGTGGTTTCTCTAGTAACAGATGGGAAGACCTAGTCCTTAGGACACACTTTGATCAATATATTCAATTGGTTGTTCATGGAAACTTAAAATCTAGAGCAAATTTCTGGTCCAAAATTGCATTGAGATCATAGACCTACAACTAAAATGAATTCTAGGAATCATCTAGTCTAAAATTTTCATTTAAGAAGAGGAAACTGAGGCCACAGGTCAGATAGTATCTAAATAGAAATTCTTTTTGCTATAAATTCATAAATCATGGGGTCATAAATTTCGAGCTGGAAAGGACTTCAAGGCCTTAAAAGGTCATGTAACTCCTACATTATTTTTGAAGAGAATGGAGAAGTGAAATGACTTGGCATTTTTACAAGAATTAACTTTCACAGATGAGATTTGAACTCAGATCCTTTGACTCTGAAGGCTTAACTCTTTCCAGTGTAATATACCTGCTCCTCTGTCCCTATAGGCATCATTGTAGATATTTTCTCCTGTTCATTGAAAATTAGATTGCTACCAGGGTGAGAGTCGGTTCTTTTTCATAAGTATATTATTTTCATCTAAAATCATCACTCACCATGTTTGAAGTCTAAACTGATTGTGTCTTAAAACCACATCTTACTCATGATTATATAACAGGCACCGAGGAAAGATTATCCTCGGGAGAAGGGTTGCATGAGATTCAGGAGATAGATCAAATTTGTTGGCAATATTGCATAATGAAACAAACACCATCTTTGGAGTCAGATGACCACATTTTGGCTCTGACATACATACAAGCTATGTCACCCTGAGAAAATCATTGACATCTCTGGGCATCATTTTCATCTGAAAAATGAGCTGGTTTGAAACGGATGACACATGAGGTCCCTTTAAGATTCTAAATTCTGTGACAGCCAAGAGACAGCTACCCCTGGTTTCCATTTCAGTGACTTTTTCTCTCATTTATACTCCATTTATCATAGAGACTAGCACAACTTCCCTAATTAGCCTAGATGTTTCTGCTGTGAAGCAGCAACATAGTAAGTCAAAGAGCTATTACCCTTCAAGTCCACTCGTATTATTGCCTTATTTTTTTGTACCTGTTCAATAGAATTCCCTAAGAATTCAGCCTCCAACATGTGGCAACTCAGTCCCTGTTTGCCTCAATTTCTTCTGAAAAATGGGAATCATGATAATACCTATCTCCTAAGGATAGTTGTGATGATTATTTGAGATAATACCTGAACAGTGCCTAGCACAAAGTAGCATGTTATAGTTTCTATCTATCTATCTATCTATCTATCTATCTATCTATCTATCTATCTATAGATATATTTTATATATTTATTATGTGGATATATACATATATGAATACATATGAAGATTTAATATATATATATATATGTATATATATGAAATTCCTCATCTATCCTTTGGCTAAAATAGATTGATTTTTTTTTTAATTTTGGAGCCTGAAGAAAGTGTAAAGAACATTCTTGTTTTATAAATGAAGAATCTAGGGAGTGGGGTTAGGAATGTGGAGAGGCTCCTCTTAATGAATGAAAGGACTAAAACTGGAACTCAAATCTTCTGAGCCCTGGGTCAACAGGTTTTTCTACTCTATCCCTAGATAGAGAAATAAATAAACACACATATGTACATACACACACACATATACACAAATAAATGTATGTAAACAATAATTTGGCATCATGGATGGTATCCAGGATAATTTGAGTCAGACAAAACTGAAATCTTTTTCCAAGCCTATAATTAAGCTGGTATATTCTATGAGTCGTGCCATTTAGCTGGCTAGAAATAAGTGCCATTTCCAAATACTTCCCCATCTTCTGATGCTCTGTTACTCCTCTTCCTGACCTGAGTTATCAGAGATGTCAACAGTTCATTTTCTCAAGGAGTCTAACCTCTAGGAAGTCTAGGAAGCCTCTTCCTTATCACACAAATTCTTGTCTCTTAGGGGATGGAGAACTGCACTGGAGAGGGGAGGGAAAGAGAAGGATGCCATGGCACCGCTTCCATTTAAGATTGCAGGGGAAGCAGTAAGAATCATGTTGAGTCACATTGATTATACAAATTGCTCTATTCACTTCTAGGGTTAAAGGGACAAGAGAGAAGCTCCCTAGTATGACTCCTAAGTGCACAGAAACATGGGACATGTAAAAATTGCAGAGACATGCCTCCTTCAGACTCTGAGCAGACTTTGATTTGTAAATTAAAAAGTAGAATAATGTCAAAATGTAGTAAACATTTAGCATCAGATCAACAAATCAGGAGCTTGTGAAACGTAAAGCACTATTTTTTGGAAAGTGAAAATCTAAGGATGTGTTTCTGATTTGTCCAATATATTTAGAGTTACCTATTTTTAGCCCCTGTGGGGCATTGTCCTTGAGGTCTGAGAGACCTGAATTGGAGACCTTATCTATCACCGGTTATAGGACCTGAGCAAGTCATTGCACGACTTTAGCTCTGATCCTCCACCTGTAAAATAAGGGCAATAATAACCTAACTCACAGAATAGTTCCAAGGATCAAACGAGATATTTTATTATACTTGGAAAACCGTAAAGCACTCTATATATTTGTGGGGTTTTTCCCCTTATCAATGCAGTTTTAAAAATAATATATATTTAAATAATACAGTATTGGAATTAGGAATATGATCTCATGAATATAAGAGGGGAAATGTGTCTATAATGGTATTTAAATGTATTGTTTTTCCATTGCTGAACTATGTAAAAGAGGCAATAATTTCATTTATTTTTTTAAGTCACTCCAGTTTTATTGATACATGGAGTGAGCAACTACTTCTATCAATGTGGATGGAATATTTCTCTTGTGAGTTGCCTTGAGAAGTATTAAACATATGACCCACATCACTTCCCAGTCTAAATCAGATTAAGATGGCATTGGGAATAATTAAAATAAATATAAATATAATAGAACATAGGTATGTGTAGCAGGGAATCTTGTGTATCCTTTAATATTTTTGTCCCTATTTAAGTTGGACACCACTGGCCTAAGGGCATGTGACCAATATATGTGAAAGTTGAGTCTTGAACCTGGGTGTTTCTTGCTCTGAGGCTGGCTCTCTATCCACTATTCTACACTGCCTTAACTTGCCTATATTCTATTGTATGTGTGTATGTGAGAGTGTTTGTGTATGGGGGGGGATGTATTTTACATAGGCTGTCACATGCCTTTAATAAAAAGAACATGTAACTGTGAGGAGTCATTGGAAGTTTAGTGGAGTGTTGAGTTATTTATGAAAATTATCAAAACATTCCCAGGCCTTAATATTTACTTTTTGGGTGATTCATTTGGCTGTATTTGACATAAATCATGGGCTCAAAAGAACATGAAGTGTAGTCACCCCAATTCGATTAAATGTTCTCTTAATAAATGTCAGAAAACAAAGAAAAGCACAATGGCAGTCTTGCCTTGGCACTGTTCCTTGAATAGTTGACATTTAATAATGTAGGTTTTAAAATAATATTTACTGTATTTTATTGTTGAATAAATTGAATTGAATGAGGGAAGCATTGATCTGTCTTTAAAAGAAAGATCGGGCATTTTAGTGGACCACAAATTCAGGATAAATCAACAGTATATTATGACAACCAAGGAAGCCAGTGTGTTAGGCTTCATTCAGAGAGACAAAGAATATGGGATTAGGGAAGTTATCACCCTTCACTCCTCTTCCCTGATGAGTGCATCCCTGGTGTACTCTGTTCCAGTCTCAAGACACATTTCAGGAAAGGCATTGATGAGCTGGTGGGAATTCCAGAGGATGGAAAATGGTCTCAATTTCCTGGTGTTTGCTCATCAACTGAAGGAATTGGGGATGTTTAATATGGAGGATAGGAATCTTTAAAGTGACATGATTGTTAGCTTCAGGTTTTGGGAAGCATTGCCTTGGGAAAGATTGAGCAAACTTTTTTCCTACTTGGCTCCAGAAGTAGGAACTTGGAACAGCTAGCAGATGTTGGGAAGAGGGACTTTTAGGTTTGTTGTAAGGGAAATCTTGTAACAATTAAAACCATCACGCAAGTAGATTAGGTAATCTCTGTAGTTGATGAGTACTTTCTTATTTGAGGTCTAGAAGCAAAGGCAGGATAACTATTTGACAATATATTCATGAGGGTAGTCTCTTTTAGGAATGGAGAGTCTCTGAGGTCCTTTCCAGCTCTGAAATCCTGTGATTCTAAATCAGAATTGGCCATTGCTATCAATGCCCACGTTTAAAAATAGCCAACACAAGTTGAAAAACATGGTAATGTTTATTAATGATGATTGTTTTTTTTTAATGAAAGCCATGGATGTCCAAACACAAACTGAATCACTTACAGCAAACTGAAGGCACACTCTCCCACATTTTTATTTATTTTTATTTTTTATTTTTTACAAAAAGTCATGACATATGCTTTGTTCTTTTTCTGGTTGGTGGAAATGAGGCATCAAGGACACTAACAATCCCATTAAACACACCATGTAACAAAGATTTCAACTCTGCCAATGTCATTTATAAATGCTCCCTTGATATTAATTTCATCTGTTGATTTTTTTGTTGTATTACAGTACTTATAAAGATTCCTTCAAAACTTTAATGAATATGATTCATTTCCATACAGAAAAATCCAGCATGTTGGCTCCAGTGGTCTCAAACTGCTTGACTAGGGTTTTGTCAGTATCCTGGAATGGAAACATGGAAAATTTTCTGGGAAACATGGGACTGAGAAGTCCATGATTTTGTTTTATTCCTCAAAGGCTGAAAGACAAAAATCACCTCATCATATTAAACTATTCCCTTGTGGTTTAGAATGAACCTTCATAATGATTGACCATCAGTTAAAATTTGAATTAAAAAAAAAGGTTCTAGATTCCCAGCTTTGTTGTGCACAGATCAGTTATCTGTTATTTTTCAGAGGAAGTGGGAGAAGAAGGAAACCTGTAGTTGCCACTAAAAAAGAAAAACAAAAACAAAAATCATCATCAAAGCAAAAGTACCTAAATACCATAATGTCTGTTTCATACTATGGATCTGGGCTTGTCTGCCATTAAATCAAACTGCATTAAATGGGGTGGGGGACCTTCCTAAAAAAAAATTCACCTCATATTTTTGGCTCTTTACAGAACTGTTATCCTCTAAGCATCTTTCGAAATTAGATTTCCATAGCATTTGCAAATACGAAATCAATTCTACAGTAGTATAAACAAAACCCAGGAAAAAGGCACTTATGCACAGTAGGAGATTGGATAGTCAGTTCTATCTTCTATTCAGCCCTTTAAAAAATATCTTGTCAATTGAAGTTAATTTCTGGTCTACTTATATATCCAGCGAAGTTGCAGGATGGAATAAAGCCAGAATGCTTAAGAAAAGAGATCAAGAGGTGGCCACCGTCAATTGTATATCAATTGGAAATTTCTGATGAGACCTTAGATGGGCATGTGAAGCATGTACTGTTATTATTTTAAGTGAAAATGAAGTTGTTGGAGGAAGTCTTTGAGTTTACTGACTAGAAAAATCCAAACAATTGTCGCAAGGGAGAGCTTGACAAGATAATTAGATGAATGATAACAAAATCTCAGCAGGGAAGTGCCCATAAATTGAATTTATTTGGGAGCATGTTTTCACAAGTATCACCAAATTATCTAATTTTCGCTTACATTAAAAAGTGATAGCCTATAACAACTAATTACTGGAAAAGGGGGAGAAGGCCAATACTTTGAACTAATAGCACATAAGAAAAGAAAATTACAAACATCAAAGAGCCGCCATGATGGTTGACAGCTTTCTATGAATTCCTTTGGCCCCATTTTGCCTCTAAAAATATTTCAGTGAAACTTGCCAAGGCAAAGACTTCTTATATAGCACTGTATTTAAAGATCCAATAGAGTGATAATATCTTCAGGTCCCTTTCACTTCATCAGGAATACCATTTTTCATACTGGCATAATATATAAATGATGTACTCATTAAAAGAGGAAACATTAGAGAAATAAGGATTTTTTAGAGCATAAACAACAAATGATCCCATCATGTTTACCTATAGGAAAGGTATGACATATAGATGGCTTAGTTCCTTATTTTGCAGCTAATTTCAAAATGTGTCATTTAAAATACATAGAGCATTTCATCTAGCTTGAGCATTTCCAACTAAGAATGAGTAAAAAACTGTGGTTTTACTCTGATTTCCAACCCTGAATTGCTAGTTCAAACTCTCAAAATTATACATTGGGTATTTTAATGCTTTTGCAACCAAAGGATCACATGCCTAGCATTGTTTCAGAATCTGAGCTAATTGAAACTACACTTTGAATCATTAGTATGTTCAGCAAAAGGTGAAGAAAATATAAAATGACTATTTCCACCTGAACATTCCAAGACAAAACCAAATCTTCTGGTTCATTTTGGATAAAAAATGGATATAATAAAGAAAAATGGAAACAAAAGCAATATATTCCTTGACTCTATTTTGAACTCCATTTCTAAATGATGTTTATTCAAATTTATCTGCTTATCTGAAGTTGAATTTCATTGAGAGGCAGCAGAAAGCAATGAAGAGAGAGGTTCCTATACCCAGGTTTTACAGAATGCTTGGCAATACTAAGTTCTTAATAAATGTTTTTCAATTGACTAGCTATACTTGCAGTCAGGAAGACCTGTGTTCACATCCTGTCTCAGATATCTAGTAATTATGTCACCCTAGTCAAGGCTTCTCCTGGTCTCACTTTCCTCATCTGTGTGATGCAAGGGTTGGTCTTCAAGGCCTCCAAGGATCCATCCAGGTCTAGATACCATGGAACAAGTTAGAAACCCAGATCCAGTTAATAAATTCAGTAAGACTTCTGGTAAATTAATGGTCTGCTTGTGATCCACTCTTTTTTTTTAGAAAAAAAATTTCAAACAAATATATCTCAAATGAATTTAAGTACAATAACTTATTCCAATCTGTTTTGTTGGAGGAAATAGCCTTATGATCGATATCACTAATTCACTTGAACATTAAAGAAAATAATTCAAAATATTCCCTACTCTCCTATTTGTGTTTCAATTTTAAAAGACATTTTTATGTTCTGTTCAGTTGGGTTACCATTTTATAGGCAGAAAATTCATGACTGTCAGTATAGCCAAGCCACCATAGCCTTATTCACCATACCTGTTTAATGTAGATTTTTAAAAAACAATTGCCAAATTCATAACATGTTTATCTTGCACAATTAAAATAATTTAGACGAAACAGAAATAAAAAATTCCAAAAGAAGAAAATTGTAGGATCATGCTTTGTTATTCTAAACTATTTCCTACCATGGTAAAGAAAAGTAAAGTAAAGAAGGAAAGTAAAACTGGCATCAGACATGGTACATAAATATATAGAGATTAACAGGTAGCTAGATTGTGAGGCATGGATATATGACCATCATTAAAAGATAACAAATGTGACTTTAGTTCTGCCAAAGCTACAAAAAAATCCCATGAAAATCATATTTACTCACATCTCATGTTATGGTCTTCAAAGTTTGCATTCATTTTTATTCTTTTGTATAATGAATATAGAAAAATGCATTCTTCCTATGAATCAATATTTCAGAAGGCAAGCAATTCTCTTAATTTGTTCACAATGATAGTTCACAGTCTAAATGCACAACCACACCAGGCAGTCACTGCATAGGGACCACTCTGGATTTAAAGACAGTTTTTCATTTGATACTGCTACTGGAAAATTTCAATGGAAATTAGGGAACCATGTGCACACAAATCCTAATGCTTCATACACTTTGGGGGTGGTGGTGTTGGGAATAGTAGTTGAGAAAGTATTAAAAAGGAAAGGAAGTGTGCAAAATGGTTTTTTATCTTTTGTATCAGTTTTAATGTCTTTCTCAGTACTCATAGATACTCTTAGAAGGATACCTTTTGATCCATTATTATATGGAAGTTTAATTGTCCTCCCATTATGAATCTGGCCATTTCCATTCCACAAAACAGAAATCATTTATTTCCACTCAACTTCTTCCCACAGGAACAAAAATGGAGCCTTTATTTCCTCATATTTCTAGTTAGGAATATATCAGTTTGTTTCAATAACAAAGATCTGAGCAATAGGAGATCCATGCCATTGATGCTTTCTGAGGGTAACAATAACTTTGTCACCTTAAGTTTTTTTTTATGAGGAACTGCATTCAATGTGCCCGATCTTGCTTGTTATCTTCCATTGTCTGGTAAGCCTTCCTTTCTCACCTCAGCCTTGTTAGAATTCCTTGTTTTATTCATAGTAAAGTTCCAATGCTACCTTTTTCATGAGTCTTTTCCTGGTGGCCTTTTCCCAGTGACTACTACTTTCTCCCCCTTCTAGTGACATATTCCTTGCACATATCTGATATTTATCTATGTTTACATATTTCATCTCCTGCAGTTTAGTGTGAGCTGTTGGAGGGTAAGGACCATTCTGTTTTATCCTTTGCATCCCAAGCACCCCACCCAGGAAGCACTCTCTTAATCTTTGTGTGATTAAATTGACTTGTAGGAGCCATAGGGTGGTCTTCAAAAATCTGACTAGTCTAGAGAGAGGAATCATTAAGCTGTCATCGTTACTTTTGTTTTTTGTAAAAAAATGACAAAACAGCAAGGAATATTTTAGCTCTTTAATGAGCAAAGATTCAGGTCTCTTAGCATTGGAATAATAATCAGTATCCAGATTATCTTTATTTCACTCAGTGACCAGGAACATGGTCGAGAAGTACAAAGTCAATTCCATTAAGTAGTATACAATTTGTGTGTGTGTGTGTGTGTGTGTGTGTGTGTGTGTGTGTAATAAGCTTTCATTCTTGAAAAAGAGTAACTGAAAAAGAAATGTTTCTGTTACTGCAGTTAGTTTGTCAGAGAAAGTTCTTTGCATTATCTTACAAACTATCAAAATTGCTAGTCATCTGAAAAAATGTAAAAAAAAATCACATAACTTTAGTCTAATAGAAATATAGTACAGGTCAGAGAGAAAGTATTTATCAGGGATGTGCTCTTAAGTCCATCTCATTTTTTTTCTTTTAATATAAATGTACATCTGATTACATATACAAACATTTGGAAAGGTCTGTGATATACTGGTACTGGTAAACAACGGGGAATGGAGAGTTTCCTGTGATCTTTGAACAATTGTTGAAAATCACACATACAGGAATGACTAAAACCCTCCAGTTTGGGTGTCTCTCTTCTTCTAAGCTCTCTTACCTACACTGGATGCTAGCTAGAGATCTCATCAGCAAATTCTGGTGAATGGACTTTGGTGATAACAATATAAAACGTGAGGAGGGACATGACTTTTTTTTCAAAATAGTATTAGTAAACATTTTGTCATGCAACATGAGGAAATCAAGAGTTGAGAGTTGTAATCAGAGTGGCAATATTGGGGCATCCTTATATCATAAAATACCATTGTAAATAAATCTTTGGACACACTTCACCTTACCAAGAGGAACAAAATACAGTTTTAACCAAAGCACGGCAAATTATAAATCCTTCAACACAAGTCCCATTTGGGTAATATCTCTATAAATTATTTAGATGAAAACATAAAAGAACATTAAAAATACAGAACGTTGTTTGTTTTCTCTCTGGGATTCATCTCAGTGAGTGTTCCCCCTTATCCCTATTGTTTCATCAGCTACCTTTTCTAACTAACGCCTTTTATTCCTGAAGCTATTCTAAATTATTCTATTGCAATAACTTCTGCCCCCTTACAAATCTTCTTTGGATTCTGCCAATTGATGGAGGAAGCTTCTATGAAAAAATTCCAATGGGATGAGAAGAATTTGAATTGCAGCTTAATCAGCAGCACAGCCACCAAGCATATCAATGATCATGCACGTCGTGCTACATATCCCCAGTTTCCTTGATCCCCCACCAATTTATACTGACAGCACTTATGTGAAAATGTGGACCCTGCCAGGCTTCACTTTGCTGTTTGACCTGCAGGATTCAGCATGAGCCTTGCTCTACTAAGGCCGTTAACAGCACTGGTGTTTTGTGTACTTATCCAAATAAGTAAATATGGACTACACAAGAAAACAGTTCCAAATAAAAACTGGTGAAAATTATCTGACATTCCATTAGTGTGTCCCTTGTGCATATTTATAGATTGTTTTGTTCTTTAAATTTCAGTCATAGTTCTTTCCTGTTTGATGTTGCACATGCCTAATTCCATTATGTAACTTAAATCTTCAAAAAATTAATACTTGAATGCGAATGACAAAGTATCATTCAGAACAACCGCTTCAAGCAATCGAGATCAGTTTGTAAAGTTCATTTGTGGAACTATATACAATTCATTTGTTTCAAAACCTCAAAAGTTCTTGATATGTATATTCACATAATATTCCTCCTTATTTAAATAGTAAGTCTTTGTAGGTTGAAAGCCAAGCAATCCCCAGTAATTGCTTACTGTAATCCGTCAAAAAATAGAGTTTGTTTCATCTTGTCTGGCTATACCCTGGTTGTTGAATGTGAGTGGGGGTGGGGGTGGGGATGGGGCAGCGTATTGTTCTGTCCTCCAGTAAATGTATTGAACGTGTGTAAGGGCTGGATTCCTGGTATAGTATTGGGAATCATTGTAATGGTGTTGGGGGTCATTAAGGGAACATCGTCAGGAGACCTCCTCATAGCTAGTGTGTAGTCTGGGGGACAGGCGGTCCGGAGAACCACCTCATGTGGATGAATAGACTCACATTCATGATCCAAGTCTGTGTGCTTCATTTGAAGGGACATTATCTCCTCTTCTTGTGCGTGGGTAAGGTCATTGGTTGTTGTACGCTGAGGGCTACATCTCCTATGAACATCATGTCTCCTCTTATCCTTCTTGTAGTAGAGAGCGGCAAAGGCCAAGATGTTCAGAAATAGCAAAGATGCCCCAACTGCGATGGTCACGCTCAACTCCGTGGAGTAGTCCCGTTGATCAACAGAAAATGGACTTGGTTGTTGCTTGGGATCATCTTGCTTGGCTGTAGGAAAGGCTGACGTGACGGGCACAGAATTTTTCCTTGTTGGCCTGAAGGTAATATCAGTTGAGGGCACTTTAGTTGTAGTAGAGGTATACTGAGAAATATCATTGAGATTGTGCAGATGAGGTACCAGCTCCAGCCAGAGGTTCACCTTATTGGCCCGGTAATGCTCTTTTACTCTCGGTTTTAATCCAATATGAAGATAGAGTTGATCTTTCTGTGAATATCTGGTCCACGCTACTTCTTCAAAACGGTTGGGTTTTGTGTGGATAAATTTTGTGTCTTGAGGGACTGGTTGATTTGGATCACTATGGGAATTTTAAAAAGAGAGAGGGGGAGGATATGTTATAACAATTGAAAACCGAATTGACAATGTTCATATCCAAAATAAAGATTACCTTGCTTCAGAGGTAACCATAAGCCAGACCTTGTATACACAGTTATGGTTTGCAGTGATGTGAGTCAATTTAGGATCAATCAGTAAGCACATGTGACTACTATTATACATTTGGCACGAGTCTAGTGCTAGAGAAACAATGAAAGGGTCCCTGTCTCAAGGAGCTTATATTTTATTAAGAAAGGTGAAATTCCAAAGGCAGGCAAAATGTTAACTTGGGTTAATTAATATTTTACTTAAAATAATCCTTAAATTTTATTAGATACTCTAACTCATTTTGGAGTGGACTCATGTCTACCTGGAAAGAAGTAAAAATTAACTTAGTTTCCACTTATAATTCAATCATTTTATCTTGGGTTCCAAAAGAGGAACTAGAAAATTATAATTAGACTAGTAGATTTCATTTATCCTCAATGTCTTTCAAAATCAAGATCAGTTTATGTTTTCTGTAAGAAAAAAATATATTTTTTAACAATTATGATTTATTAAAATAATTCTGAAAAGAAAAAAGGTAACTGTTGATATTGAAAATCATACAGTTTTCTTCCTTTCTTCCCCCCCCCCTCTTTCTTTCTAGGAGAAAATACTTCCTCTCATTTAAAATGCCAATTATACCCTATTTCATTACATTCCCAAGTACAGAACCTAATGAAATTTTTCCCTTTGCTAAAAAGGGCATTATTTGTTCTTAAATATGAAGAAGAGTATACTACCATTAAATTAAAATTAAATTCATTCTCTCCTATGATACTTACCCAGTTTTAGCAAAATTTGTCCAATAAGTCATCACCACTGCACTCAGCATCACATCGTTTTTAGAGAAATTACAAGGGAATAACTCTGTTGGGCCAATCATGGGGATTCCCAACACATAAGGAACCTCATCTCCATGAGCTGCATCAGCCCAAGCTGGAACTTGATCTGTTTGGCAATGATGGTAGAAGGCATAGAAGTATGTAGGTGAACCAAAGTTTGAATGAAGATCTGCTGTAGCTACTGCTGGTGCCACCCACTGATGGTCAGTAAATAAAGCCAATAATGTCTTGCGTCTAGTCTCAGGATTATGTCGGTCTGCCCAGTCTGTATACATAAATTTAATAGTTTCCCTCAAAACATCTTTGCCTTCAGGGTATCCATACAAATTATCGACAAAATTGGAGACAGCAAAGTCAAAATCACTAGCTGAAATCCCATCTTCACTATCCACTATGTTTTCAACAAATTTTAACCCTTCCCCTTGGTTAACACCCAGCATTATATCATAGTTGAGGAACTCCCCTTGTTCCATCAATATCTGGGGATCATCTGGTATTACATCGCCATCAATTACTGGTCCAAAGGCTATGTGGTATCGAGCTGGTTGGATATCTTGGTCAATGAGTTCTTTATAAGGCTTCTTCTGGAGACATTCAACTAGTTCTACAGTATCAGACATGTTGCAGCCAACTTTTGTCGCCAACATCCTGGCATATTTTGCAGGCTGGAAGCTAACAGCCCAACTGGAGAGGGCCGTTCCACTTTGAGCTATTGCCCGTTGAAAGAGTCCTGTGAGGAAATAACAAAGAGGACTGAGATGATCTTCAAACATTTTGAATAGTTATGATCAAATAATAGCAATCTTTTGTAAGAGTCAACAGCACATATAAAATTTCTCCCAAACGGTTAGTGTCCATTCAGTAGATATGTTGCTAGATAGTAGCTTATTAGAGCAAAGAAAGATCATGGAGCTGTCTTTAGGACATGGTAAAACAGGTGATGTCCCAGAGCCCTGGAGGGACTTGGACTATGAGAGCTGTGCAGTGATGAGGAAAGCTGGAACTGGGGAGAAAAGGGACTAGAAATAGTACTTTTCTAGACATAAACCACTCATTTTTCCAATCTGTACAAAACTTCCACCAACCAAAGCCAAGACAAACTGGGTGGCACTGGTATTGACTTCCTGATAACAGAAAACCTTTGGTCATCTGTTGCCTTTTTGGAATGTATCCTCACCTACAGCTATTCTTTCTCCCCTTCAAAGTCTTTTCTAAGTATATTTTCTCTTACATTTGAATGAAGTGGGGCATACATCTTTGATTAGCCTTAGGGCGCTGGGAGACAATCTCCAGGGTGATAGACCTAGAGATACATCTAAAAAAGTGCTTCAGGCAGACTCTTTTCAATTATATATATATAAGTTAAATGTCTATCATTCAGACAAATTTGTGTTGCCAGAACATTGTGATTATGTTAAAACCAAGGCCAGTGTTTCATGAAGGTGATTCAATTTTTAGCCTTTGGGGTATGAAATTTTTTTTTAGAATAAAGAATGGAAATACCCCAGTGTTTTTCACTTACTTGCACTTAGGGATTATGAGCCATAGGCTAACAAATACTCAGAATCCCTAATGGGACTAATCTAGTAGCAAAGATCTTTTTTTTCCCCTTTTCTTTCTATAAAGTCTTTGCTTTAAAATATAATTTAAGTACATACATTTTCAAAGAAAAGTAAAAAGTACATTTTACTTAATATTCCATGTACTGCTTTCTTGTGAGGTTACTTGATATATAGTCTTAATATTACCTTCTGCTCCTGTGCTAAGAACTCTTCCAATGTTACTATAAGATTCAAAATTAGAATCAATCTTTCAAAAATTTACTTTTCAAAACAGAAATAAATGGAATTAAAAAATCTATAATGTATTCCTTAAAAAAAATCATAACCTCTAACAGGAAACCATCTAAGTATATTTAGATTTCCTGAAATCTTGAGGTTACACTATCCATAGGTAGCAATGTGTAGCCTTGCATGCTAAAAGTATTAAATAACTATTTGCTGTCTTAAAATTCAAAACAAGGCAAGTTCTTTGAGGGCAGGTCCTGTTTCTTTTTACAATGTCTTTTGCATCATCTATGCTTGCACGTCCTAGGCACTTAATAAACACTTTGATTAGAATTGAATTGAATTAACACATTTGTTCCAGGATCAGGTAAAGTATGAGAAAAAATGACTTTATAGGGATCAGTTTCTTGCTTAGGAGCAGAGTTGATTGATTCAGATAGAGCTATAGTTATTCTGAATGGAAATAAGGAATAGGAAGCAAAACCTCCCAGAAAGGCAGCTTAATAATGTTAAGTGTGGATGAGAACATGTTGATGTGTTTTAATTTTGATGTCTTCAGGACAGTAATGTGGGATACTAGACGGATTAATGTTATTTGGGATAAACCTATGCTTGAAGACATCTTGATCTAGGCTTTGAATAAGAAAGATCATAATCCATGGAATCTTACTCTCAATTTGTGCTTATGAAGAAACTGAAGGTAAAGCTATTAAGAGTTTTGTTCAAGAACTCAAAGTTGGGAGTGGCTAGGTGGCACAATGGATAGAGCACAGGCCCTGGAATCAGGAGGACCTGAGTTCAAATTTGACCTCAGACGCTTAATAATTACCCAGGTGTGTGGCCTTGGGCAAGTCACTTAACCCCATTGCCTTGCAAAAACAAAAACAAGAACACTAAATCATAGAGGTAGGAAGTGAAAGAGGAATGATTTGAGCCAGGTTTTTGATTACAGCTAGCTCCAAATCTGTTCTCTTCACTGTATGCTAAAAAAGCAATATTAAAAGCCAAGTGCTCTGTAGCATCAGCTACTCAAAAAAATGTTATTTTTGCATGAATTAATTTTAGTGCAAACAAAATACAAACAATTCTCAAAAATCAAAGGTCTTAATTGCTCAAGTGCTGAACTATTCTTGAGCAATACTATTGAGTACTTATATTATGGCAGTTGGTTGGATATAATTTTAATACGTAGAATTACAAGATCTCTTAATTTATGGTGAAAAAGTCTTTTACAAAATAAGAAGTTTTAAGAATGTAATTTTTCAATAGGACTTCATATTTTGGGGGGTCAATAATAACACTCATTTCGTAGCCTCAAAATTTTATAATGAAAATGATGGATTCCTTTGATGAAAACATGAATTCACCAGTGGTAGAATGGAAAATTGGTATAGCAAACTGCTTTAAAATAAACTTGCATGTTGCTTAAATTCATTTTTATTCTCTGAGTATTAGGATAGTTCTAAAGAGTAGTCTAAAAATATTTTTTTAATTCCTTAGTGAGGTCCTAATTCCTCGTAATGCCATAGGAGGTACCTCTGTATCCTCCAGGGTAATAGCAGTGGTTCCTAAGTTCTGGAAGGTTATACCAAACTCCAAAAGATTTATGTACATGTTCAGTGTTGGATGGCTGTCCAAGGACAAGTGTAACAAAATTTGGAGTCTTCACTAGAATGGTGCTGGGTGAAAGGTCACCTAGCAAGTCACAAAAGGAACAAATGACCAATATTATGTCTAATCTTTGAAATATCAAACAATTTTGGTTCCAGTCAATTAATCTGACATGGAAGTAGGAATATATTTGTCATCATTGAGACTAAGTTTGGATCTATTTTTTGCCCCATTAATTTCAACTGGCTTGTTTTTAATGAATTGAGTTTTTAACTTATCATATCTCTAATTCTAGCAGGCAAGTTGGGAAAAAAGTTTTTGAAGTCAAATAATATTGAAGTAAAGAATTTTCCTCCTCATTTAAATGCAATTATACACTAGATTTAGTGTGACCTGGAAAATCAAGTTTTCTATAGAGGACATTTTCATTCTTTAGAAAGACAATATCATTTTAAAGGCATAAACATTGTAATAATAATTAGAATTTCTAACAGTTATTGCCACCCTCAATTAACATCTCAATAAAGTCAATAAGAATTTTACAAAAAACATATGAACAAGTTATGGCTTCAACGATAGACGACTGAATGCATTACATTTAGTTGATGATCAGTTAACCTCTTCTAATTCCATATGAGGAAATTTGTGGTATTACTTAAAACCAGACATTCTCTATTCTCTCCTATATGATTTTTAACTTTATCAATAGAAACGCTTCCCAAATTAAACCCAGCATTTAAGAACCTTGTTGAGTCTATCCTCATAAATTTATAATCTGGGTTATATGACACTACATTAAGATTTTCTCTTTTTTCTCATTCCCTCTCTGTATACATATATTAATATGCAAAGAAACAAAAACATACATGTGCATAAATATGTAGTTTTAAATTTGTTGTATAGGGCTGTGAATATGTGTGTGTGATAGAGAAGCAAAGGAAAATCAAGAAAAGAAGGAAGGAGATTTTGTCAACAATATTCTTCTGTGCCTTTATTTAATATTTCAAGAGAGACTAATTAGATGTGAATTGAGTTTGCAGTATGGTAAAGTGGGAAAAAAATTAAATGATAATTTGATTATATTGGCAATACACCTTTATTTAAGAAGAGGAGGGTGCTAAGACCTGTAAATGGAAGGGAAACATGTTTCATGGATAATTCATGTTCCCTGCCTTCTCCAAACTTCAGGAGGAAAAAAAATAGTAACATCCTTGAAGTTGATAGGGAATAGGGAAAAAAATCAAAAGATAAACTGTGTGTGTGGGAAAAATATCAAAAGTTCCCCTTATAACCTGGATGCTTTGACAATTTTGGATCATGCATGCAAAGTAATCAAACATTCTTTTCTTGGATGATAACTGAAAACTATCTGAATTCAGGCAAACTATTTAGAGCCTAATTTTGACCTTTTTGCTAAAAAAGGGTATTCAAAGGATTACAAACACTTCAATGGATCTGTCATTTCATTGATTTAGGTAATGGTGAAAATTGCAACCTATCCACAACTATAGTTTGTGTGATTCTTGTAAATGTCTTCATCATTTCACTGCAAGGGGGCTATCCAATGTGCTGAAGGTCTTTGAGCATCTGTTAACCTAGATCATTGAAAATGATTTTTGCTCTCTTAAAAATCTTGCCTACATTTATTGGATATAGTAACAAAATAGGAAACTGTCTATTCTGATTTCCCCTAAAAAACATGCTTTGCTGTGTAAGATGTGGGAGCAGAATGATGACTAGACTCGTGTCATCTGGAATCCATCTAAGAGTCTCTTTCCCAAGCTCTGCAGCAGATAGAAGTAAAAGGTCTGACACCTGAAATTTCAACATGCATAGAAAAATTGGAGAATGTGCCCATCATGGGTCTTACTGATAGTGAGCTGTGCTTTACACTCAATATGAACAGAAAAGTAGATACATAGCATCACAGAATACCAATGGCGGTGGCATGCAGACACCAAAATTGTCAAAATTTGCAACCGGCATAATACCTTTGGTTGAATTGCTCCAACGGTTACCTTCAGAATAATGGGATAAAGTCAGCAGGTTGACACATGACCCCCCAGCGCCAGATCCAAAAACGGTGATTCTCAAAGGGTCACCACCAAAGAATCCAATGTTCTCACTAGTCCATCTTAGAGCTTGTATTAGATCAAGAAGTCCATAATTCCCTTTTGCTGCTTGATCTCCAGTACTCAAGAAACCTGAAAAAAATAAAAGAAAGAAAAATGCTTAGAGCATCCTAGGAAGTTCATATTTATTTCTGTTACTGTTTGTTTCTGCGACAGATTATCAGTTGCTAATTAGAAAGTAGTAGAATAAAATGTTTTCAATTCAATGTATGTATGCTCCCCCTAAAAAAAAACAAAGGTCTTTGATGTTTCATCAACCTGGAAACCAAGTCATGTAAATTTCATTTTGTAACTTTTCCATATGAGAAAACTGAATGCCAGAGACTAAAAACCTGACTCATGGTCATTCACAGTTGGGATTGAATGCAAGTCCTTTGATTCCAAATAACAATACATTTATATAATGCTTACTGTGTACCAGGATCCTATGTATAATATCACTTGATCCTTTACAACAGTGCTAGGGGATAATTGCTATCATTATCTCATTTTACAGAAGAGGAAACTGAGGTAAAAGGGGTTGTGACTTGCCCAGTGTTGCACAGCAAGGAGAGGAGATTAAGTTGGATTCAGATCACTATCCACTGTGCAACAATGCATCTTTCCATTAGTTGTTGAGGTGATGAGATTAGGAATTCATTTGTGTGATACATTAGAATGCATGTGATACCAGAAGATAGCAAGAAAGGCCTACTACCATCTTTTTGAGCTAACCCCTTGTAGTGAATTTGTCAAAAAAAAAATGAACAAGAGACCCTGGAGAGGCATGGACAGATTTTCATATGCACCATTGCAGGCAATATTCATAATGAAGAGATGATTGATCCACTAGAGTTTTGGAGTATCACCTCTTTCCTAATGCTTTGGAGTCAAATAATTTTTACGACTATGGTAGATTGGACTGAACAGTTTAGTTTTTTAAAATGTTCTTTTAATGAAGAATCAAATTATTGATGGAGCAAGGCAGGAAAACCTGACATTTTCAGGACTGCCATATATACATCTGCAAAAGATCTATGAGTCTTTCAACATATGAAAATACTAATGTGATAACACTATTACAGAATCACAGAATTTATGATTTAGAGGGTTCTCAACTATTATCTAAAGCCATTTGTACAATGAAAGAATTCTTGCTCAAACATACCCAAGTGGTCAATCAGCTTCTGCCTAAAGACCTCCAATGGGATTCAACCCCTTAATAGCACAAAATTTACCCAATACCTACATCCTACATGACTGACAAACAAAATTATTTGCCTTGGGTCACTTAACTTATGAGCTAAGGTGGAAATTGCGCATATGCATTCCCGTCAAGATGCTCCATCCATGATGCCATTCTAATTCTGAGAGGCATCACAGAAAATTCTAAAAACTTCATATATGAAGTCAATACATAAAATGGAGTGATCAAACCAGATAATCCAGAACAGAATATTAACTTGTCCTAATGCCTAAAGTTCCTAAAACATTTAGCAGTGCTTTTGACCATTCACCTTGTTTTGTTTTTGTTTTTTGCAAGGCAATGGGGTTAAGTGGCTTGCCCAAGGTCACACAGTTAGATAATTATAAAGTGTCTGAGGCCAGATTTGAACTCAGGGACTCCTGACTCCAGGGCCAGTGCTCTATCCACTGCACCACCCAGCTGCCCCTTGACCATTCACTTTGACTCAAAGTGGGACTACAAGGCAGATCATATATTGTAGGGGCTAAACATTCCTATTCACTTAATAAGTGAACATTCATTCAACTAGAGTCACTAATATTTATTTTCCTATATTTTCCTTAATTCCATATCAACATATCAATTCATCCTTATCTTTTCTCTCTCTCTCCCTCTCTCTCTCTCTCTCTCTCTCTCTCCCTCCCTCCCCACAAAATATTTGGACTCTGTTGCAAGAATACAAAAGTCAGTAGGCATGCTTTTCATGATGTAGCTCAAACCAGGATTCCATTGCAATTTTTTTTTTATCTCTATTCCTTGCTTATGGACATTGATGTCACAATATCTGCCCCCTCTAGACCCTTGGATCCTTCCTTTTGAGCATCAGGCTCTGATAGCTGAACTTTCTCCTTATCTCCAAATTAGGACTCCATGTCATTTCCCAAACTTTCTTTCCAAACTGTGCTGCTGGGAGTACATCTTTCCATTTGACTTCTTAGGTATCCTGTATGATGAGCTATCTTCTATTTATAGAATGTAAACTTCTTGAGGGTAGGCATTTACATTTTTAATCCTAGCATTTACCAGAGTGTCTAATTTATAATAAACACTTAATAAATGCTCACTTGTTATATCATCTGTCTGTCTATCTTTGTCTATTTATCTATCATTTACCAATCTGTCCATCTATCTATCTATCTATCTATCTATCTATCTATCTATCTATCTATCTACCTATTTACTTATATACCTATCACCTATTTATATATTGAACATATTTGAGGTAAAAGTTGGTATAAGTAATTACAGAGTCACTGAAACTCTGAATTGGGGAAAATCTTGGAATTTAAAAAATACATAGTGTAACCTGTGCCTGTCAGAGAAGTCCTTCTCCCAAATCTCCAATAACAGATCTGGCCTTTATTTAAAAATCTCAAAGGAGGGGAAGCTTACTACTTCCTAAGACATTCTTTTCCACTTTGGGATTTTAGGATAGCTCTAATTATTTGGAATTGCAAACTTGTTTTTTTAAAACTTCTGCTTATTGCTCCTAATTTCACCTCTCCAGCCAAGAAGATTAAATGGAGCCTCCCTTTTTCTTTGGCAGGTCTTTAAATAGTTGAAGATAGCTGTGATCACCTCTACCCCTCCTCCCACAATCTATAGGGGTTTTTTTAGATTTTTGCAAGGCAAACGGGGTTAAATGGCTTGCCAAAGGCCACACAGCTAGGTAATTATTAAGTGTCTGAGACCGGATTTGAACTCAGGTACTCCTGACTCCAAGGCCAGTGCTTTATCCACTATGCCACCTAGACACCACAACCTATAGGTTTTCTTTACCAAGCTAAATATCACCAGCTCCATCAACTTATTCTCCTATTGGAAGGACTAAGACTTTTGATTATCTTGGTTGTTTTCTGGATGCTTTCCAAAGAGCAGATTATTGCTGTCCTCCAAAAATTTGGTGTCTATAACAATGCCTTTAATTTATATATCTCCTCAAGGCTTGCTATGAATTTTATAGAGTCAATATTACTAGTTTCTTACAAGCAATCTAGGAAGTAGGGGTTATGATTATACCTATTTTATAGAGGAGGAAACTGAGGTAGGTTAAGCAATTTGTCCACAGTCACACAGCTATTATATATCCAAAGGAGCACATAAACTCAGGTCATCCTGACTCTGAGGTCAGCACACAATCTTCTCATAGCTACCACAATATCGTAGGTATAAGACAACCCTTTACTTATTCCTTTATAAGGATAAAAACAGGTCCCAGGGCAATGACGCAAATTTCAACTGGAAGACTCAGGGCAGAGAGAAAATCTATGAGGTAAGAATTCTCGGAAAGAGTTCATCACTGTGACTTAAACTTTAAATTAATTTTGGTTTAAACCATGGGAAGAATTGACTCCTGTTTCTCTGTTCTCCTTCCTGGATTTTGAAGCTTCCTGGTTGTAGCATAAGATTATACTGTGTCCTCCAAGTTTCAGAGGGAGAAATGGACTTCTCCAAGGTCACTTAAGTATCTAGTGCCCCATAAGGAAACAGACCATAGATTTTTAAACTTTTATTCCAACATTCTTGTCACTACAGGTCTCATCTGTGCTTCTGTTGGAAGCTGGTTCCCAAGATACACCTGCATATGAATATGAAGAGTTAATGCTGATCCCTTCAAGTATTCTAAATTAGCCACACAAATGCTTTTTGCTTCAAGTGCCCAATGCCATCAACTACAGACTTAATGAGTTGCCTAAAAACTTTTACTAAATGGGCAAAACAAAGTTGATTGATTCACTTAGGAAATTCGTTCCTGAAAGGATATTCTTTTTTTTTTTTTAGGGGTTTTTTTTTTGCAAGGCAAATGGGGTTAAGTGGCTTGCCCAAGGCCACACAGCTAGGTAATTATTAAGTGTCTGAGACTGGATTTGAACCCAGGTACTCCTGACTCCAAGGCCAGTGCTTTATCCACTGTACCACCTAGCTGCCCCCTGAAAGGATATTCTTTTGTGATCATGTGATTGATATAAAAAAGACTTTTTTGAAGCATGATGATAGTAGTCAAATCTTTGAAAAATTAAAAATAAATGTTTTCAAATTCTCCCAAGACAAATCTTATTTGCTTGCTTATTTTAGAGCCACTATTTTTCTGTTTCATTCTCTCTCTCTCTCTCTCTCTCTCTCACACACACACACACACACACACACACACACACACACACACACACACACACTTTCCCTGTCTCTCTGTCTTTCTCTCTCTTAAAAAAAAAACCTCTAACCTCTCTTTTTAAAAATATCTCTAAATCCTTTAAAAAAAATTCTGGATTTCATCATCAATTTTTTTAGAAAGTCCTCTCCTCACCTCAGTCTTCAACATTCATAACTCCTACCTTGTAATACAGAACAACAGATTACATAGACATGGTGCTGTTTGCAATATTTGGTCTCCCTAATCCCCCAACTCTCTACTAAGAAAAGAGAATTATGGTTCATTAGTCACCTCTGGGATAAAGGCACTGCCCTCATTTTCTAATTATTCCTAAGCCTTTAGGCAAAAACTTACTTTACTTGGTAATATTTAAACTTGTTTCTACAATTAGGTGACTCATTGCTCTTTGTAATGGCAATCAAGCATTCTACACAGCTATTATAAAGTACACCTACTAGCTAAAATATTTCCACTTTAACAGAAATGGAAAAGAGAGATCTCTTTTTCAAACAAAAGTACTTCAGTATGTCATAAAACCTCAAATATATGCTATATACATCACATCTTTTCTAGGATCGATTTCAACCTAGAAAGGACCATAGAGTTCATCCAGTTCAACTCCTCTAATTTTCAAATCAAGAAACTTAGACTCAGGGATGCTAAGGGACACAAGAGTATCATGTAGTTGACAACATGAGGAGCTTGGAGTCACAAAGACCTACATTCAAATCTTGCCTTATGATTTTAACTAGTTGGATGACCCTAGGGAAGTCACTTAAATTCCATGTGCTTTTATCAGCTCCTTCATATTTGCTTATTGTACCACAGGTTCCGATCTACAATAGCAGACAGTTCTCAGAATGTAACATCCTTATGCTGTGGAAATCATTGAGCCTTCAGCTATCCCTGTAGATATTTTGTATGATGTGCACTTATACTTAATATGTATACTATACAATACATTGTATTTTCTATACACTACTTCAAATAACTGTCATTCGGTCAGTGGGAACACTCTTTTCATGCCAAATCAACATCCAGCCCTTCCCTAAATGTGAAGATGGCCTTTGAAAGTTACTGTGGCCCCATTCCTCTATGGCCATTCTGGGGCTGAGCTGGTTCCAAATTAGCTGGCAGGTCCTCTGGCAGCAGGCATCCAGGCTGAGCTGGGTCTGCCCTGAAAGTCTTTTTGGTATTTTCTGTGCCATCTGATTATTGACATAATCTGTGAGAATCCAGTGTTGATGCAAATTATATAAACATGGGGAGAGAGAAAGAGAGATAAAAACAGAGAGACAGGTTATATATATATATATATATATATATATATATATATATATATATATCAATCTATAACTATATATCTATCTATATCTATATCTACCTATATCTATATCTATCCATATCTATATATATATTTGGGGGGGGAGAGCAGGCTCAGTTTGACATAGAAGAATGAAAACCGGCAAACATATGTAAATTCCTTTGCAAACTGTAAAGTTCTACATAAATGTTATCTATCGTTGTTATTAGTTAATATTTTATAATTATTATTCTACTATTTAATTATTACAGATTTTTCACCTATAAATTGAAGAGATTATACTAGATGATGCTTAAAAATCTATGTTAATGTGTAATTTTTATATTTAACTAAAATCTATTTAAAAATAAATCATGTTATAATTTCAATTATCTAGAATGCTCTTTCTCCTCATCTTTGCCTCCTGACTTCCCTGACTCCCTTCAAGTTTGAACTAAAATCTTACTTTCTATAGGAAGCATTCCACCAGTCCCTCCTAAATCTAAGCACTTTCTCTTTGATGATGTTTCCCAATTTATTGTACATAGTTTGTTTGCCTGTAGTTGCTTCCATGTTGCCTCCGCCATTAGATGGTGAGATCCTTAAGGGCCAGGACTGTCTTTTATCTCTTTTGTATCCTCAACACTTAGCACATTGCCTATAAAATAGTAGCTTAATAAATTCTTATTGACTAAGAAGTTAAAACCTGTGCTACTAAGTTTAAGTGTATGTCTTTGTGAACTTTTACAGATTCCTCCCATTGGCAGCCTATTATTTTAAAAATTGAAGAGTATATGCACACGACTTCATCCACTTATATACATTATAAAATTATATTATATTCATTATATTTACTTATTTAACACAACCAATTATAGTGGGAAAGCATAATATGTTGATATATATCCCCATAGACTTAGCAGAGTCAGATTTCAGAAAGAGAGAAGACATGTAGAGGAAATGGAGTTTAATATTTTTATTTTATAGGTGAAAAAATATTCTGTCAGTTTTGAAACAACTTCAATCAGTGGTTTTCTCATTGTTCAACTGATAATAAGTGGCAGAGCCAGAATTTGGACCCAAGCTTTTTGATTCAAATCTCGTATGTTCTGATTAGTGCTAAAAATCTGAAGAGACTGATTTTAAATTTAAAATTTTAATTTTAAAGACTCTGATTTATTTGGTATGGGTACTGGATCCACCATGACGAATTACAAGCCATATAGATTTAGGAGATAAACTTTAGGGGAATGTTTGAGTCTCAGAAAGGTTACTACTTGCCTATGTTTACATAGTTAATCAACATTAGACATGGGATTTGAACCCAGGCTAGATGGTCTAGCTTCCTAACCATTATGTTACAGTGATTCTGATGGAAAACAACAGAATTTGAAGGAAATAATTCAATGTGAATCTTTTCTCCAAGCCAGCATCACAGAAAGTGAAAGCAATGCCTTTTACTGTTTGTATTTTTCAATGATTCATTTTTTTCCAAAGCTGCAGTGGTTATTCATGCCATAAAATAAGCTAGAAAATCTATTGTGTTTGCAAAAATACAGAATACTGTAATGACAACTAGGAATTTAACAGCTAGATCTATAACCCAAATGAGAATGTGGACAAGGTAATTCTTCATCATTCCAGGAAATAATAGTTGAGAAGCCAAGTTCTACTGTGAATGAGTCTTTGTATTTATAGGGTGAAGAAATGGAGGTTTTCTAAGACACACACTACTCTTCCAGTCTTCCTACAAGACTAAGCAATTTAGAGAAGTCAATACTTCTTTATAGTAACAGGAATATACCCACAAATATTAAGTTTGCAGCAGGACTGAGGTTGAATGGGGAATAGTTGTATGGGTTAGGGGATATAATCTGGTTTGTGTCAATTTTCCACCCTTCCTTCTACAATGAGTTTTGGGAGAGTGATCTGAATTTCAGCAGTGACCCCTTGCCTCCCCATTTTTGACCTAGCTTTCTTTTACTAGAATAGTACATTGCTCTAGATTTTCCAAAATAAATAGACTCCCTACAAGGCTCAATGAGTGTCCTATAAAACATTAATTTTCTCTAAAATAAATAGGCAGGTCCACTTACTGGGCTATAATAAAAGTCTGAGGATTCCAGTAGATAGTACTCAGACTTTGAAGAACGCATGATGCATGATACCGTAGAGTTTCTTGTAGAACAGAAAGCTGAGGCCAAGTCAATTCTCTTCCTTGGACCTTGGGTTCCTTATCTCTTAATGAGGCAGCTGGATGACTAAAGGCCATTCTGGGATTAGATCTGTGCTACTTTGATTCTCTCAAAAGCAAAAGCAAAACAGTCTCCTACTCCTTGAAGATGTTATCTGCTCACCTTCACTTCGTAGAATTCAACTTCCACCTCTTCAAAAAGTCTATCAGATCCCATGTATACATGGAAATTATTTTGCGGAAATGATGTATTTAATGTTCTATGCTTTGTGGAAGGTAAGCATGAGAATATAAATGCCTTAAAGTCAGAGGCTATTTAATTTTTATTATATTCCCAAGGTCTAACAGAATGTCTGAAATATAGTCAGTATTTAATTAATGTATATTGGAGTTATTTTTTCCATTTCTTTATTTTTTCAGCTATATGTAATGATCATTTTCAATATTCATTTTTTTATTTTTTACAAATTTTTATTTTATTTTACTTAAGGCAATGGGGTTAAATGACTTGCCCAAGGTCACACAGCTAGGTAATTAATGTCTGAGACTGAATTTGAATTAAGGTCCTCCTGACTCTAGGACCAGTGCTCTATCCACTGCGCCACCTAGCTATCCTAACATTCATATTTTTATATTTTATTCGCTGCTTCCCTTCCTTCCCCCGACAGAAAGCTGTGTAATATAGGCTTTATATCTACAACCAAACTAAACATAGATCCATATTATTTAAGTTGTGAAAAAAAGAATCACATCCAAAGAGAAGAGAAAAAATTAGAGAGAAAAAACTACATAATTCATAAGACAATTTTGTTTTTTAAATTGAAGTTGTAAACTTTAGTCTGCATTTAAATGCCATAGTTCCTTCCCTGGGTATGGATGGCATTGTCTATCACAAGGCTTTTACTATTGTCTTTGATCATCGTACTGCTGAAATGATCAAGTGCATCATAGCTGATCAATAACTTATGTTGTTATTAATGTGCAATGTTCTGATTTTGCTCACTTTGCTTATTAGCATCAGTTTGTGCAAGTCTCTCTCTTATGTCTCGCATAATTTCTTATAGAACAATGATATTCCATCACATTCACATACCACCATTTGTTCAGTCATTCCCCCATTGAAGGAGAATTTTTAAACTGAATTTTAAAGACTGAATTGAATATTGAATGGAACATGACATTTCCTTTGTTAATGTGCACATGTTTCTCTAATTGTCTTAAAGTTTCTTGCGGATAACTAGGTGGATCACAAACAGTAGCGTATCTGAACATATAGCTCTTCGCACCTAAGGGCCATTATGCAATTTGACTTGAATTCTTCTGCTTACAAAATTCAAGCCCTTCAGCTGCCTTGCCCTACTTCCCATCCAAGATGAGAGACCCAACAATGGACGGAACAGTGACTTTTCACTCTAAGGTCAGATGAACACCCCAAGAAAGCAGTGATCCCAGTGGAAGCAGTGAGATTGAGATTTAGGTCTTCTATAAGCTATTTTTTTGTTTTTTGTTTTTTTTTTTAGTTTTTGCAAGGCAATGGGGTTAAGTGGCTTGTCCAAGGCCACTCGACTAGGTAATTATTAAGTGCCTGAGGCCGGATTTGAACTCAGGTACTCCTGACTCCAAGGCCAGTGCTCTACCCACTGTGCCACCTAGCCATCCCCTTCTATAAGCTATATTAAATAGCTCTCAAATGTCAGAATATAAAGAGATTCTATAAATTAGCTTGGAACTCTAGGTCCTTGGCATAAAGTATTAGACTAGGCCACAAAGAAATTAGGAAAGTCAATTATTTGTCAGTAAACAAAATTCCTTTGTTTCTTTGGTTTCTGACCAGTATAGAGCCTAGGAATATGAGATGTGTTGCAGAAGGGGTTTTTTTTGATAATATTATTGACAGGAAAAATTACTGGTTGAATTCATCTTCCAAAATATAGTGACAAGAGTATTATTTTCTACATTTTTAGAAAAGAGGAGAAAATATGATATGCAATACAATGGGAATATGCTTCACTGACTGCCAAAGAGAGGTAACTGGAGACTCACCAAATATAAACCATTCACATTGAAGATGACTACTAAAACTTCAAGAATTTAAAATATCTGTGAATCTAAGCAAAACCATTTTGTTTTCTTTTAGCATCTTTTGATTTAATTTCTAGAACTGTTCCAGAGCACATAAAGATTACTTTTTTCCTTTTGTTCACAATATGTCACACATGCTACAGGAGAGAAGTTTTTTTTTTCCTTTATACCAATGTAGTTGCCTAGAAACAGATGACTCAGGTTGGCATTTTGAGCCAGAATGATAAATACTTCAAAATATAGAAGACATGTAACACCAAAGAGTCATCATGGAAGAAGATGTCATGACAACATTGCATTCTTTTAGGGTCTTCAGTAAGGTCATTTCTAAAGAAGTATAGATCTTAAATTACAAAATAAATTAAAATGGTGTAACAAAAAGCTCAAAAATTCCTTTAAACAAGGGAAAGAACATAACAAAAGCAAAACAACTGGTTCTTAATTCCTGGGATCTTTGAAACTTATGGGAACCATCTGTGGTGATCTGTGGAGGTTACAACAGAACTGATTTAAAAGCTTTCCATTCAGTCTTAATCCCTAGAAAGAAATTATCTGCCACTTGGGTTACAAACTGTGACCATTATTTTATCTGTTGGTCTCTCAATCTATAATCATAACCTTTACCTACTCACTGCTGATTTTAGACTTCACCGTTTTAGGAAAATGAACCCTTTATATAATAGTTCACCAAAACTTTTATCAATGCCAAATATATCTCTTAAGTAGCTTTTAGATATTTTCTCAATTCAAAAATTCCAAACAATCATAAAATCAAAAAGTTTTAACTGGTAAGGGACTCTGTCATCATAATCTATCTCCTACCCAAGCAAAAATCCTTTTTTAAACAGTTTGAATAAATTTATTGTCTGGAAAATCCATGTAAAAATTTTTATTTTCTTCACATCAGAGAAGAAATCTGAATCATTATGCTTTTAAATGATAAGGTATGTTGATGTTATATAATACTATATATATATATAAATATATATTCATATATATATATATATATATATATATATATATATATATAGAGAGAGAGAGAGAGAGAGAGAGAGAGAGAGAGAGAGAGAGTTTTCCATTTATGAGTTTCTAATTTTTCTGTTGGTCCTAGCTTGTCATTTCTGGCCTCTACAAAACATCCCCAAATTCCCATTTAATTTCTTATTCTGACCCATGATATTTCGAGACTGTGATGGGGAAAGTTACAATATGGGAAAAATAACTATTTCCCTGAGTCTCCTTTCATCATCTGTAAAATGAAAGGGTAGGGCTAGATGACTTGTAAAGTGAGATATGCCCCCCAAGACTATATGGTGCTAGAAAGGAAACCATTATTCCTTACTACTTGCAAGATTATGATAATTCAAATGTTGACCTTATACTAGAGAACTATAACAATTTTTTTAAAGACTCTACAATGGAGTCTGGACCTGAAACTTGATAGAATTGGGTTTATATTCTGTCATGTACTATCTCTGTGACTTTGGGTGAATAATATCCTGTCTTTAAAATTCTCTTTCTTCACCTGTAAAGTGAACATAATAATACTATGTGACCTAGTTTCTAGGGAGATATTGAGGGTCAAATAAAATAATGAATTATAAAATGCTATTGAAATTAATGCAATGGAGATTATTTATTCTGATATTAATATGCATAATCATTTATTCCTCTCTATAGAATCCTATAGAGGGAATCCTAGCAGTTCATCCTCTTCATTTTACAGAAAAGGAAACTGAGGCTCAAATAACATCACAGGCAGATTCAAAGCTATCTTCTGGTCACAGAGCTAAGGGCTATTTCTGATCCTTTCAAATTGTTTTCATTATGAAAGTCCAACTCTGCACCTTTGAATCTGAAAGTTTCAGTGAGTACAGATGGTTTAAAGGTCTTGCTCAGGGTCCTGTAACTCGTATGTGTTAAGGATTATAACTGAATCTATATGTGCGTAACTGTGAGATCAGTTCTCTCTCCTCTCTTTCATGCTGCCTCACATGTGTAAGATGAGCAACTGTGGGGGCACTAAGTGGGGAGAGTACCCCCAAGGTAAATCAAGAAAAGTCTCAGGTCTGTAGTTGAGTTGACCTTTGAAGGAAGCTGAGGATTCCACAGTTATTAAGCATGTACTTCACACCAGTCTCTGACAATAAAAAACCTAAACAACTTGTACCCCCAAGTAATTTAACTTCTCTGTGTTCTCCATCACTTTCTCCCATGCAAATCTATAAAATAACTGTGAGAAATATTTTTCAGAAAATCTAGGGATCTGCTTGGCTTTAGGAAACTCTCTTTCTCCTCAAATGGACTAAAGAAAAAGTATATGAGATTCTTTTAGTCCTCATGAGTCCCCAGTCTGATAGGGAGGATGAAGTTGTCAGAACATGGCTTGGGAGAGGCAAGGCTTGGAGATGCTTCGTGGAGGAGGGTATTCCACTCGTCAGTCTCTTCCCAAATAGCGTAATTATTTCAATACAGTTTGGTTCTCTTTTTTCCAAGTTTCTTTAACCTTTATCCTGATCGCTGTATGGCACTAATATTATGGATGTGCTAACTCTTCTATAATAAGCAGTGATCTGCAAAGCGTGGTACAATAGTCTTCCTTTTAATGAGTGTCACATCAACTTCACCACCGTTCACAGCAGGGCTGCCAGCACCATAAAGTCCTTTAACTGCTCCATTTGAATTCTAAGCAGTCAGTGATGACAAATACGCCCAAATTCTTTACATTAAATGGAATTTTTAGAAGCTTTTTTTAAAAATCCATAACAAATATTCTTCAAGCTTTGATTAAAACTTAGTCATGTATTCTGAGATTTGGGGTTCATAATTCAGGCAATTCAGTGAACAAAAGTTTCTACTGTGCGCAGAACATAGTGGTAGCCATTTAGAAAGACAATAAGCTTAAATTGTTTGCAATGTCTAATCTGGTTTGCACAGATCTTCCTCCCATTCCCTGTTTGCTTTTGCTTCTCATCACAAATTAATATTTCTAACTTTTGCCTATGGTCAATTCAGTTGGTATCCACCTCCTAGAAGAGGTTTTTCCTAGTGCTGTTCCACCAACTCTCTGTCTCCCTGTCTCTGTCGCTCTCTGTCTCTACACACACACACACACACACACACACACACACACACACACACACAAACACACACACACACACACACACACACATATCTTTTTTTCTTTTATTATGGAGTTCTTTAGCTGCAGTCTGGGCTATGGCTATATCTCATGTAAGTATATCAATTTGAATAAGATAAAAGAAAAATTGCATCCATCTTTCCACTAAAGCTGTAATTGAAATGAAATATCTCTTTTGATCCTCAATGTAGGTAATAAACATTTTTCTTAGAAGGGATCTATGGACTTTAACCCCCAAAACTCCATTTTATTATTAAGGAAAATAAAGCTTAAAGGTTGAGATACTTGCCTAAGGTCACAAAAGAGAAAAATAGTAGAACTGAGATTTGAACTCAAGTCCATATTGAACTCACACCCACTGTACCAAATAGCCTCTGAAATGAATCCATCTTACAGAAGATTTGAAGATTTAGTATAGTCCTGTGGGTTGGTTAACCTCACTTAGCGCTTGCCAGTTCTAGTGCCATGGTATTTTCCTCTGTCCAGGGGATGGGCTAAGGAGTAGTATTGAAAACCATACTACTAAAAACATGGGGGCTTCGAGAATGTGCTTCCATAGCTTTTCTCCACAAAATCAGGAGACAGTGAAATGGAATAACAAAGAGGAGCCTAAAATGCAGCAGCCACCACAAAGGATGGGAAGTGCTGAGGCATTTGATAATTCTATCTACAAGAACCTTCATTATCATTATAACTATAACACACCTTCTTAAGATATTATCCTGGATATTTTGAAATTTAGGTCGCCTCAGTCCTCCTCAGGATGAAGTCACCTAGACAATGAATGAAAATTTAAAAGAAAAATTTCAAGTTGCTCTATGGTCCAACTTGTTGCTACATTTTTCTCCTCCATAAATAAAATCAGTTCAACAGTAACTTGTAAAAAAATAAAAGTGCTTCACATAATTCAATTTTGCAACTTAAAAAAAATGTTTCTACCATGTAGCAAGCAGTATGCTAGGTAAGGGCAATAGAATGACAAAGATGAAACAATTCTTGCCCCCAAGGAAGTTATGTTCTTTTAGGACAGGCATTTTTAATATTTTTTAGCCATTTAATCTCTCTGGGCCCTAGGAAAAACTCTCTAAGAAAGTAATTTGCAGAGTAGAAAATTATTTGAATCGATACTGGGAATTTCCTCATTTGTATAGGAGGTTTTCTCATTAGTATAGGAAGCTTTGGTATCAATTGTTTTCTCATTAAAATAGGGAGTTTCCTCATTGGTTTAGGGACTTTGGTCACTAGGAGTCGTTTATATCCATAAAATCACATACATTGACCATAACTATAATAAAACTACAACTGAGGAATATAATGTCCAAGTTCCCTATATCAAGAAAATCACAAATCTAGTCATTTCCACGATAACAACGACAACAATAATACATTAGTTATTTCAAGGGTCCAATGCAATAATGTATTAAACCATTTTGCAAAGCTTCAAGCTCTATGAAAATATCCACTATTCTGATGATGTGTCAAGGACCTATGAATCTGACAGTTTGGGATATTCTTCTAAAAAAAATGGGAAGGTTAAGTAACTTTCCTAGGGTCACTCAACCACTTATGTGAGTGGTCTTAGACTTCTAAATGTGGAGCTAGAGGGGATCTCAGAGGCCATCTAATCAAACCTCATTTGAAAGACAAAGTAAAATCCAGGCCTAGGATATGATTTAACCAGGATTACATAGAAAGAGTGGAGCCCAGATCCTTCTGATTCCAAGTTCAGTATTCTTTCTACTACCCAAGTTTGCCACATCATACTACATTTCTCTTAAAAAAATTATACTTTGGCACTTAATAAACATGAGTTAATAGTGAATTCACTTTCCCTTTGCCCTGATCAATGCATTGGGTTTTTTATAACAATAATAGCATCTCACATGCAATAATAACTCATGGCAGATGAATATTTACAAAACAATATCAATAATTACTAAGCATCATGAAAGCCACAGATTAAAAGATGTCCTTCTCAAGAAAATGAGCATTTCTATGCACTAATGAATCTTAACCATAGAAATCAAAATGGATCTACCATGCATGTTCTCACCACTTACAGCTCAAGAATGCATGGGGGCAAATTATCCCAAGTGTACTCACACCAGAAAACCAACCTATTGCTTTCAACATTGAGTGTACATTGTTCTATTCTGTTCATTTTCATGTTCTGATTTCCCCAGTTGTTTTAGGATGTGTTTCAATCCACAACAAAGACATGACAATGTATACCATAGCACCAATCAAAGAAAGAAAACAACTATTCCAAAGTGTTTTGTCAGAATATATTATCTGAAGGCAGACTAATTCTGGCTTTGTATCCCCAAAATCCATTATAGTGCCAGAAATGCAGTAGTTGCTCAAAGATGTTAGTTGAATGAATAAATGAATGAATTTAATTGGCTTCTGGACCAGAGGAAGAGGGAGAGAAATGCTCAGCTAAGAAATGTTTAAAGCCCTAGTGACTTTTCGAATGGCATTAAACTCTATTATGCTAATCCAAGGTCTATAGAGCTGGGGAACTTCATTTTGTATATTTGCCAGGTTTTATATTCCATTCATTTTAATAATATTTTGAAACTTATCTGAAGGACTTTCCACTGGCAATTCTTAAAGGTTAGGTTGATGAACCCCATATTTGAGCCATATGGTATGTATTTCCATACAGCTGCTAAGCATCCACAACACTTCTATGGGGCAGGAATGGGACCGGAAATGTCCTGAGGCAAACAGCTCATTTTTTCCAACTCGTGAAATGACACCTGCAGCTAGCCCCAGGTAATGTTATTTACTAATGCCAAAGGGATCCATGATAGGGCTTAATTAGTTGTTCCACAATGGCACCACTGGATAGTGAAAAGATAAATGAAGTAATACTTTTGGTGGCATATAAGACCTTCTTTATACTGTCAAAGTGAAATGGTAAAATGTACCACTGAAGATCAAATTAGACCTGCTGCCAGAAACCCATAGTTTGGATAACCATGGAAGGGGGGAGCCTGTGTGGAAGTCAGAGAAACAGGGTTAGAATCCTGATTCTGTCACTTCATTTCTATCTGACCTGAGATAATTATCTTCCACTCTTAGACCCTTATTCTTTATTTGTCAAACAAGGTGATTATACTAGATGGCCTAAAGGATCTCTTCAAGATCTACATTTATAATATTTTTAAGAAAATAATGCAGTGAAGCACTTCACAAATAGCAAAATGCCATGTATATATATATAATATTTATATATATATATATAATATTTATTTATATAATCATTTTCAGTTATTTCTTATTGTTCCTGACCTCATTTGGGGTTGCCATGATTTGTCATTTCCTTCTTCAGCTCATTTTACAGTTGAGGAAACTGAGGCAAATAGGGTTAAATGACTTGCCCAGGGTCACACAAATAGTAAGTTTCTGAGGTCATATTTGAATTCAGATCTTCCTAACTTCAGACCCAGTATTCTATCTACTGCACCACCTAGTTGCCTATATATATATATATATATACCTAGTTGCCTATATATATGTATATATATATATGCAAGTTATTAAAATGCAATTAATTTAATGAAAATTGACTTTATTAATTAGAATTTATTTGTCTATTATCTAAACTAGAATGCTGGCAATGTTTCTTCCTACCTATAAAACATTAAGTAAGGCACCTAAAGTCAGCTTCCTTCAATAAGAAATGCATGATCATCATTATTATTATTCTTTTGATTGAGACTTGTGGTATGAGATAGACGTAAGGATCCCTCTATGACTGAAGTCCCATTATCAATGTACGTCAAACAAGCACTCTGTATCTTAGAGTTCTACAGCATTTCTTGGAAGTCAGAGAGGACTCTGAAAGACCTTCTCCAGGCTTACTTACTTAGAGATGTGACTCAAATCTAGGTTTTTGTGACTCCAGGACAAGCTCTTTATTCAATTTGCCATACTACTTCCTCAGAGGATGATAATAAATATAATAATTACTGTTGTGTTATTAAGTATGTAAAATGAAGGGGGTTGAAACTTTTCAAGCATCATGGTAAAAGTTGAAAAAGTCCTTGATTCCCATCCCATCCTTGAGGTTTACTCCTTAAATAAGTCACTTCACTTTGCCTCATCTATAAAATGAGGCACCTGGGTTGGTTGTTGCTTTTTTATATAATTTTGTAATTCTATATTTGAATGAACAGTAAACCTTGCGTTGGGAATATCTGAGTTCAAATTCAGTCTCAGATAATTACTAGCTCTATGACTCTGCTTTGCCTCAGAAATAAAAATAATACCACCTACCCTTTGAGTTTCTATAAGAAATAAATGAGACTATATATATATATATATGTATATATATATTTAAATGAGACAATATTTCTAAAAAGTATAGAGTATCTGGCATATGGCAGGTACCATATAATTGCTTGTTTACTTCCTTTCTCTGTTCTTCTGTGACTCCAAGTGGGAAATTCATCATAAAACCTGTTCTGTGGCTCTCTGGCTGGAAGAATTGACATATGATTTATAACCTCACTGACTAGTATGGATTTTTAGCAGAGTTGGTTGGGACAAGTACCAATAATGTAAGTGTGGTAAACTGAGAGAAGGCCCATTCATAAGGGTCTTGGTCTTCTCTGAAATCTTTGCCTAAAGCCTTAAGTTGTTTTTTTGTTTTTTGGGGGTTTTTTTAGGTTTTTGCAAGGCAAACAGGGTTAAGTAGCTTGCCCAAGGCCACACAGCTAGGTAATTATTAAGTGTCTGAGACTGGATTTGAACCCAGGTACTCCTGACTCCAAGGCTGGTGCTTTATCCACTACGCCACCTAGCTGCCCCTAAGCCTTAAGTTGTTAACTACAAAAATGGATCTCTCCAGTCTCAGTGATCTTTCTGAAGTTCTATTCTGGGTACCACTTTCCTGAAGTAGAATATGCAGCCTCCCAAGAAAACTCTGTCCTCATCTTCTGGGGTGTCACAGCAAGGAACTGCTAGCAGGGCATTAGAAATCAATAAAAAGGGGGTGGGGGTACAAATCTGTCTGTTAATAGGTATTAGATGTTTAAGGAAAGAGGAAGTTCCTTCTTGATCTGAGTCATATGGGTGTAGTGACTGATGGGACAAGATTCATAGTATATAATTGTTTTCTAGATGCTAAAACAAAATCAAACCCATGGGACATTTGGGATGAGCTTGGGAAAGTTGTGGCAGGTGAGTGTGATAGTTGTTCTTTCTATGGCCCCAGCACAAGATGCAATCTTGTAGGTCACTTAACACTTTCCTATAAAGAGTTGTTTCTGCCATGAATATGATCTCCACCCATCCATCCATCCATCCATCCATGCATCCATCCATCCATCCATTCATCCATCACAGAGCTAGAATTGGACTTCAGGGAAGATCACATCCAACTCCCTCACTTTATAGATGAGGAAATTGAGACCCTGAGCAGAAAGTCATGGGCACTCTTCGGAGGGGAATGCATGGTGAACAAAAGAATGTTCTTCCTAGAAGAGACTGGATTTTATATCTGCGTCCAAATTATACTCAGCTTCTAGTCTTGAAAGACCCATGGCCTCTCTTGTTTGTATTGGTTGTACTTCCTCCCATCATAGACAGTAATAATAAACCTTGGAAGTTTTTAGCATTTGAAAGTCACCTAATCCAATCCCTTCATTTTATAGATGACGAAGCTGGGATCCAAAGTGAATCATTGTTAAGAAATGGAAAAATGTTAGACCTAGAATCAGGAAAAGGTTACCATAAATGCTTTCTACCTGTGCAAATCAAGGGAAATCACCTGAGTACCATGAATCTTACTTTCCTCATTGATAAAATGAGGGAATTGGATGTGATCATCCCTGAAATCCAGATCTAACTCCTTGATCTTTTGATTCATCCAGAGTCACAACTAGTGACAATATTAGGAGTAGAACCTAGACAACTTTCCTGAATTCCAGCCCCAATATTCTTTTCATTCTGTCACATCTGGAGTGTTCTGACTAGTACTTCATAGCGCCACTTAAAAAGGTTAAGTTGGGGGTGGCTAGGTGGCACAGTGGATAGAGCACAGCCTTGGAGTCAGGAGGACCTGAGCTCAAATCCGGCCTCAGACACTTAATAATTATCTAGCTGTGTGGCCTTGGGCAAGCCACTTAACCCCATTTGCCCTGTTAAAAAAAAAAAAAAAAACCTAAACTAAAAGTAATTTAAAAAAAAAGGTCAAATTGGAAAATGTTCAGATGAAAGTAATAAGGATGGGGAAGTCTCAGGTCCAGGTCATGTGAAGATAAAATGAACAAGTAATTGACTTGGAGGAGAGAGTGGTGGAGCTTCTGCTTCTTGACACATTTGGGTTTTTTTTTTAGGTTTTTGCAAGGCAAATGGGGTTAAGTGGCTTGCCCAAGGCCACACAGCTAGGTAATCATTAAGTGTCTGAGGCCGGATTTGAACTCAGATACTCCTGACTCCAGAGCCGGTGCTCTATCCACTGAGCCACCTAGCTTCCTCTTCTTGACAGATTTGAAAGTCTATGTAGTGGAAAAGGAATTAATTTTATTCTCTTTTGACCCAAAGGTCAGAACCAGAAACATGGGTAGATATTACAGAGAGGCCACTTAGGAACACAGAATCATAGATTTAGTGTAATAAGGAATCTTAGAGATCATTGAGTCCAAGCTCTTTTAGTTAACAGATGAATGAATGAATGAAGACAAAGATTTGTCTAATGGTTATGAATGGGCCACCTTGGGAAGCAACAGAATCTTCTTCACTTGAAGTCTTCAAACAAAAATCAGATGATCAATTATTCAGGGACTTGTAAAGCAAAGACTTGTTTGGATTGAACGAGATCAGAGACTCTAAATCTGAGGGCCACAGATCTCCTAGGAGTCCAGGGAGAGATTTTAAGTTCTATGAATTTGAATGGGGAAAAAATTTCCATTCTTTTCAATAAATAGCTAAATGAAATTTAGGATTTTTGACAATTATAAGGGTGGCTAGGTGG
Source organism: Macrotis lagotis (assembly GCF_037893015.1). Lineage (NCBI taxonomy): Eukaryota > Metazoa > Chordata > Mammalia > Peramelemorphia > Peramelidae > Macrotis > Macrotis lagotis. The sequence goes on along the minus strand of NC_133663.1, from coordinate 34,945,134 downwards.
TGCTTTAGAAGGAGCACTGGCCCTGGAGTCAGGAGCACCTGAGTTCAGATACTTAATAATTAATCCAGTCTCAGACACTTAATGATTACCTAGCTGTGTGGCCTTGGGCAAGTCACTTAACCCCATTGCCTTGCAAAAACTAAAAAAAAAAAAAAACCCAGACAATTATGAATTGCAAACAAATATTAACCGAGAGGGAATCTGTAGACTGCCAGAGTGATTCACAACACAAAAAGATAAAGCCACTGATTAAAGTAGTCGTGGAAATCTTTCTAAGAATTGTGGGAATACAATGAAAATGCATTGCCAATTTCCCTTATTAACTCAACCTCTTTGTAAGTCTTCTCATGGGATATGGCTTAGAACCTGGGCTTCATTGGGCTATCCTTAGATTGTAGCAGGTTGGAAAATTATCCACTCCTTAACCTGGAAGATAATGACAAAACAATGACAATACAGGACTTTTTTGAAGTCCTGTAATTGGAATGAGTCCACTTTAAATCCTTTAATGAGGATCCATTCTAGGGCTACTCTGGTGCCATCGGTTGCTGTGACTCTAGGTCCAATAGTGTAATATTAAAGTTGCTTCAGTTAGGGCGGCTAGGTGGCACAGTGGATAGAGCACCAGCCCTGGAGTCAGGAGTCCCTGAGTTCAAATCCGATCTCAAACTCTTAATAATTACCTAGCTGTGTGACCTAGGGCAATTCTCTTAACCCCATTTGCCTTGCAAAAGCAAAAACAAACAAAAAATTTATAGTTGAATCTTGGTATCCAATTGGCAGTCTGCTGGGAGGTGAGCAAACCACCTGTACTAGTTACTTCCTCTCAGAGCCCTCCTTGAAACTCTTAGATAAGAATCCTGGGGAACCTGAAGTATTTCCTTTGAAAAAAAAGTGTTCAAAGCAAGTCCAAGTTGCCTGGATATCCCAGTTCGGAATAATGGTGTAGGACCCCAGTTGTATTTTTGTTGTGTTTTGGAACTGGGGCCTATTTTTCCAGAAGGAATGTGATTAGATTATCATTTCCAGAACACCATATTAAGGGGGAAATTGGTGAGAGGCATCCTTGGGAAGGAGTGGGAGATGGCTAAGAATATTCTCTGAAAGACAAGCTGTCCAAAAATTCTATAGACTAGTAAAACTTTTGTCTTAAGTTTCAAGGCTATTTAAGTTCCCTTGGTGGTGGTGGGGGACGTGTGGAACAATCCAGAGTAATGTGTCCAAGACTGAAGATTTCTATTGCTAATCCATGGGGTCTCCTGGGTGGCTAAAACTACTCTGCTTTGATCTGCTCGGATGCAAGACGGAGATCAACAGGCAAACATCTTCTAGGTATGAGCCCTTCACATTCTTGAAGACAGTTCTCCCTTCATTCTCCAGGCTAAATAACTCTGATTCTCTTAAGCACATTTTCCAGGGTTTTTTATCCAACTTTTATATGAATGTATAAATAAATAGCATCTATAGATTTTGTTAGCTCAAGCCAAGATACAGTAGTTTAATTTCAGATTTATTTGAACAAAGCTAATTATAAGAAAGCAATATAATTATTTTTCTATAGAAAGTCATTTACATTTTCAGCTTTCACCAATTCATTAGACTGCACAAGTTCTCCAGTTGTAGCTCACTAAATATCTGTGTTTTCAGAGACACATCTATATCACATTACAAGTCCCGACTAAAGACAGTTGCTATTTGCAAAACTCTTTAGAGTCAGCAAAAGGATTTTTCATCTGTTGTTCCAATTGAGCCTCACGATAACCTTGTGAGGTGAGTCTGGAAACAAGGGATCAGAGTTGGACCTTTGTCAAGAAAAAAAATCTGTTAACTGGAGTTATCCTAGAATGGGTTGTATCAAATCTTAATGCATTCGTTTTCACTTGGGATGACATCCCAGTCTTCATAGGTCTTAGTTTGCACATCTGCGAAATGAGAGTCTCCGAGGTCTCTTCAAACTTGGAATTTATGATTCCAAGTGATTTGAACAGAACTGACAAATGGCAGAGACAGATTTTGAATCCTGATCTTTTTACATCTAAATTCAGCTTTTATCCATTATGCTATCCTGTCTTCTGCTCATATTGCTATGATTCTGTGCTGAAGTCCAATCACAGGTTCATCAAGATGTTAAAATAAGAAAACACAGATTCATAAATTTAAAACTAGCTTAAGTAGAAGACAACAATGATTGAGTTATCATGGCATAATGGATAAAACAATATGCACTTAGGGTCATGAGAACCTGAGTTCAAAGTCATCCTCAGACACTTATCAGCTTTATGACCATTATGAAGTTGCCTCTGCCTTTATTTTCTCATCTATAAAACTGAAGATAATAGCACCTCCCTCTGATTGTTGATATAAGGATCAAATGAAGATCATTTATGAAAAATGCTTTTCAAGGTCACAGCCCTATAAAAATATGAATTGTTATTAACTCTGATTTTCATTCATTCATCTAAAAATAGAAAAATCTCCTGCGGCTGCTACCTTCACAATTTTAGCCTTATTATTAACTACATTTTAAAATTTTCTTTAGTTCAGAATAGAAGGGGAAAAGAAAGGCCCAAAGCCTTGGTAGAAAATTTGGTTCCTTCCTGTTAAAGACACGAGTGGGAAAATAAGGACAAAACAGTATTTTCTGTTTCAATTCACCCCAAGCTGGTCTATTCCTGCACCAGGATTGTAAACAAAGGACTCTTTCCTTATTAAGACCAGCTTGTCAAATTCTGCCCAGAGAAACTCTGCTCCAAAGAGTCAGTGAGTCTCTGAGGATGGAAGGAGGGATAATCAATATTTGATTATCTATATGTCCTAGGCCAGAGCTGCTCCTTTTCTTTAGCAAAAGAGATGAGTTTTTAGTAAATTATTTATAGCTGAAAGTAAAGAATTTGAACAATTCAGATTCAAGACCTGGTTCCCCGTCTGCCTGCTGATATTACCTTCTTTTTCTTTCTTAACTCCCTCCTTCCCTTTGATTTGAGGTCTTCAAGATTTTCATTTTCTTTCTTCTCCACCTCAGTATCCTTCCAGGTTTCTGATACAACTGGGACAGCAACTCTTCACCTCATGACAGCATTTCCTAGGCTCCTTAAAGCCAAGCAATTCACATTTTTTGCCTCCAAAAACCATCATTTTTTTTATTTTTAGTATTCCTATTTGAGAAAATGTCCAGAACTCAAAAACTTAAATCCTTGGTATGAAACACCAAATACAGATAAAAATATAGATCCCACCTTCTGTGAGAAAACTTTCTCCCCCCACCCCATCTTCAATGATTTGAGATCACCTGTCCACTCAGAATATATCTTGTTTGTACCTAGTAATTTGCATGCTATCTCCTCCATTTCTACCATGAGCTCCATGAGAGGACAGGCTGTTTTTCCTTTATCTCATGCTTTGAATTTCTTAGAGCTTAGCAGGGTCTCTCACATGAAGTAAGCATTTAAAGAATGTTGGTTGGTTTATTGACTTGTCAGCTATCTGAATATTTCTCTAGAACGTGGCTATTCACATTTAGGAAAATTGTGCAACTACAACTTTAAGGATCCTTGTTGGTGTTCTCTCTGTCTCTGACAGAATCTCAAAGGTCGGTTGGACTTTAGAGAAGCCTCAATTCATCTTACATCTCATAGGAACATCCCTGAGAGATCATTATCTAGCCCTGAGTTTGAAGATCTCTAGTGAGTAAAGCCATCACTTCTTGATATAGGTGACTTTACATAGATACAAGTCCTCAACGAGTTAATATGTTCTATTCTTAAGCCAATAAAATTTTTTAAAAAAATCATTCCTTCATGGTCAATGTAATAGATGACTTCTCCAAGCAAAGTTGGGCTGCTCTTTAGATGTCAGAGAGGAAGTCCATCACCAGGGATGAAGTCTTTCCATCCCGGTAGATTTATCAGGACTTTTGAAGTCTTTAGTTACCTTTGGGCTGTACAAGTTTCTAAGTTTGCCATTTAGAACCCTTCAAAATCTGGCTGCAAACAACTTGCTAGTTTTATTAAACAGTATTCCCTTTCATAGACTCTATGCTCCAGTTGGACTGACCATGAGCTATTAATTGCCATTCCCACCTTTTTGAATGTACAAATGTATGTATATGTATGTGCATGTGTTGGTATGTAAATGAGTGTAAATGTATTGCCTATACATTTGTATACCCATATATTCACATATGTACAATAAGTGTTTAATGAATTTTATTAAAATTTGAATTAATTTATCAATTGTCCTGTTTTTAAAACATTGTTATTAGAGCATTTTCTATAGTTCCATTCAAGAAGATATCCTTTACTCTTTGCACCTCGCAAGACTGAAAAGGAAACACCAGGTACAGCATATTCCAAGCAAAGGCAGAAAGTATTTTTTTAATGAATTATACAACCAAGAGATAAACCTTTCCTGGTATCAGAGAAGGCAGGTCTGTCCCCAGCAACACTAGCTGACAACCAGTTTTCCTTGAATTGGGTTCGCTAGTTGCGTTCGACTGGTCTAACTTTCCATTTGAGATCAGTGGCTGGAATTGAGCAGATAGTTTATCCACTTACCCGCCGTCTGAAAAAAAAAGTCCTTTTTGACTTGAACAAAGGTAGATGAAGCTATGAACAGTTCGCCTAGAAATGCCTTTGATGAATAGCAGTATGGCTAGTGAATTATTTTGAAAGGGAAAGGAGCTATTTCCATTCTCCCTTTCTTTCTGTTAAGTTGTTGTGTTGTATACAAACACATGCCCATATCCATATCTATAGCCATATCCATATCCAAAGCCATATCCAAGCACAGGAAGATTTCTCCTAGTGGGATGAGTGGATGAGAAAAATTTGTTCCAGTGACCAGGAAGGTGGCTGAAGCAAGCACTTTGATGTGCTTAGGAAGACAATAACAAAGGGAAAAACAAAACATACTGACAAACAACACAACAGTTTCTAGGCGAACTGTTCATAGCTTCATCTACCTTTGTTCAAGTCAAAAAGGACTTTTTTTTTCAGACGGCGGGTAAGTGGATAAACTATCTGCTCAATTCCAGCCACGAATCTCAAATGGAAAGTTAGACCAGTCGAACCCAACTAGCGAACCCAATTCAAGGAAAACTGGTTGTCAGCTAGTGTTGCTGGGGACAGACCTGCCTTCTCTCATACCAGGAAAAGGTTCTATCTCTTGGTTGTATAATTCATAAAAAAATACTTTCTGCCTTTGCTTGGAATATACTGTACCCTGTGTTTCCTTTTCAGTCTTGCGAGGTGTTAAGAGGAAAGGATATCTTCTTGAATCAAATTATAGAAAATGCTCTAATCACTTAATGTTTTAAAAATAGGACAGTTGATAATCATACAAATTTTAATAAAATTCAATAAACATTTATCATACATCTATTGTGTAGAAGGTCCCTGGACTATTAAGAATAAAAAAAATGACATAGTTCATGATTCAAGGAGCTTCCATTCTAAGAGGGAGATGTGACAGGGTGATTATAGAGATATTTAGTATAAGCACATATAATACAAAGAAGGGAGAGATGAACTAGAACTCTGGAAATATTTGAGGGAGGAGATAAAAGTTCCATTTTAGGGAATGCTCTAGAAGGGTACCTGAACTGATAACTGAAAGAAGAGATAGATCCTGAAAGGCAGAAATGAGTAAGATGAAATGCACTCCTCCCTCATCCACACACCATCTCCCATTTGGATATTTATTATGGGGGTGACCTTGGACAAATCAACTTCCCTTTCTGGGTTTCAATTTCCCCTTTTCTAATATAAGGGGCTGAGACTAGATGATTTACCATATCTTTTCCACTTCTTAATCTATGTATGTTCTTATATTGATACCATTGTAGATACCATTGATATCAGTGTAGTTATCATTGAAACTATTAGCACTGATACTGATTGAGATAGTCAAAGGAGCATAAGAACCATGTAAATGTTGAAAAATTTAACAAACCTTAAGGTACTACATCCATGTGAGCTATTAGCATTAGCTTTATTATTTACTAAACAAGTAAAATTGATCTGTGCCCAGCTCACTCCAATTATCATAATATCTTTTATGGTCTCCTGTCCTTCCACCCTCGTCCAGGTGTCTAGTGTTGCCTAATATTCCTCACTATACACTAGAGGGCAGTAATATCACATTACCTTTGCTACCATCAAAATAGATGTCAATCCCTCCCCAAAATGCCAGGTAACCAGCTAATAATGGAGTAAACTAATTTGAACCTAACTGTTAATGGATGATAATGATATAATGGGTTACTTAGCTTTTCCATTCCAAAGATACAATATCTTACCATAAAAAAAAAAAAGTGTTTTCAATTGAAGACATTTCAGGCAATATGGTGGGTCAGTGGAGGAATTAACTAAGAAAATGCACATTCAAATGAGATTAGTATTTAGGTCACTGCTTATTCCCACTGTTCAGATAGGGTTAATCCTGGTTTTGTGGAAAGGAAATTAACAGAAAGGGAACTGAGCTATTGAAGAGTGAATAAGACAAAGTGAACTATATCAGAAAAAAATGTGATTTAGTGAGAAAAAGATCTTTTAATAGCTGCAGACTAAATTATTTCTTTAGATCCTGCCCAGATCTGTGAGTCTATGAATTATAGGTCACATTTTTGTTTACAATTTCAAGTGCAAGCTGAATTCTTTTTACCTGTTATGAAGGGGTCCCAATTAATGAGCCCCTTCCCTAACATTCAGATCTGTCCTTTCTGGATCTTTACTAAAATCAGGAATTCTAATTATGATTGGTCCTACAACCCCTATCTCCTCCTACCCCCTAGCCCAAGGTCTATGGTTTCCTGTGTGTTTGTTATCAGTATTGCCTGAATAGGGCTATCTTTTAACCTTTTGCAAAGATTAGTCAAAAGACATAATAGCTTACTTCCAGCACCTGGAGTACCCTTTAATATACAAAAACCCCTTTTACAAGTACGTGTTATAATTTTATTAGAAGGTTTGCCCTTTTGATGGTGCCAACTTTTGATCTCCAGACTCATAGTTATTTGTCTGAGAGCATTTCTTCTCTCTTCCTTCCTTCTTCCCCCCCCCCCCATATACACAAGGGTATGTCAGATGCCTCTTTGCTAGAGGCAACTGTGCCAGCACAATACCCAATAAAATCTCAACTTGCCTAGCAGAGAGAGCTTCACACCTCACGAATTCTTTCTGAAACTTCTAGTGCCAAACCCCAATATTATGGAGCTGTGAGCCCCAACTCTTTCACTTCATCACTTTCTCTTTTTAATGATTTGAGGACATAAATTGATCACTTCATTGTACCTCAAAGAGTTTATAAAACATTTTTCATAATTAACTCATTAATACCAACAGTGATTCATTCAATGAGCAACATAGACATTTTGAATGAGTGCCTACCATACACAGAATGTTCTGCAGATTTCTAGGTAAGAAACAAAGACCAGTAAGACCTGATTATTTTTCTTTGCAATCTAGCAGTTGGAAAGGATAAAATTGAAAGACAATTATGAATGCAAATTAGAATAGGATAATTACATGAAAAAGAGTATAAAGTGATATGAAGTATTTTTTCACATTGAACCAACCAACCAACCAGACCAAACCAACCAAAGAAAGGCAGTAGCATGCATTTAACAAGCTCCTATTGTTCATTTATTTAGAGCATGTCCCACTTTTCAGGATCCCTTTTGGGGTTTTCTCAGTAAAAATACTGGGGAGGTTTGGAACAACTGAACAAGTCCTTCCTTGGCTCTATTTGTAAATGAGGAACTGAGGCAAACAAGGTTACACAGCAAGTAAGTATCTGAGGCCAAATTTGATGAGTCTTCCTGCCTTCAGGTATGTACCTCTATTCATTATACCACCACTAGCTGCCCCTAGTAAGTTCTACCACAAGCTATATGTTCCAGATAGTTTTAATTCTTTTGTGTGAAAATGACTAGAAGCTTGTAGTATCAAACCCTTTTGGATTTCTTCAATGAGAAAAATGGTAATTCAAAAGTGTTTGATCTTATCAACCCATTTAATAAAAGCTCAATGAATGAAAAATGCTTATTGTCTAAATCAGTGGCACCTACCACAAACAGAAAGGAAGCCATGAACCCCTGTAGGGCACAGTTCTTAGTTGTCTGCATTCTGACAGTTTTGAAATGGGATATTATCTGTCCGTTAATGTATTTTTATTTATTTTTGAAATATTTTCCAATTAGATTTTAATCTTGTTTAGATGGCACTGGGCTGTTGTTGACTGTGGCCTGTGGGCCATGCATTGACAGCTCTGGTCTAGCTTATGGCCCTGATTTGGACAGGCAGTCAATTGAGCTAGTTCACCAATACATATATATTGGACAGACAATGAAGGTAGACAATTAAAAAGTGTTTGGAATTAAAAAGAAGGAAAGCGGGGGAATGGCTTGTATTTGGACTAGAGCCCATCCTTATATTAAATTCTTGATGTTGATTACTTCTGCTTAGGCCTACAGATAATTACTAATTATTTATACAACAAAACAATTTATCTTTTATTTTTCTTCCTGGAAATAATTACGTGTATCCCTTTAATTTCTTTTGTAATTAACAGTTGTTTATTTGGAGTTTTTTTGCTTTCTTATTTATTTTTTATCTAAATTGCAATTGTCTTCTTTCCTTAATGAATAGCTCTTTTTGGGAAGGGATAACAGTTTTTTAAAGTGCTGAATTTTTACAAAAGAAACTTTTTAAGAAGTCAGTGCAAAATGCTTGACTTTGCTGAGATCTCTCTTTCTCTGTCCTTTTTCCCCTCTCTGTCTTTGTTTTAGGGGACAGTTTCCTAGATAGTGAAGGGAGGAAGGATATATTTGGAAATGAATATTTTGTCAAAGTGACAAGTTTCAATGACAAACAAAAACAAAGAATTAAATTTGTAAAAATGATCTTTGTTGTATTTTCCATTATTGTTGTATTTCCAATAGTCAGCAGGCCTCCTTCACAAGTATCAACATTTTCTTTCTAGAATTTCTAAGTTTCTTTCAACAAACCTGTACATTTTCTTTCTTCTCCAAACCCAGGCCCATACCCAAGTTGGCCAATCAATGAAAGCTTGTGTATTTGTCAAGAGTAATTAATCAGTGAAATCAGAGAAAAATAGAAATTATTCTCATTATTGAATGAAAACCAACAGAAATGCCATATGCCATTTTGGAGAGAAAGTATTAAAAGATTCAACCCCAAATAAATCTGGTGAAAAGAGCCATTTACTGATTATATGTTTGGAATACCAAATAGCAACAAATTCAGAATGTAGATGAGATAAGAAGAGGATGGTGTAGACTTTTTTCCCCCTAGAAATGCCTATAAAACAGTCACACTATCTCCCACTCATTTTCCAGTTACAATTTAAATAAATACAAGATGTCAGACACTAGTTCCCAGTTCAGGGAAAAAAGAAAAAAAAAGCTTCAATTCCACCCAAGTTAATTCCTGTGACATTTATGGCAATTTCGCATTGGTATACTTCAATTAAGGAATAATAAGAGGGCAAAGTAATTTATACTCATAGATTAGATGTCGTTGGTGAAAAATTACTGATTAACTCAAAGAAGGCCCCGGGAATACTCACCTAGCATTTTAATGGGGGTCTCCATTCTACCCCTCCTTCCAATTTCTAATCAGAAACATAGCCATGCTTTCAAAATCACTTTTCCAAAGACACAATAAACTTACTTTACACATCTGTGACTTTACCATCTCCCAAAGAGCACCACTAATCAATTCTATTCTTCTCCTTGATTTCCACAACTTTACAGACTTTCTCGACTCTTGTATTTCAATTTTCCTAGTTTAATCTAAAAGTTAAGAATATTTTCTCCAATAAAATAAGAAAAGACAACTTTTTTCAGTTAATAGCACATATGACCTTAAATTACATACATTATTATGATAGCTCCTCAAGAGATGTATATTTTCACAATGAACATGTATAACTAACTCTATACAATGCTAAAGGGTATTATAGGTAACAGGAGACTTAGTAGATTCTTAATTACTATTTTTCAAAAATGGAAGTTTTGGTATAGAAATTTATTGTTATTATTATTATTATTATTATTATAATGTCTTTATTTTTGTTCCAAACTTTGAACTTCATTAGATCTTAGTCAATCAACTGTCACTTGATTATTTATTGATACACAAAACAGTATAGATCAGGGGTGGGGAACTGTTTTCTGTCAAGGGACATTTGGATATTGACAGCATCATTCTCAGATGATATTTGGACAAATATTTAATTAATCTACCCTTAAAAAATACTCCTAGATGTATTAAATCCCTGTTTGTGGTTGCCTTGGCAGTGGCAAAACAATTTGACTGGTTTCCTGCAACTGGAGTAGACCACGAGTAGAAGACAATTAATAAGACCTTTCATATGTCAGACAATGTACTAAGTCTTGGAAATTGAAAGATAAAACCAAATGGAACGAGGGCTAAATTTGAACTCTGAGGACCTGGGTTTTCAATTCTGGCTCTCTCACTTCCTACTGGCCTTGATAAGCCACTTCAATAAGTCAGCAATCATTTATTAAACACTTCCTGTTTACCAGGATCTACGCTAAATACTGGAATTGTAAAGAAAGTAATACGGCTCTAAGAAGTTGTAGCATGTGCAGCAACCATAACCTGGCAAAACTGTCTCAGCAAAAGGGCTATGACAGTTTGAGCTGTGGAGCGATCCCCCAGCAAAATGGACAGATGAGAACAATTCATTCCAATGACTATGAATTTGTGGGGTGCTTAGAGTTTTTTCAGACACTGAAGACACCAAGGTCATCAACAACATCCCAGGCAATCACTAGCTATCTTGATTTCTGATCTGCCACTGGACTTCAATGATTTTGGAAGAGAGAGGCAAACTTACAACTTTGCTCAAATCTGCTTCACTTCAATCCAATTCTCACACACAAGTCAAGGCATTACTTGTGATATCATTGGTTCTTTTTGAAAAAGAGAGGACAAACCACAACAAAAAAAAAAGCAAAAAATATGATCCTTACTCTCAAGGAACTCAAATTCTAATGAAGGAGCAGCATGCAGACAATTATTTATATCAAATATATATATATAGGTATATATATATATAGTTTAAATGGAAAGTAATCTCAGAAAGAATTACGACTGGGTGTGATTGTTTGTATATATGTGGGAGTGTGAGAGAGGGGGTGGTTGTTGGGTTGATTCAGGCTTCCTGAAAAAAGTGGGGTCTCAGTTGATTCTTGAGACAAGTAAGAAAAGCTAGGAGTTTGAGATGAAGAGAGAAAACATTCCATTATATCCCACTAGACTTCAATTTTTTTCACCTTTAAAATAAGGATCCTTGGAGTAGAGAATCCTAAAATCTCTTCCAGTTCTAAAATTGAGATCAATTTTTGGAGTTAGCAAAGTAAATATAGACTTCAAAAACCATTCCTCCCTTCCTCTTTTCTAAGTAATAATGTTGTGAGAGGAAAAACAAATTGGAACCAAAATAGATCTCATCTTTATTCTATTCCTGAGAAAGATATTCTAGTTTTGACTAGCTGTAATTTTATCTCATTTGGAGATGAAAACCTATTCAGTGCCAGTACAAATAAAGTCCAAGCAGGACCCTTCTTCCCCTGCCCCAAGAATGATTAAAATGTTCTAGAACAGATTACAGAGTTGGAAGACATCTCAGGAGCCATTTAAGTCAACCTATTCCTGAGCATGATATGTTAATCACAAAGCCTTTGCCTGGAGATCTCCAGTGAAGCAATCTACTGCATAGGTCTAATGTTAGGAAAGTTTTCCCTTATAATTCAGTATTCTTAGACAATTTTGGTACTCTGAAGAAGCCCTTATAAGAATGATGTTTTTTTAAAGAATAATGTTTTTTTAATATATAGGGTTATAAATGATACCAAATATATTGAAAAATAAACATTGATATCTGTCTTTATGTATGGATGATAGATGGCATATAGGTAGAGAGAGATGATAAGACAGATACACAGAAAGATAGATTGTCCATGGACCACTGGCAGAGAAGCTCTATCTTAAAATTAAACTAATTTATTCCTATTATTTCTATGCATTGTTCCTGGTCAATTGGAATCAACTAGAAGCACGTGATCCTACTGGGTATGGCATCAAATTCAAATTAAAAAAAATAAAGTTGTATTGTCATCTATGCATATTTTCACATCACCTACATTTCCAAATGAATTCTCCTCCCTCTCCCACTCAGAAAACAATGACTTATAATAAAGAATTAAAAGTTTGTAAAACCATGTCCATAAACATTTATAACCTCTTACAATGCATCAAGCACTGAGATTCAAAACAAGAAGAGAAAGACATCTTGCCCTCAAGGAATTTACATTCTCATGGGCTGAAAGATGACAAAGGAAAAATTAAAAAAAAGGAAATTATTTTTTAAATTGAGATATGGTTATAGTTTGAAAACTTACTTTTCTGAAACATTTTTAATGCACTACACGATTTAGTTTTGTAATTATTCAGGTACAACCTCTCCACCCCCACCCCTATAATTGTCTGAATTGGAGAGAGAGAGATGACTAAGTTCCACCTTCTTTGGTTCACAGGCAGTATAAAGTAGGTGGCTAAAAAGATGTATAGAATATTAAAGTTTAAATACCCACATACAGAACAAAGGTGAAAGGAAATTATTTTAACAATGTCCCTTGTAGCATTGAGAGTTTTAAGAAAAAGAAAGTAGGTAAAAATGGGCAATAAGAAAGGGGTCTGAATGACTGTTTAGTGAAACTAGGATTGTTAGGATGAGAAAATATATAAAATAGAGTTTCAGGGTTACATTTTTTCCTGGTATGGTAGGACCAAGCTTATTCTTTTGAATTGGCTTTATAAGTAGATTAAATAGGCAGAGGTCCCCAAGTTGTGATTTTAGTGACTCAAATCACTTTCCCATCTTCATTCCCCTCATCTAAAACCATATTTGCAAAAGTTCCTTCAATTTGAAATTAACCCCAATGGATGATGGAACTAATGAATGGACGTGGAAGGCCTAACACTGAAGCCACCTTGAGATGATTCAGATCATTTTATGCTATTAGGTAATCAAGATTGGGTGTTGAGGGTATGGTAATTTAGAGGGAATTAAAGAAGAGGAAGAAATTATACAAGACTGGCTAAACAGTGGAGATGCATCTAAATGGAGTTCTTGCTAGTGGAGGATAAGCATGAGGACAGCGGGTACTTAGATGGAAGGGTATAATTAAGGGAAAAGAGAAGGTGGGCTAAAGCTGTACCTACCTACCTTAACTGAAGTGTTAGTCAAGTATTTTAAGTCTGTTATATGGAAGTCAGATAAAATTTGTTTTGCATAGCACCATGGAGTAAAACCAGAAGGAATGAATTGAGTTTACAAAGAAAAAAACTAAGCACTGAGGGAACAAGGACTGATCTAAAGAATAAAGCCACCCAAAGCAGAATGGACTGCCTCCATAGGTAGCAGATTTCCTTTTGAGGAAATGTTGGATGAGTTGTTAAAGTTGGAAATGGATTTTACATTTGATTATGACTGCTGAGATACCCTTCAAAATCTAAAATTCTATGATTTTTGAATTTATATACTATTTGTGAATATACCCATTTTATACACATACACAAATATACTCTGCTCTCTATATCCCCATATTCACTTCCAAATAACCATAAAATAAGACCCCCAAACAAATCTTGGAAAAAGAAAATCAGGAAAAAAGATGAGTTACAGCAATCTTTTAGCCCACGAAATTTGGGAAAACCACAAGAAAGGTCTGCCTCACTTGGGTAACAGGGTGAGCACAGTTCAGGGAAATGAAGTTTCTGAGGGAAAAAAAAAAGAATATGACCATAGAAAGTTATTATAGTAATCAGGAAGACTAAGACAAACTCAGAAGATACTCATTTCAAAACATTTTTGGGCAAAACCACAAAGAAAACTGGGAAATGGTCTCAAGCCTGGAAAAAACTCATGGTAGGGATCAAAAAGAAGCTTAAAAGTCATATAAGTGAGGCAAAGTAAAATTGAGAAAATAAATGAAAGTGATTCAAGAGTGATTCATGAAAACGATTCATGAAAAAAAGGCAGTTTTAAAAACTGCACAAAGTAGAATTGGCCAAATGAAAAAGGAGATACAAAAATCCACTGAGGAAAACAATGCTCTAAAGAGGATTTCTCTTCCAAATGGAAAATAAAGTATAAAAGTTAATCAAGGAAAGCAACATATTAAAAATTAGAATTGAGTAAATAGAAGCAAGCAAATTCATAAGTATGAAAAGTGAAAGAAAATGTGATGCCTCATGGTAAAAACAACTAACCTGGAAAACAAATCCGAAAGAGACAAAATATATGTCTGTGTGTGTGTGTGTGTGTGTGTGTGTGTGTGTGTGTGTGTATTGTATATATATCTATATTTATATCTATCTATATCTATCTATATATATATGGAGAGAGAGAGAGAGAGAGAGAAATGAATCAAATTTATAAGACTAGAAGACATTTCTCCAGTTGATAAATGGTCAAAGAATATGAACAGACAATTTTCAGATAAAGAAATCAAAGCTATCCAGAAGCACATGAAGAAATATTCTGAATGACTTTTGATTAGAGAAATGCAAATAAAACAACTCTGAGATACTACCTCACCCCTATAAGATTAGCTAATATAAGCAAAAAACAGAGGAAAATGAAAAATGTTGGAGAGGATGTAGAAAAATTGGGACACTAATTCTCTCTTGGTAGAGTAGTGAACTGATCCAACAATTCTGGAGAGCAATTTAGAACAATGTCCAAAAGACAACCAAACTGCACATATCCTTTGATCCAGCAAAGATACAAAGAGATCATAAAAAAAATGGAAAATTACCTGATATTGCAAAAATATTTATTGCAATTCTACCCTTTTCATGGTAGAAATTAGAAATTGAGAGGATATTCATCATTAGGGGAATGGTTGGGTAAGTTGTGTTATATGAATGTAATGGAATAGTATTGGGCAATAAGAAATGATGAAAAGGCAAATTTCAGAAAAATCCTGGAAAAAATTGGTATAAACTGATACAAAGTAAAATGAACAGAACCAGGAAAACAATGATCACAGTATCAGTAACACTGTGTGATGATCAACTATGAATGATTCAACTCTTCTCAGCAATACAATGATCCAAGACAGCTATGCTGTCCTCATGAAGGAAAATGCCATCCATAGCTGGACTCTGAATCCAGATTGAAGCATATTTTTAAAAATTATTTTATTATTGCACATGAATTCTTGTTTATGTTTCTTTTGAGTTTCTTCTTCCAGAGTTGTTTTACATGATAGCAGATGCATGAACTATATCAAATTGCCTACCACTTTTGGAAGAGGGAAGGGGAGGGAAGGAGAGAGGAAAAAGAATTCAAAATCTTGTAAAAAATCAATGCTAAAATTTTCTTGCTGTGATATCAGGGTAAAATAAAATACTCAGAGAGACAGAGACAGAGAGACAGAGAGAGACAGAGAGACATACACACATACTCACAGAGATAGAGAGACAGAGAGAGAGAAAGAGAGAGAGAGAGAGAGAGAGAGAGAGAGAGAGAGAGAGAGCAAAAATTTTAGAGTATTTTTTATTTGCCAAGGGATTGGCTATTAATTGGGGAATAACCAAAAATATTTGTATTATTTCCCTATGTATCTCATTGGCTGAATGGTGTGATTGAGAGAATGTTGTGTGAGAGAATGGTGCCATGATTTGAAACTTGGCTCTAAATCTTGGATTTACCCTTATATGATCTTGGAATAGTTTCTCAGTTTCTCTGTATCATAGTTTCCTTATCTATAAAATGAGGTTGAACTCAACTATTCCTAATAGCATCAGATTTTCCCATTTTATATTTGGAATCCAATGTCCTTTATTTTCTCCAACTTCTTGTTTCACTGACTTTGAGTCTTTGGAATACTAAGTTGAAGATTCTACAACCATCATATAGGAAGCCATTCAATTATCATTGATTTCTCCATTTTTTCTTTTGGGCAAGACTTGAAGACAGGTGCACATACAAAATATAATCAGCTATCTTTACAAAGTGAAATGTTATGAATTCTTTCACATGTTAAGTTTTTTTTCTAGTTTTGATCTGGGTTTGTTTTATATTCTAAGAAATAAAACTCATGAATCCTGTTTACATGCTTAATCTGATCTCAAATTTAGAGTAAGAAGAAATAAATGGAGTTTCAAAACTCAGGTTTTGGCAATCGTATTGCCTCCCTGGGAAACATGGCAAAGAAATCACCAAGATAACTAAAGGAATGCAATGATAATAGAAAATGAAGAATGGATGAGTTCGAGCTAAAGCAAACCAAGTAGTAAAATCTAATTGTTAAATGGGCATTGTGAGCATCTAAACTTTGGAAATTAGCAAATGTTCAAATTAAGGATAAATTTTTTGGAGGGTTCTCTGGACTTAAAAAAGTTATACTTGGAGACTCAATTGTTATTTTATCCATAATCCCTATGAAAGGAACATAATCATGATGGGAAATGGTAGGCATACTGACAGAGGAATGGTTTCTAAAGGGAAATTTTCATTTTAGTGTTATTTAAAATATTTCTGGATTACACAGGGTTTTTGCTTGTTTTTTTTTTTTAATTTTTGGTTCATACCTAGGATTTCATGGTCACTAGGAAATTTTGGTTTGCAAACTTCCATCAATTCAGCTTCACCAAGTCTTCTGTTACTTTCTCGTAGACTCATGGCTAGTTTGTGTCTGACAAAGGACTTAAATCCAAGTCTTCCTGATTCTCTTTATTTAGTACACATCTCTTCCTCTTGGATAATATCTTTAAATGATATAAATATAATTAATACTTTCCATCACCTCACCAATACCCTCAGTTCTAGTTCTTTGATGGCCCATTGATGGTTCTTTTGTCCATTAATGAGGGAATTCCTTCTACCAAAGCAAATTAGAACCTGATCTGTAACCTACAGTCTTAGGGAGTTTCTTAGGGCACTGAGAACTCAGAATCCCAAAACTAGTCCAGCGTTGGGGTGGGGAGGGGGGAGACATGATATGAAGACTGGCTTTCTATCTACTCCTCCATAGTACTCTTAGATATAACTATTCCTAATAGCATTTTAGGTCCAACCATGCCTGGCCTCAAGATCGATATGGCATAATCTCTGAATGGCCAAAAATATTCTTGTCATCATTTCTCCTCTAGCCATGATCGCTATAGTTATGAGGATGCAGCAAGTCCAGGACTTCCCATGATCTGAAAGATAGAAGGTGATCAGGAAAGCTCTGTATCTACAGGGAAAGAACTAACTCAACTTTTCCTTCTAAGGTCCAGTTTGTGGTTTTCTCTAGAAAAGAATCTATCTTGCTTAGCTTTAATCCAGAAAAATTTTCACTGCTGGATAAGAGTATCCCAGTGATGAGTTCTGTAATTATCATTTTAAAAAAGGTTTGGATGAACCCAGTGATAATCATCTCTTTCAACTTTTGTTTCTCTTCAAAACACAAAGTACTGAGTGGGAGGAGCAAATTATATGGAAATGTGTGGTCCAATCTAGTTGACATTTAAGTGAAGCAAGAACTCTATGTTCCATAATCTATTTCATTCTGAGATTTGTTTTAAAGGGAAAAAAACATTTCTCTTTAACTTTGCTACTTTTCAAATTTAGATTTCACTAGTATCCAGAAAAGCAAATGCCTAGAAAATGAAGAAAGACCTGAGGTCATATCCCATTCCCACCCTTAACCACAGTTCCCATTCTAATTCAACTGTATTCAACAAATGTTAAATGTCCACTTTGCTCAATAAATTTCTGAGTTCACAGAAAAGGAAAGAGGCTCCTATCTCAAGGACATTATTTTTTATTAGGAGAAAACAATAACACACATATAAAACCATGTACAATGCATAAAAAGTAATTTCACTGGAGGAAAGTGTGCTGAAAATTAAGGGCATCTCCTTAAAAGGACTCACTTGTCAGTTCAGCTCTGTTTTGACTTAAGATAAAGAGAATGAATGATGGAGAAGGACATGGGGAGTGTATCTTGATGCATGTACATGATCTCATGTACAGAGTCATGGGTAGTATATGATCAAATAAAATAATAAAATCTGAGAAACTGAGAGAACTGGAATGAAGATATGTTGGGAGAAAAAGCAAATATTAATACCATATGTTTTAGGCCAGGAAAGTGGGAAGATTGAACATTCATATGAATCTAAGCATTTTTAACCTAGAGAGAGAAATATTCACATTCTCATATTTCCCCTCATAAATGGAAACATTTCTACCCCAAGATAATGTGGATGGGTAATATAGATAACATCCAGCTTTAAATTAACATTCCAAAACAAAAGTCATTTAGTTTTCAACTAGAACTTTTTTTCAGGACAATTAGCCACAAGGGTGGGAAGGAAATCTTCTGGACAATAATTATCTATAATTATTTCTGAATAGAACAAAAGCATTGCTTTTGAGTTAGAGGTCAATCACTAGAGGGAATGGGAGAAACCATTCAGAGTTACTTTTCCCTTGCTTGCTTGTTTTTTTTTTTTAACCTTAATACAGTTTCCTTTAGAAAGTCCATTTTTGCTTGACTGATCTGACTTTCCTAAGAGAATTTTGGAATAGATAAATGCTTATTTCTTAATACTTCTATAGGAAATGATTAATATTCATGGTGTGAGCAATAGTAAAATGAACAAGATTGAAAACAGTGACATTATTAGATATGTGTATCATTTTCCACTTGCTTTTCTAAAACTTCATAGTTGGGTAAGATAGCATGAACCCTGAAACTTATACTTTCTTGGCACCTGCTGTCCCTAGCCTCTTTCTCTTTTTCATATGTTTCTTCATTAGAGTTATGAATCTAGCATCAATATGATGAGCTCTGGGATCATAGGGTAAACAGAGAAAGAGGGACTAAAGAAGGATGATGGAAATGGAGTGAGTAAATAGTCTTGTGCTGATCAGTATTAGGATTGGGTCCATGCATAACATTTGAACTTCCAGTCTAGAAGAGATAAGGAAACTTAGCCCTACCACCTTAAAAAAAATGAAAGACTCCATGATGAAATTAAGACTTTGAGTCTTGTCCAGGGCTCTCAGTTGGATCTAAGGAGGACAATTTTCTGTCCTGAATTAGAGAGGTTCATAGTAGATTGGCTTGCCTTTTTATTCCTAGTCATTTTGGGGAGGAAGGTCACAGTCTTCATGTAAAAAGTCAAGATGAGGGTGAAATTCTTGTTGTAGAATGTGACTCATTGTAGATTTTATCCCTCACTCACCTCATAAAGAGCCAAAGATGGATGAGAAACTTTCAGAATAGAGGTGGCTAGGTGGCACAGTGGATAGAGCACTGGCCCTGGAGTCAGGAGTACCTGAGTTCAAATCTGGCCTTGGGCAAGCCACTTAACCCCATTGCCTTGCAAAAACTAAAAAAAAAAAAACAAAGAATCTTTCAGAATTCTAAAAATAGAATAAAATCCAGCTGACCAGTTATGGAGAAAGATCACTGCAGAGTCAGAAGACTGGCCTTAATTTCTAGCTCTGCCACTCACTACTTGTGTGTCCTTGGACAAATCATTTACCCTCATAGAAAACTATGGCAGTTTTCTCTTTGAGGTTTGGACCAGTTGGACAATAAGATAGATGCTTTCCAGTTCTATATCCTCAGAGGACTAAAGAGATTTTCCAATTTACTCCTCATCCAACGCAGACATGGATGAAGCACTTTGTCCTTTTGCCTCTTATTCCATCTCTAAAAAGAGTAGATGTTCAATATTTTCTCTTCCATGAATGTACTTGAATACACTTAGTATGTTATCCTTCTGTTCTCCCTTTTCCATTCTACATGTTGCAATTCTCTTTAGTCTTGCCCCATCCCTACTGTCTGATACAATGGTTCCCATATTGAAAGCACTACATATTCCATGAATGGGCTGTAGCTGCTTTATAAGGTTTCAGTTGGTCTTGATGACTTGCCTCTGAACTCTTTCATCAAAACAAATAATCAAGTCAACAACTATTTAGTGGGCATCTACAATAAGTTCTCTAAGAGTTCCACATCTCATTTGAAATTATTTTATATCCTTGATTTGCTCCATATCTTGTTTAAAAGGAGGTGGGGTTAAATTTAGGATAAATTTATGACTAAGTAAATAGACCTATTTGTGTATTCTTTTGGATCTCTTAGAATCCTTACTTTGAGATAACCTCAGTGAATAAAGACTAATCCTGTACTTTTTAAAAACATTATCTTTCTTATTTGAAGGTTTTTCTCCTCCCTGTTAGTTTGTTGTTGAAATTGTAAACATTAACCTTTGCTACTTGAAGTATGGGAGGGGGGTTGTCTTTCTGTTTTTGATGTTGTTGGCCCTCCCTTTTTGGTGAATAGTAGTTTTTCTCAATTGATGCTTGATTAGTTCTAGACATTTTTTCTTATCATAGTGCCTAGTATACTGATATTCAGGGTTTGTGTGTTTTTAAATTTGTTTGTTCTTTTCTTCTGTGTGGCCAGTGGTTCTTAAGTAGAATGTAAGCACCATGGGAGCAATAACATCTTATTTTTGTCTTTGTATTCTAGGCCTGGGATGGTGGTTTACTTAAAAAGTAGCTTGATGAAATACACAGTGAATGGGAGAGTTACTTCTAAATTAAAAAGGAAAAGCTTTTGTACCTTACTAATGAAGCTGACATGAAGCTAAGACATTTACTTCTTATAGACCCAATTATGGCCATTGATTATGACTTTGTACTCTTCTTGGTTGGATCACACCTGGCCTGTCATATAGTTATTAGATAAAGGTGAATGACTAACTCAGGAATAGGAACATACTACAATAAAAAAATCCAAACAAGAAAGAGATATGACTTCAGGGGCCTCCATCTGCATAGTTACAGGAACCAAGTGCTACATGGACCATTCAGGATTCTGAAGCATGATATCCTTGAGGGTAGCTATCAGACTGGCATAATTTCCTGGGATAATTTCCCAGAATTAGAAAGCAAAGGCTGCATGCATTGTGCCAGATGTGGAAGGCAGTACTAAGTAAGAATTGAGCTCTGGCCATCTGGACAGCCTGTTTTGCCAATAGGCAGGCTATTCTATAAATGTATAAGAACAATAATAACACTGTTTTAAGCTTGGCAAAACTTATTCCATGTCTTATTTCATTAGGTAATAGAGTGCTTGAGGGGATTCATCGAGGACTAGCACCTCTGGTGTGAAGGCTTGTGGAACCCTTTTCAGAACTGCTCATCTATCTCTGGTGTCCACCTATCAACCACTTCTCATCTATGGTTGAAAGACGCTATTGTATTTGCAGTGGCCACAACCTGGGAAAACCATTTCAGCCATCAGTTAAATCAGTACAAGGGTAACAGACCTCAAGACTATTTGTGAAGACTTTCCCTGGTGAGGAGGGTGGATGAGAACAATTCATTCCAATAGACTTGACCATAGCTGAAGATGGTTAAAAGTTGGTAAGGCATCGAAGACACAAAGGTCATTCACTGAATTCTAGGCCATCACCAGTTGCCTTGACTTTTGTCCTGACATTGGACTTCAATGACTCAAGAAGAGAGAATGAGGCCAGTGACTTTGGGCAATTTTATCTCAAATTAAATTTAGGAATAAGTCAAAATACCACCAGTGATGTCACTGGTCTTCTTTGAAAACAAAGGATTAATGAACACTATGGCAGCTTGTCATTCAGTTTTATTTATGAAGAAAACATCGGTTCAGAGAGATTAAGTAATACGTCCATGGTCACAGAGCTGATAAACATCAGAGGCAAGATTTCATAGAACCACAGAATCATATCTTAGGAACTGAAAGTCACCTTCAAATCAATGTAGTCCAATTCTTTCATTTTGGAGATGAATCAAGGGTGGCCTGGGGATGTTAAATCCAAGGTCACATGGCTTATAAGTACCAGAACCAGAATTTGAACCCTTGTTTTCCAAACTCAGAACTCTATCCACTATAAACAGCACTTCATCTACTATCTCAAGGGATATTGGTCTCCATTGTGAATGTTAATGAGAATTTTCCCAACTCTATTAAATAGAGTTTAAAGGAAAGACATTAGGGAATTTCCCAAATTGTGTTCCTATCCAATGCTCCCTAAGATATTAGATTTGAAACTGAGCTCTGTTCTCTGCTCATGTCACTCAAGCAATATGCCTCATTATACCTTTGCATAAAAGGTTGCATAGAAGTTCAGTGTTGCCATTGATATTTCACTATTCAACCCAAACTATAAATGTCTTCTAATGAATGGGAAAATATGATCATGGTAGAGGGAGATGCTTCACCCTGTACCCTGCCTTCCCCTCTCAGTAGCTACATAATACTTTCCAAAACAGATATGAGTGACAATAGCAGACAGAAACTCCTTCTATAAAGACTCTCTTGTTTGTATGCTCGCTTTACATATTATGGACATCATGTTTCAATTACAGGGAGAGACCTTGATTCTCCCATTCACTTTAGAGGGCAGTGTGCCATTCTTTTGGATCTGTATGGGGGAAACGGCACCAACTGCTCCTTTGTGGGAGGTAGAAAGGAATTGGGGGGGGTGGGAAATGGAGATAAACTCTGAGAGATCTCTCCTTTGTGGATTCAGTATGTTCTATTTAATGATGATAGTGAAAATCAAAAGAAATATCCACAATATTTTGAAGGCATTAGTTTATGAAAAAATTTCCAGTCTTAAAAACAAGCACAAAGACATATAGATTTTGAAGACACTTCATTGCTTATAATTTCATGTAGCAAGAGTTTTGGGTGTGGAGTCAGCAGAGAACTGGGTTCAAATCTCCCTCTTCAGCAGGGCCACAGTCACAAAACTCAGACAAGGAAGGGATCACCTTTGGTCTAAATCATACCTGAACAGGAGTCCCTTCTCCATCATGCTTAAGAAATGGTTATCCAATTTTTGCTAATAACCTCCAATGAGGAAGAATCCAATATTTCCCAAGATCTCTGTCCATTTTTGGAAAGTTCCCCAAATTGTCCAACTTATTTGTAGCTATTTGCATGTTGTCTGCACCATAAGATTGTGGGTAGTGGCTATCTTGTAGCTTCCTTTGTGTTTTCAGCTCTTAGCAGAGTACTCAACACATTTGTTCTTATTGTTCAGTTGTTTCATCATGTCTGACTTGGCTATCTATTTGAGTTTTTATGGCAAAGACATTGAAGTGGTTTGCCATTTCCTTCTTCCCTTCATTTTAGTTGAGGAAACTGTCTTAAGGGACCTGCCATGGATCATACACCTAGTAAGTATCTGAGGTTGGATCTGAACTCATGAAGATAAGTCCTCTTGATTTCAAGCCCAATGCTTTATCTACTTTCCCACCTAGCTAGTCTCATCATTTAGAAGGTACTTAATAAGGTTGAAAGCTTGACTGAATGACCCTCATTGTTAGGAAGTTTATCCTTGCAACAAGCCTAAATCTGCCTCTCCAGCACTTGGACCCATTGATCCCAATTTGCTTTAAGGAAGCAAGGTAAATAGTCTAGAGCAGAATAGAATGGGACTGTCATTTCCTTTATTGTACAATTCCTGTTACAGTACCCTAAGTTATTTTATTTTTAATTATTATTATTGTAGACATGATGTAATTTAAATTCATTTGTATTTTGTAATCCACTGACTCTCAGATTATTTTCCTTTATGCCTCAGTTTCCTCTACTGTCAAATGGTTAAAATAGTAAATGTAAAACCTACCTCTCAGGCTGGTTGAAATATATGTGTGTGTATATATATATATATATATATACACACACACACACACACAGACTCACACACACACACACACACACACACACACACACACACATATATATGTCATTACATACCCATTTATCCCTTAGGTGTTATACCTATAGGTATTTTAGGAGATTCTAGTCAAAGAGGGGCATATTCCAAGAGAGTACCTATGAAGTCTCTCTTCAGGAGTCAGATTAAGACTTGAAGGGGTATAGATGGAATAAACCTGGGAAAGAAACTAGGTCAGAAAACTAGGTGGTACAGTGGGTAGAGCACCAGCTCTGGAGGCAGCCAGGGGAACCTGATTTCAAAGATGGCCTCCAACACAATAGCGGTGTGATTCCAGGCAAGTCACTTAAGCCTGATTGCCTTGCAGGGGGTGGAGGGGTGATGAATAGATGAGCTTAGAGAGAAGATGAGGAAAATCTACTAACATTCATTGAGGTCAGGTCACATGGAACCAGTAGTGGTCAGTTACCCCCTGATCGGTCCAGGAACCCTTTGAAGATGAGGTGGAAATTCAGGCATAATTTGTACAAATTAAATAAGACAGGTTGGAATCTGGCATCAGAAATTCTAGTCAGGATACAGAAATCATAAGGCGTTTTTCTTTTTGAGTGGAGAATTACACAAAGAAATTTAAAAAGTCAAGAATTACTTTTTGCATAGGGGGAAAAATGGACTCACTGTAGGAGTATAAAATAATCATAATAGCCAACCTTTATATTCTGTTTTAAGATATGCAAAGACCTTTGCATGTATTTTCTTTCTTGATACCCTTGGGAGGCAGGTGTAGTTATTATAACCATTTTATAGATGTAGATATTGAGGGAGACAGTGGTCAAGTGAATTGTCTAGGGTCATACAGCCAGTACGTGTCTGAGCCTGACTCCAAGCCCAGCAAGGTGCCACTAGTTGCATCAGGAAAAAAATATGATATTACTTCAAGGTCATCTATAAAGCAGATCCAAATAACTTGAAGTGGTCAAGTATATTTACTGGGCTGACTATGGATCAACTCACAGAATCCCCATTTGTCCCCAACACAGCTTTTATTCTCAAAATGCTCAAGTGAGTAAGGAAAATGTATGTTGGGAAATAAGATGGGATTTGTCTCACAAGCCACTTCTTACATCTGTTTACTACATGAAATAACACACACGCATTGATTTTGGACCAAGGAGTCCTATTCATCCATTTTTCTGAAGTTCTGATTAGAATCCCTGGTGCCCACAGAGTTCCCATATAAAGCCAAAGAGTGTGTTCTGACCCCTAGTGATCTTTTGTATTCAAAACACTTTTTAATATAAGGTAGAGGGGAACTAAATTATACAATCTTGTTTTTGACTGCAGCTACCTGCCTAACAGGTTTTAAATATAATAAATGCATTCTGACTAAGTTAATGGACCATGAAATCAAGGAGACTACATCAGTCTTTGATACATATATTTAACAACCCATCAATGAAAAGAACCATATTTTAAGCTAATAGAATAATCATAGATAGCTACCCCCCAAATATCTGATGGCTTATTTTCGGTAAAAAAGATCTGAAGGTCCCTTCACCACAAAAACCTGGCTTATCTGGGAACAATATTTGTTCTCCTGAGAGGTCCAGCTTTCAATCAGATAAATGGTCTGACGTGAAGAACAGAGAAGTCAAATGATTGACCTATGGTCATTTAGTCAATATGTGCCCCACTTTAAACTGGAACCCAGAACCATCTCTGACCCCTAGTCCTTTGCTTTCATAACTATCTCAGGTTTCTCTGGTTTTATAAACCCCCTTCTCTAAGAAAATTCATCTTGTAAATTCTGTTGTCAGTCATCAGGAGCTGGCAAAATGCTCTGTGTTATTAGTATTCAGGGCAAATAACCTTCTACCCTGGCTTATAAAACAAACCTGAGTGTCGCCTGCGTCCTCACCTCATCATTTCCAAAAGAGATGGATCCTTCACACCAACAAGCAGCACTGAAGTCAAGGCCATAAAAAGTATTATATGGCTCTGCTTGCCATCTTTCCAAGGTGGGTTGGCAAAGCAAAGGACTACAGACAGAAAAATGGAGTAATAAAGTTTAAATAGTGGGCAATAATATTAATCTGCAGAGCTGGAGTGCCGATTAAGAGATTGAACCAACTCCCTGCAGTTCTAATTGGATTTTCCTGTGTTGTGTACGGCCCTGAGGGGATCTACACTAATAAATCCTATTTTTGTTTCCCATTTATTCTACATGAATGACTCTATATAATGGACTTATCTGTAAAAACACACAAATGTGTATGCTGCAGCAGAGCTGCTTGTAGGCCTCTTTAGAGACTGCTAGTGGATTGCTTTAAAAGGAGAGAACTCGTAATTAATATGCTGTATTGTAGTACTAATTGCTGTCTAAATATTTCAGATGTGTAATAAGAGACATGGCCATAACTCAAGTTCCAGGAAAGTAGAATCAGGCTTAAACCAAGCTTGTAAAAATGGAAGTATGGGAAATAGACAGGAATGGTGCCAGTGAACAGAGTCATACCTAGGGTAGAGCAAAATGAGATGGGTACAGTATACTAAAATTAGAGGGACACAGATACCACTTTGGGATGTTCAGGATGATTGAAAAGAGGTTGAATGCATCCTTTGGAGGCACAATTAGTTGCCATAAGGAGCTACTTAATGGTCTTTACTGTCCAAAGTAAGGATCTCTACTTCCCCTTTTTGCTCCTCCTTGAGTGATAGTGGGATCCCAAAGTTTTGGCCATCTTGGTTCCTGTCACTTACCCCCTACACTTGTTGAGCCCTTTGTCTTCACCACAGAAATTGTCAGAACTTTATAAACCTGGTATAGATAAGAGACAGTCACTAAATTCAAAGTAAAAGAGAAGTGAAGAAGGTCTCACAAGGTCACAAGTCAAGGTTCTTGAAGAATTTACAATTTGATTTTATTGACAGGAAATGAGGAGAAGGGGTCACTTCTTTCTAGGTCAAGAGCTGCTCTTTTTGGCATTGCTGACCTACTAGCTGACTTTGAAACAAGTTCCAGAGTTCCTTCCCAATGTGTTACCCTAGGAGGGAGGTCATCTGGTCTAATTCATTCATTTGTTTTCAGATGAGGAAACAGAAATGTAGAAAAGTCATAGGATCATGGATTTTGAGGTGGAAGAGAGGTTAAAGGTCATTTAGTCCAATTATCTTTTATTGTCATCCAGATATTAAGTGGCAGAGTAAGGATTTGAACTCATCTCCTTGAATGGCAGACCTAGCGATCCCCCTACCATACCATTCTATCACCATTGCTACCACAATGGATTGCCGCCCACAGGAACCATGAACAGAAGAATACTTGAAGAGACCTAGGAGGAAGGACCAGCCAGACCAGCTAAGATGACATACTCAACATGATGCTGAGTAATCATAAGAAGAATTTTGCTATCTATTACACAGGCTGTTTTCAGCTGATGGGTGGTCCATTGACCCTTTCCAAGAAAGTTGATCAAAAATACTTTGGTCTAAGGAGACTTTAACTTCAAGGAGATGCCATACTGGGAACTCTAAGGGTAGCACCATAGTAAGATAGATGGGAGTCTATTATTTGAGAGACAGTGAGCAGCTGTTCTCCATTTGGACAGACGGAAGAACAAAAGGGGTGCTCAACACAGGAAGGAGTTGGGTTAAACAAAGAAAAATCTCCTGGAATAAATTATCAAGCCTGAGCTAAGCACAAGGAGCATTGTGTTTAAAGCATGGCTGGTATTTTCTCTATTACTCTTTAATATCCCTCTAGGGAGAAGGGCTGGAGGAATGCAATCTTGCAAACTCATTTCGGTATTATTTTGTTTGTCTAATCTGAAAACCTCCTGCTGGAGTTTTACCTCATTGCTCTTATGAAGGTAACAGATGGTACGTGACTGATATTTCTCCATCAAAGTTTCCTTTGAAGCCATATTTCCATCCTGTTACAATCTGAGGCCATCCAATGTGCCTCAGGTTTCAGAGGAGCAATGTAGAGAAAGTTGGTTTCTATCAGAGATCAGGGTTCAAGTGCTGCTTGTGACCCATCTTGCTTGTATGATTCTGGTCAAGCCAGGTAATCTCACTGCCCTATAGCTACTTTCTAAGGTGCTAAATTGCATAATTGCTTATCTAATAAAATTGCAATCTGTGTAACTAAAACAATAAAAAAAAGGATTGGGTGACTAATTTTAGCTAGCAGAAATACAATCTTGGATATAATCTGACTATACAGTTTCAGTACCTGAGATACCTTTAGGAGACAGAAACTCAGCCATTTTAAAAAAAAAACTGCTAGAATATATTTTAATAGAATTTTAAAGAGTTTTACATATTTCATCTCATTTAATCTTGGGCCATCTCTGAAATAAACATTATTATTACAATTTTATAGATGAGGAAATAGTATGAGAGTTTCCATGACTTGCTCAGGGTGATACAAATGATAACTATTTGAGGCAGGATGCATATTTGTCAAACTCAGGATAGATTTCACCGCACTCTGGTTACCATGTCGCCCAGTGGTTAGCCCTAATTGTTGTGTCAGTCCTAACTGGTCATCATGTTGGCACTGTAATCCAAAAACCTAAGGAATGGGATGATCCAAGTTACCCACCCAGTAGCATCCTTCTCCATAACAAATAAAATGTTTACTTGAATCATGTCTTTCTCCATTGTTAACCAATGATAAACCCAGAGAAAGCAGTAATATGGCCAACATTGGTGATGGCTATCATCACTCTTCCTTAAACATTCTAACACATTAATGAAACTTAGTCTCATGAGTTTGAAAGCTCCCCCTGTGGAACAAGTAACAACTATTCATGCTTTCTTATCATGTGTAATTCTTGACTGTTCTGTTCCAGTATCCTCCATAAAGAGTTTGCCCAAGACTCTGGAGGTCTTCCTCATCTTTCTGCCATGGGAACCATTACAACATCAAGACCTTCTGCCTATTTTCATTTACTCTTATAATTTGAAGAGTCATACTACTCTTTTGTTAATAACTCTTATTGATTCTGACTGGTAATAAATCATAATCAGCATTTATTAAGTGCTAGGCGCTGTGCTAAATGTTAGATATAAAAACAAGCAAAAACAAGTATAGTTTCTGTTTTTGAGGACCTTACATTTAAATGAGGAAAGACAATTTATTAAAGTGTGGCTGAAAAGCAGGGAGAGGAGAAGATTTAAGGATGAGGAAGACTGGTTTAGTTTCTTCCAGTCCTTTCTTCTCCCTAGGGTTTTGTTGCAAAGATTTCATCCTTTGTCTAGGGTCAAAGGATTATAGTGCCATAGATATAAAAGCTTGAAGGAACCTCAGAACCTATTTAGTCCAATTTACAAATGAGAACTCTGGGGCCTGGGAAGAAGCGACTTCCCTAAAATGGGAGTTCTGAGAAGAACTCACAAATGGAAGAAGAATTCCTTTGGAGGGAGCAGAGTGAGGAGGCATCTGAGGTATGATGGTGCAATCGAGAGAATGCCTGTCTCTTTTACTTATAGGGTCAGCCATAGTGATGCGTGTTTATGAATTGCGCCATTTTACGATTTCTATTTAGATAGCTGAGGTTTTCTAGGCACTCAAGTTTATAAGATCATACATCTGAGAGGAGAGACCTCTATTTGGGTTGATTATGTTGTTTTCAAATATAACAAGTAATCCTCAGTGAGATGATCAGATAATAGAAGTAGAGTTAGAAGACACAATATAGTAAAACTCCATAATTTTACAGTGCCTTCACTGAGGCCCCAGAGATTAAGTCTTTATCCAAGGCCATAGAATTATAGAGCCATAGATATAAGAGCTTGGAGGAATCTCAAAGCCTATTTAGTCCAGTTTACAAATGAGGAAACGGAGGTCCAGGAAGAAATGACTTTTCCAAGGGCACACAGATATAAAGGTCAGAGGCAGGATTTAAACTCAGGTCATCTGATACTAGAGTCAGTTACTTTTCTATTTTATTACACTGCCTTCCAATGTGTGTGCTTTCAAAAAACATTATCTCAACAATCCACATAAGAAAAACCAAAGGGATGAAGAATATTGCTCCAATTATGACATGTGGTTTGATGGCCAGTCATTGGGTTTGTCTATCACTGAATGAATATCATGCACACTCTGGTCAAAGAGATATGCTCAGAATTAAAGGAGAAGAGGTGAGTAGGCTAGATTACATTGCAGAAACTGCCAAGTGCTTCCAAAGAGGCTAAATACAAGATCCTATCTATCTTCTTCCTAGGGGGCTTTTTAAAAATTCCTTAAAATGCCATTGGCTATCTCTGAAGTTTAGTACTGTAGATCACTGTTCTGAGGTATAGCAAAGGTGATAAGCATCAGAGATAGCTACCTTTATACCAAAGAAACAGTATTCTTTTAGTATAAAACTTATTTCTTTCCTATTTTTACAATAGCGAATGGTTTATCACCCTCATATTAGCATGGTTCTCAAAGTTTTAGACAAAAGAACATATGGTGAATTGACTCATTTTGGAGTGGGGAAATAATTTGAAATGTACTTTAGAGATAAATTTAATGTGCATGGTTATGAAATCAGAATATTATGGGATCTTTGGTAGGGGAGCCTCTGGAAACCCATATTTCAGAATATTACTGCCAAAGCACCCAATTATTCCTTGGGAAGGACATATGTGCTGGACACTTGGTCTTTTATAGTAAAATCCTTCTTTCATATTTTTACTAAATTTAGCAGGAAATGCTACAAATAGTGGAAATATGCGAACTGAGGGAAATTAGAATCCTAAAGCGTTAAAGCTGGAAGTAACTCTAATGTCACAAACCTAGCACTTGGAGGAGACTCAGAGACCATTGGTCCAACCAACTGATATGAATGAGAAAACTGAGGGCTAGCCAAAGGCACATGATTTTTCTAATTTCCCTGATAGAGCAAGTATTAGAGCTAGGATCTGAATCAAGGAATCTCATCCCTAACTTGAAGCTAGATGAAAAAGTACACAGAACACTGCACCTGGAGTAAAGAAGACCTGGGTTCAAATCTGACCTCAGACACTTAAAAACTGTATGATTCTGGGCAAGACACTTAACCTTGTTTGCTTCAGTTTCCTCATCTGTAAAAATGAGCATCACAACACCTACCTTCTAGGGTTCTTGTGAAAATTAAATGAGATAATAATTATAATTACCTACTGTTACGATTATGTTATTTTCTAATATTATTATTATAAGTTAACTATTAATAATGTCCTTATTTTTAATACTATGCAACTTTTCATTTGAAATGAAAGGGAGGGGGCAGCTAGGTGACACAGTGGATAGAGCACTGACCCTGGAGTCAGGAGTACCTGAGTTCAAATTGGCCTCAGACACAATAATTACTTAGCTGTGTGGCCTTGGGCAAGTCACTTAACCCCATTTGCCCATTTGCCTTGCAAAAACCTTAAAAATTAAAGGAAAGGGAAAGTGACTTAGTCTGCCCAGACGTTGTTAGTGGTCAGATACAGGAATGGACTTGGAATCAGAAAGTCATAGGCTCAACCAGGCAAGTCAGAAAAGCTCCCTCTGCTTTAGATTCTTCATTTTATAAAATGAAAGGTTCGGACACACTAGTCTCTCAGGTCCTTTCCAGTTCTAAGTCTCTGATGCCATGGCTAGGACCTTTTATTTCCTGAATCTCATTTTTGGGCTATATAGAAGTCACATCTCTTCTTTTCCCTATTCTTCTCCATACTTAACCAAGAGATAAAACATTTATGAAATGCGTGTACTTGGGAGTTTAAATATAATTGTCCCATTTTATAGGTGGGAAACTGAAGTCTACAAAGATATTTGCCTCTTGAGATCACATTACCAGTGAGCATTAGAACCAATATTCAGACATATGTTTTCTGATTATGGGTTCATTAATTCATTTAGTATCTTTTAAACTTGTTCTTGACATGGGAGAAAATCTGTTCAAATGACTAGAGATGAGAAAAAAAATGATAAAATGAATGAAGGCGTGAGAGTATATCAGAGAACATTAAGGACAGCAATTTATAATAAAGAAGGTTGGAGCCTGATTGTAAAGAGTTTTGTGGGTCCAACAAAGAAACTTTTACTCTTAAGGCAATGGGGAGCCAAAGAAGTTTCTTGAGCACCCTCTATTCATTATACAGTGCTCTTCCTGGGTTCAAGGGGCTTCTACTTATATAAGTGCACTCAAGGGTGCACACAAATACAAATTTCCTAGAAAATAAAAATGTTTATTCTTTTTTTAAAACTGGAAAAGATAGGCCAGCATTTAGAGGTATTTTAATCCTAATTTTCTTGTCTCATTACTTTTAGTTCTAAGCATGTGCTTTTTTTTTTTGGCTCTCACAAATGATTAATGAACTTTTGATTCTTCCTCCTTCATAGCTTTGCTACCTTCCAGTAATGGTACACCTTTGATGGCTGTGTATGGTTATCCCATCAAATTTATGAAGCAAACTATTTAATGCAGGCCGACTGCCAGTTAGTATAGAGGATGAGGGGACTTTTGAGGTTGTGCCTAGACTATATCTGAACCCAACTTTAGTCCTCAGAAATAATGGTGATTGTGTTTGAATTAGACCTATGAAATGGGGATCAAGGCAGTCACAGTAATTGTTACATCTTCTGCCATAACCTGTTTGTTGTCCAGGAGGTCACTCCTGGCTTCCCTAAGTGTCTGAAGAAGCAGGCTGCTGCTATTTGGGGACCAACTCACATCACACGGAATGTAATATTGACTTTGGGAGACTTGTCATGTCTATTAGGCAAAAGCAAAACAAGTTCAAGTGAACAGGCGCATTGGTTTAGAATATGGTATTCCCCAAAATAATTCTCCATTGGAATGAGAAAGCAAGTCAGATTATTCGGGTTATAATGATATCAGAATAGGTTCAGGACTAGAAATTTGCTTAAAATATCTTATTTTTTTCTTTCTTATTAAAGAGAATCTTAATGGAGAAAAAAGAATGATACATATAGCTGAACAATGGAAATAACACTGAGAATATGAAAAAACAATACTAGACCCAGAAAACAAATAATAAAATATCCTTCCTTCCCCTTAGAGAAGAGGTAGGCTACTACTGGAAAGAATGCTGTATATGCTGTCAAAGATGGTCTCTGTATTGACTGTTTTTGATGAATTATTTTTCTTTGTTACTAAGGAAGATTCAATTTGAAGGTAAGGGTAGAAATATTTGGTAATATAGAAATACAAATATTTATAGAAATAGAGCATTGGCCCTGGAGTCAGGAGGACTTGAGTTCAAATCCAGCCTCAGACACTTAATAATTACCTAGCTGGGTTACCTTGAGTTAGTCACTTAACCCCACTGCCTTGCAAAAAAAAGAAAGAAATATTTATTGTTAAATCATTTCAAATGTGTTCAACTCTTCATGACCCCATTTGAAGTTCTCCTGGCAGAGATACTGGAGTGATTTGCCATTTCCATCTCCAACTCATTTTACAGATGAGGCAAACAGCTTTAAGTGACTTGACCAGGATCACATAGCTAGTAAGTGTCTGAGGTCAGATTTGAATTCAGGTCTTTCTGACTCCAGGCCTAGGGAACTATCCACTGTGCCAACTAGATTCTCAGAAGGAGCATTTTTTGAAAAGGGAATGAAATGTTCTTAAATACATCAACTAAAATCATAAGATTTAAAAATAAATAAATTATATTAAATACATATGCACATACATATACATATGCATGTATATGTGTATGTATGTATATGAAAGATGTGGACCTCAGCTTAAGAACAGTTCTGGGGGAATGTTTTAAATTCCAATATGATAAATATCTCTATATAAAATCTAGGGCAGCTAGGTGGTGCAGTGGATAGAGCACTGGCTTTGGATTCAGGAGGACAGGAGTTCGAATCTGGTCTCAGACATTTGCCACTCACTAGCTGTGTGACCTTGGGCAAATCAATTAACCTTGATTGTCTTGCTTCCAGGGCCAGTCATCTTGATTCTTATCTGGCTCCTGGATCCATATAACTGTAGAGGAGAAAGTGAGGCTGGTGACTTAGCACAGCACCCCTTCACTCACATCCAATTCACGTGCGTGTCTTGGACTTCTTTGACAATGAAAGACAAACACATCATATAAAATCTACATTAAACAAAAGCTTTTGGGGTGTCCTTAATAATTTTTAAGAGGTATAATATGCGTGAGAACAGCTGGCACAGTAGAATGCTAGCTTTAGTTTTTAAGAGAACCTCAGTTCATGTTCCAACTCATGATTAATATCTGGATGATCTTGGGCAAATATTAATCTATTAATCTCCTTGGGCTATATACATAGACAAAGACATATATACATATATACACAAACATATATATATATACACACATACACACACACACACACACACACACACACACACATATATATATATATATATATATATATATGTATATATGTATATACTTATAATTATAGGGTCAGACTAGCCAGCTCCTGAGATGTATTTCAGATCTGGAACCACTAGCCTTTGATCTCCAATATCCCACACTAAAAATAAATCTCCCCAAATTAAGTCACTCTTTTCACATGCAAAAAAAAATTCCCACCAAAGAGGAACAGGTTAACTTATTATAGACATCCATGCACATCTTGAAAAGGTGATTTAACTGGACTCTTTTGAAAACAGAATAAAACTTTGTTTTTCTGAAGCTTTGATGCCAAATGCTTCAGAGGAACTGAGAAATTTATTTTCAAAAACATTTCCAAATGGCCTACTATGGGCAAAACAGTATTTTTGTATTACTGCTTGAGAGTTAGAATGCAGCATTCCATTGAGGTTTTCAGATATTTGAGAGAAGATAACTTCTTTTTCCATTTTAACAGGGATATTCCTAAGGACAAAATATCCTCAGAGTCAAAACAGTCTGTCTTTTGTGATGTTCCTTTTTGAGTCATCTATGTTGGCACCATATTAAAATCCATTCCTTATACACGCAAATATGATCTAAGACTGTATCAATTTATAGCTGCAACAAAAGACTAAGTCTTTCCCTATGAGCAGAGTTTTGAGCTCTAGGTCATTTAGAATTGTGTATATGTCTATAAAGCTTATATCTTAGGCATAAATAAAAGCATCTTGGAGTGAAGCAAAAACAAACAAATCAACATTATGGGTGTTATGGTGGTGTTCCAGGAATTCTAGAAAAACTAGGGTTCAGATCCTATCTTTCATGACTACTATGTGACAATGGCCAAATTATTTACATTCCCTTAGTCTTTTCTTCTAGTTAAATGGGAATAATGGGGTTTAATCATCGTCTCTACCTACTGGCTACTTGTAGGGCTATTCTGAAATCCAAGTGAAAAACATTATGCAAGTAATGCACAAAAATTAAAGTATTTTATAATTGTTAACACTGGTTCCTGGGCATATAATTTTATTTAATAGGGTGCTCTTAGACAGTGGAATAGTCTCTACCAACCCAGGTAAGTCCATTCTTTTTAATTCATAGGTACAGTTTACCTAGTTATTTTCAGCCCCATAGCCTGTAGTTGGAGATGGTGCTTAAATCCAGGTCTGTCTTATTTATTTACGCTGGGGCAAGCTTTCTATCCACTACCACAGCACACAGCTCCTTATGTGAGGGGAAGAGTGCTATGTCATATAGGATTCTAGATACTGAGCAGAGACAATTTCAGGGACTTTCTGTTCCAAGTTCCTCAATGTACAAACAAGGAAAATGAAACCTAGAGAGTCCCAGGGTAAAAATGTCAATTGACATTCACTGTTGAGTGATCCAGGAAGATGCCTACATTCTCACATTGCCTCCTGCTTTCAAAATTTCATAAAAACTACAAAGGCTGTATTTTTTGCTTTTTTTCTTTTCTTACTGAAAGTCTTTGAGAAGATATACCAGGATAGAGTATGGCACAGAGGATAAGGGACAGAACTTAGAGCTAGGTAGCACCATGACTGAATACCAGCTCCCAGGCTGGCTAGTTATGTGATTATAGACAATTCATTTCATACCATTAGGGAACAGTTTTCTCTTCTGAAAATGTTGGTAAGACCTAGAATATCTACTTTATAAGGTCATCAGAAAGAACAGGTGAGAGAATTCATTATAAGATAGTTTGGTAAAGTTTAAAAGACTATATGAACATCCACAGTAATAATTTTGATGAAAGCTTCCTTAGAGATTTACGGGTTTCCAAAACACTTTAGATGCAGTCTTCCTATACCCTACACAGTCATTCTTTAAGGTAAGTGTTATTATTATTATTGTCTTATTGCAATGAGGTTGCTAAGGTGAAAACAGGTTCAGAGATTTGTCCAGATTCACAAAGCTAAGCAATTATCTAAGGCAGAGTTCAATTTAAGCCTTCATGACTCAAAATCCAACACTACACTAAGCCATAGAAATAAAAACTGTTGAGATCAAGAGTCTTGCCCAAACAAAGAAATATAATTGAGCAGAGACAGGGCAAAATCATATCTAGAAGACATCAACCAACCAAGCAACCAACCAAGAAAAACAATCCATAAACAAAAACAAATTTAGGGTAAACAACTGGCTATTCACAATTAGAACAAAGACAGACCATGGGGCATATGTAAATACACACTGTCCATGAATTAGCAATAAATTACTATTGGGGAAGAGATCACAATAAATGTGGCATATATTCAAAAGATATAAGGGCATATGAAGACTGGGAAATAATCTTTGGACCATGAAATTATCAAGCCTTATAATGGGATTCTTTTTTGTTTTGATTCCTGAAATTTAGAATGTTGAGATAGAAATGGGAGAATACTCAAGGAAGGATGAGCATCATTATTTGTAGTAGAGAAGATACATTTTAAGAATCAAAGATCTGGTTCTTTTTAACTCATTGAAGAGAAAACTTGGTAAAATTGATTATTGTATTTATTGAGGAATAGTAGTTTCCCTCAAAATATGCTGAAGACACAACAAGGAATATAGACATAAGTTAGATGTTGATTTAGTTTACTACAAAGCTAAAAACAAGCCAGTACCCAAACCAAGGGAACCCCCCCCCCCAACTAATTGTATAGATAATATAACACTTGATATCACCAACTCAAATACGTTATAGTATGTCCATTACTGAAACTTCCAGGCCTAGGCTATATAATATTGAGTTATCTACCTGATGACAAGAGAAGAGGTTAAAGGCAAAATGTGTTGATAGATTTAATAAGGAAAAGAAGATCCACTATTTTCCATGTATGCTAAGAATGAGAGTTGTGTGTGTGTGTGTGTGTGTGTGTGTGTGTTGGGGGGGGATAGAGCTTCAAGTAGAAGAGATGTTGGTTGGGCACAACGTAGAAAATTTAACTGTCAAGATAACAAAACAGGTGCCAAAGCCAACCAAGGGATGTAATGACATATTCTTGCCTGATAATCTCCAGAATAGACCAGGGGTGATTTAGACATTTGCCTGCTGACAGAAGAGGCCATGGACCATATACTCTCAAGACCTCTCATATCTCGAGGATTCTTTGATTAGCAAGTTGGCACTGACAAATTAGAGTCTGTGTATTCTGAGTGTCTGTTTTCAGAACTGTGTGAAGAATAGATACATGATAAATCAACCTGAAGTAGTAGAGGCATGATATATTACAATTGAATAATAAATTGTTGTGAACACCACTAGAAATAGAATGATTTAAAAAAAAAACCCATACATAAGCCTTTCTTACTACAATCCTTCAAAAAGTCACTTTGTTTATATTGCCTTCACTAATGAAGATCTCATTCCTGTGAACTCTAGGAAGTGGTAAGGTATTATTATTTCGTTACTTTAATGAGTAGCTTCAGACAAACAAAAGACTACTTGGTGTCAGACTTTTGATCATTGGCCAGGCAGCTAGCCTTGTTATAAGAAGAACAGGGGTTGAAATCCAGCCTCAGACACTTGACTCTTTCTAGCTGTGTGACCTTGGGCAAGTCACTTCACCCTGATTGCCTCATATCCAGGGCCACCTCCAGTCATCCTGATTGATATCTGGCCATTGGATCCAGATGATTCTGGAGGAGAAAGTGAGGCTGGTAATTTAGCCCAGCATCCCCCCCACCCCAGGCTCCCTCCCACTCAAATCCAATTTATGTGCTTGTCACCTCCCTGATGTGATTGTTTTTAAAAAATGAAGAAAAGACTCATTGATTATGAACATTCTCACTCTTAGCTATTATTACTGGGTCTATGGCTGAGGTGAGTCAAACTTGGAGTCAGGAAGATCCAAATTCAAATCTATCCTCAGATTAGTTTTGTGACCCCAGGCAAGTCATTTAACCTTTATTTGCTTCAGTTTTCTCATTTGTGAAATGAGGATGATAATAACCCTACCTCCTGAGGTGAGGATCAAATGAGATAAAAATTTTTAAGACTTAGCACAGTACATGAAATGTATCAAGGATTAGATAGAGGTCTTCTAAGGTCCCTTCTAGCTCCAAATCCTTCCTTCTTTGTTAAAAAGATGCTTATGATTTACAAAGCACTTTCTTTAGAAGAATCCATAGAGGCAGAGATCACATATGCCACCATTTTGCAGATGGGAAACTGAGGTTCAGGAGGTGGTTTATCAGAGTGGACATACTACTGTCTCTGGAAGTAGAGGATCTGTGTTCAAATCACACCAATGGATATTTCTACCTGAATGAGCCTTGGTATGCCAGATAACTTTACTGATTTTCAATTTCTTCAAAAGTAAAATGAAGAAAAGAATAGGACCGACCATTTGGGTTGGACTAGACATCAGCTGAGGTCCTATCAACTCTTCATGTATGAGGAGAGAGGGAAGAAGGGACAAGAGAGGAATAAGCAAGTGGCATTACAAATATTTTGTAATTGGATCTTTACAACAATGTTGGGATGGGGAGGAAACTGAGGCAATCAGAGGTTAGGTGACTTGCCTAAGATCACACAGTGTCTTAGGACATATTAGAACATGTCTTCTGGTTCTGGTGCCAGGCCCAGTGCTCTGTCCATTGCCCCTTCAGCTGCCTCTATGATCCTACGACTTACTCAAGACCATATGAGCAAGTGAATGTCAGTCTTAGGACTTGAAACTCAATTTATTGTTGCTATACTTTTCCAAGGTTCCCAGTCTATTCCAAACCTATAGTTTCAAGTTTCTCACATCAATACATTTTTTCCTTTCTTCCTTGCAAAGATTAAAAGTTAGGTGTAAGAAAACAGTGCAATTTGCTAAAATGTTTTGCTGCTATATGTTTTGATTTTTCAAATACCTCCTTCAGCATACCTGGAAGAAAAATAAATGATGCAAACTTCTTCAAATGATTCAAGCATGGTCTAAGATCATTATGACAAACTCTTTTCAGGTTCTAAAGTGATGAAAACAATAAAAAATACTATCAGTAGAATCACTAAATTATGCATTCTATCATATGAATTATTTTAAAAAAACCAATCTGAAATTCCTTCACCAAACATTGTCATTGAGTTGAACGGGTGACTCTAGGTTCTCAAAGACTATGTTGGTTAAAGGTGAAATTGTTGCAAATTATAGCAATTTGGGAGGTTTTCAGTATGGAGGCAGCAAATGACTTTGCATTTTTCTTTTAGAAGGACTCATCACAATATACTGCTCATCTGGGGAAAGACTTTCTTACACCCACCACAGTTCATGGGGACCCCTTTTGTGGAACAAATCGTGCTTCTTCCAACAGAGAAAGCAAAATGGCTGATGAAACTTTGGGACCTTGAGAGATTGTGGTATAAATCAGCCAACTGAAATGAATATATATAATGAGATGTATAAATGAAGAAGAACCATTCCGATAACTTATGAGATAAGCATGTGGCAGTATAATTCATAACTTATGCCATTCTAAACCTCTCCATTTTCTTTTCTGAAACTTATAATGAAATACTCCTGAGACCTAATCTGAGAATGATGATTATGGTCTGAACAGGACTATGCTATGAATAGGCATTATTTTTTGTAACCAAGAAAAAAATCAAGCAATTGTGTTCACATATAGAACTCTAATTTATGCTACCACATGAATGAATGGGAAGGATACTAAGCAGGCAGGTGGAAAAGGTGAATGAATGAAAAGATGAATCAAAAAAACATTTATTAAAGGCATACTCTATGCAAAGTACTTGCTAGACAAATAGAAAAGTCACAGTCCTTCCTTTTCCAGAATATTACATTTTCCCAGGAGGAAATAACCTTGTAGTGGATTTCAGGTGCAAGTCAGATGGAAAGACCCAGTGGTACTTAGCATGCAGCAGCAAGGTAGATGGCAAAGTATCTTCTTTAAAGACATTGAACTAATTAGTACTTTCCTGTTTTAATTAATTCTTTTTGCTCACTAGTTGCTAAACTCTGTAATTTTAATACTACTGAGTGATTACAAGAATATTTCAGCAATCTCTAAATTCAGGTCTCTGGGGAAAGCTCTTGTCCCACCATAGTTTAAGAAATGGTAACATAAACTCCACATTAAACATTCAAATGCTATTCTTTGAATATCTGAACTCATCTATGAAGAAAATGGAGTAGGTTTTTATGAGCTAGAAATACAATGAGTTATGCACATATATTGATATAACCATGTTTATATATATTTGTATAAATATACATAAATGTATATATATATATAGTGGTATATATTGATTATGTAGTAAAACTATATTTTCCTTTTTTCTTTCCTCCCTCCCTTCCTTCCTTCTTTCCCTCCCTCCTTCCTTCTTTCCTTCCTTCCTTCCTTCCTTCCTTCCTTCCTTCCTTCCTTCCTTCCTTCCTTCCTTCCTTCTTTCCTTCCTTCCTTCCTTCTTTCCCTCCCTCCTTCCTTCCTTCCTTCCTTCCTTCCTTCCTTCCTTCCTTCCTTCTCTCATTCCCTCCTTCCCTTTCTTCTTCTTCTCTCTTTCTTTCTATCATCTATCTTTGGAATTGACCTGTGATTTCATAGGTATGGGGCATATTAGAAAGGACAGTCTCTCTACCAAGAAGGTCACACATATTCTGTTACTCTGTATTTAACTGTGTTGCTTGGTCCATAAAAGGTAAATGAGGGGGCAACTAGGTGGCACAGTGGATAGAGTACCAGCCCTGGAGTCAGGACCTAAGTTCAAATCCGGACTCAGACACTTAAAATTGCCTAGCTGTATGACCCTGGGTACATCACTTCACCCCACTGCCTTAAATAAATTTTAAAAAGAAAAAAAAAAGAAGATAAATGAATTGTCCAGGTTCATGCAGTCACTTTCTGTCAGAGGCAAGACTTGAACTTACATATGCCTGAATATGAAACTTGTTCTTTATTCATTCTTTCATGTTGCCCTTCATTATGAACATGTGCCTTGTTATTTGAACTATTTCTAGGGCATGGGGTGGTGTTTTTAAAAGCTATTTTGAACCACTCTGATCTTTATAATATTTAAACTAAAGTTTTGTAATAGTTTCAGATTCATATAGTTCTACCATCCCAAAAAATCTGTTGTAATAAGTGAAACTACATTTAATCTCCCTTTTTAAAATAAAGAAACTGAGATTCAGACAGGTTGTGGCTTTCCCAAAGATACCTAGTCAGTAAATAGCAGAGTCCAAGATTTGAATGGTGGGAAATAATTCATTTAGACCCTCTACAATATTCTTATCAGCATCAATCAATTTGACATGATTCCATAGGTATGACCTATGAACTAAAGATTGTAAGATTACTTGAATATCCATGATAAGCTAGCTAGATGCCTCCCATCCATCTTTGTTTTTCCTTCTTATAGTGACTAAACCCAGTGTGGAGGAGGAAGCTCAATTACATGGAAAGTCCACCAATTTATTTTTATACCTACCAACTTTCTCTTTTGTCAAATATGAGCAAAGCAAGTGACCATTTAATGAACACATAGCCAGTAGAGATGCTTCATGACTCACCCAACTCGTGGCCCTGCTGACATAGCTTCTTGTCTATTTTAATGTATGCCTCATATATCAACCATTGAAATTATGTGTTTTTTTATAGGTATTCTAGAATGTTCAGGTAATAGAGTATCACATTCTATTAATAAAAGGTCTTGGAAGAAGGGGGCATATCAGGTCATGAGGAAGCTTAACTTAATTAGAGGGGATCATGGACCCTTTAATAAAGTGCCATTGGCTCAGAGTTCTGCTTCAGACTCTTTATTGTAGGTGGGACAATTTTAATTCCTACAAAATTCAGAGATGTCTTAACTGCTGGTTAGCCTGTTGCTCTTTCCATTGTACAAATTACCCATTGAAAATTACCCTAACAATTTACTATGCCATTTCAATTAAGAGAAAAAAATGTTACGTCAAATACAAAGGCATTTCGTTTCTGAAATCCAAGACTTTATCATGTATCACATAAGCAAGTGTGAATCACTTTTCAGAATTCTCTCCCTGCTGTCCCTTTGCACAGAAGCGTATTTAAATCCTTCCTTAATGAACCCCCACAGACAGGGAAATGATATCTGAAGGTGGGTAATCCAAGTGGATTTCCAGGTGCTATCTGAAATAAAGCTGTTTGAAGTTTAGCTAAGTTACATCTTAATGGTTTACCAACCAGGATATTCAAAACTGAGGAAGTTGAAGGCTCTTGATATGTTAAGCTGTCTCAAAGATAAAAGACTCTGAGCTCTAAGAACTCTGGTTTCACTGAAGCTTTCCAAGGGTGTTAATCATGGAATTTCCAAAACCTCTCCAATTTATCATTCACAGATCTCAATCCTTCTTAAGACAGGTCTACTATTGTTCCTTGATCAACATAGACTATCTCAGGACTCTAAACCTGTTTTCAGAAAATAAAACATATGTGACAAAAAAACCCCAATGCTTTTGTTAGATATCTATATGTATATGTGTATATACACATATATATGTATTTGTTTATATATAACTGTATAGAGATATATTTCTATCTATTTATTGATTGATCTATCTATATACATTTAAGATTATTTTTGGAAGAATTTATATAAGGCAAGTAAACCAGTTGCTGATCAGTCAGAAAATTCAAGATTTCTTCTGATAAGGGAAAATACAATCTTCTCATCTAACTTATTATAAGTCTTACAAAAAAGATTCTACATTGATATGATAGTGAATCAAATGCTGCCCCTCCCTCATATCCTTACTTTAGAGTGCTGAAGGCTTTGGGAAATTCCGTTATTATCTGAAAACTTACTAAAGACCTAAAATGTGCTAGATACTGTAGTAGTCACTAGAGATGCAAAGCCAAACAAAAAAAGGCTATATTTTATGTCACCACTGTCTTTTAAAGAAATTACTCCCAGTTCAAATGGACAGGCAGAGGACATGTCTAACAATGCAGGCAAATAAAAAGGTGAAAGCATTATTTGGGTAATTTACAATCAACCCAATATTCTAGAAATTTAATAAAGTCAAAGAGACAGGTTTAAATTACCCAGTTTATCTGACTCAACCTTTCTCATTCACTAAATGACTAACCTGTCACTTGGATCAGCTTGTGTGGCTGCAAAGCAAAGATCTTTTCTATTAAGTTTTTAGAGGGGCACAGAGGTCATGCCAATTGACATACATTCTGAACATTTTCATATTAGTATTTCTAGAGAAAAGACCTTGATATTATTATTTTCATAGATTTGTTTTTCAAATGATGAAACCAATCAGTTTCAAAATCATTTTCAGAATTGTGTATCATTATATTTGCTAAGACACTGAAGTCTATGAACATACTGATACTGGAATATATTGTTTCTATAAAACAAACAAAAAGGATTTAGGGTCCAAAGGGAGGTGATGTACATAGTGGAAAAGAGTGCTAGATTTGGAAATAGGGTGCATTGGTTTAAATTGCAAGTCTGACTCTTTCTTACCCATTAACTTTGGACATATTTCATCTTTCAAGGTCTCCTTAAATGATGAAAGATGTACTATATAATGTCTATGGTTCTCTTCCAGTTTGAACTCTATCATCTCATTACAATGATCTCCGATTAACCATAGTGACATTATGCATATCTCTATATTTCACAGAAAATGAAACAAAATTTTTAATAAAAAAAAAAGAACTCTACCTATGTTATTGACTTGAGGATGGCAGGGATATTACCTGAGTCCATAGGCACAATAGTTCTGGGACCAATTCTCTATTTATATTCCTCATCCATTGGAATGATCTTCTATTGAATTCTTCTCCATTCTGCCCTTATGGGCATTCAAGAATGCCCCACTTCCACCACCCATTTTGGAAATAGAAGAAATAACCCATGAGCAGTGGATGTGAAGGATAGAAGTTGGCTCGAGGTGAACAAGGGAGAAAATGACTAGAAAATTACTCTGGATAAAGGAGATAATAAAAAGAATCCTGGATTTCAAGTCTGAAGACCTTGATCTGTCACTTACTGTTATGACACAGAGCAAGTAAGGTGAGCTTTCTGGATTTATCTTATCCTTATCTTTAAAAACAACACAGATAAAAGGATCTTTGGGCTAGGGTTTTTAACCTGGGATCTATGA
Organism: Macrotis lagotis; assembly: GCF_037893015.1. Classification (NCBI taxonomy): domain Eukaryota; kingdom Metazoa; phylum Chordata; class Mammalia; order Peramelemorphia; family Peramelidae; genus Macrotis; species Macrotis lagotis. Next base: position 34,900,865 of record NC_133663.1, on the reverse strand, counting down.
GTTTGGATTAAAATCATTTTTATTATTCTATTTTTAATATAATTTCTTTGCAATGTCATTTATACATTAAAAATATGATATTGTGAAGGGTTCCCTAGACACTGAAGTCTATAACCATACTGCTACTGGAGTATATCATTTTGCCTAAAGGTACAAGACTTAAAGGAGCCTTTAGATTCGATTTCTATGAGTTTATAATACTTTGAGCAGTACAGATGAGGGACAGAAGGTGGTCTATGTTGATGAGCAGTAGAGATGAAAGATATATTATGTCTGTTCAGTGGAACTTCTGAGAAAAGCAAATTTACATAGGCCAGTGACCTGATGTGACTTTCATTCCAAATGAGTATGTTCCAAAAGGCCCACTTATCTTTATCTGCTCAAATAAAGATGAACAGAATTGAAGATGGATTGAATAGGAAGCAATCAATGCAAATGCCCCACTGAGAGAATAGAATAGGTTGACATCTTGTGGGCCATCAGTCAGAATAGTAATAATTTCTTTCTGGAAGTAAACCATTCTTTCAGTTAGTTCAGTAACTTTAGTTAAATCTATGCAGGGATAGAGAATTGCCCCCTTCCTTCATCCTCCTGTATGGACCAAGAAAGGGGCAATGATTTCCTGCCTATTCTGTTTGATGAAGTCAGGTGGTTGGGTACACTGTTGGCTTCATTTATTAAGGAGAAGTGTCTGTAATGGTTATCCAGTTTCAAGTTATAACCCCAAACCTGTCTCAAGACAACATGATTTTTATAAAATAACTCTTTTCTTCATAATAAAGGTGAGGCAGGATGGGAACTCTGTCAAAGAATAAAAGAGCAATTTACTTGACCAGTCAGTTTTATTCTTTCTTTAGGGTATAAATGCTGCTCTAAGTTGGCTCTGGTTGAGGAGATAGGGAGGTTGACCTTTATCATTTCTGTAGATATCTATGGTTGAATAACAGAGATCATTTATTTGAATCTGTTGCTTTGGGGAAATAAAGGCACTGAAAAGTAGTTAGGATTATGACTTTGGAGGATGATCAAATAATGAAGACTGGGATTGAAAAAAAATACATCCTAATGTTAGCTAATAGCAGATGGCTTTGAAGAATGAGCAAAAGAAGGGGAAGAATTCTAAGGACTTCTGACCTTTGGGGGAAAGTTGCTTCCAGTTTCAAGATTTTTCTTTAACTTCCTCAGCTGAAGGAAAACACACACACACACACACACACACACACACACACACACACACACACACACACACACACACGAAGAGTTCTTTGCTTAGTGATAAGTTCATGGCCAAGTGCATGGCCTGAGAATAAAAATATCATTGTAGACCACAATGCAGATAATAATTGGGTACAATCTATGTTGGACATCTGGGAGAACATTCGAAAACATTTTCATTTAGCAGTTGATGTGTTTTTTTTTAAAAAGAGGATCAGGAAACTAACAGAAAACATCAGGTTTTCTGCACTCATGCAGGCTGGCAAAACTTTATGTTTGGGTGCAGAGAATTAAGAGTTCATATCCCCACTTTACTCAGGATATAGAGTAATGATGATGGTGATAATAATACCAGTTCAATAATGAAATCTGATGCAAGTTAATACAACTTTACTTTGCATCACCGGACATTTTGTCTAAAATTATGGGGAAGATAGTTAATTTAAATAGGAGTGGGAGCCACTGCTGTATAGTACAGCAGTATCTATTATATTCTAGATTGCTGGATCTGGGGGTAAAACTTTGGACCCGCATTTCTATTCATTTTGCTGCCAACGTTATTTGTAGTGTCTCTGCAAACAGGGGCTGGATTTCATGGTTCAACCTTAATTTCTAGGAAATCATATTATCCATGTAGGCCTCATTTTTCTCACCACATATAATAAGTAAAACTAGATAATCTCTAAGGTACCTATTTGTTCTGTGGTTCTATGACTAGTATCCAGGGTTGGATGAGAGAAGCATCTCCTCTACAGAAAACACTATGTAACTAAAACAAAGTGGTGGGGGGGAGGGATACATTCATATGCAGTAGGAAAATTTCTGAACAAAATGTCTATTCAGTCTTCAGGTACTTGATTTGTCTTTTATAGGATCATAGACTTAGGGCTGGAAGAGAACTGCAGTCATCCAGGCTAACCTCTTCATTTTATAGAAGAGGAAACTGATATCCAGAAAAGTTAAGATACTTTCCTGGGTAGTGCCAAATGAATGAAATAAAATATGCCAGATTACAAAGGAAACCAATAATAATAATGAAAAGGTATCAAAATATTTTTAAAAATTTGGGGCCCTGGGTAAAGAATCTCCTAACCAGATGATTTCTAAGGTCCCTTCAAATTCTACATTTGATGTCTAATTTATGAGCATCCCCTTTGGGCTCTTAGGTTCTCCCTATAATCCCATTATTTCACAAAAGTGCTTGTTTCTAATCTTCCCCAAGATATAGTATGTTTTCCCCACCCAAAAAAACTCCTATCCCCACCCTGTAATTCAAATTATAAATGGTAAATAGTACCTTAGTAATTTGTCCCTCCCAAGCTACAATTTGCATTTTAAAAGGAACTTGCTATGTGTACTGCTGAGAATGGATTATTGTTGCTATTCTGTTTTATCTGGACTTTGTGGCCCTCTTTATAGTTTTCTTGGCCAAGATTTTAGAACAGTTTTCCATTTCCTTCTCCATTCATTTGATAGATGAGGAAATTGAAGTAAACAGGGCTAAGCCACTTAACCAGGGTCACAAAGTTAGTCTGAGGCCTGGTTGGAACTCAAGACTTAGACTGCTCCTGACCCCAGGCCTGGTGTTCTATATATTATGCCACCCAGTTGCTCCCAGAATAGGTGGTAGAGAAGTAATAACAGCTCTAATAATAACAAAGATTTATTTCGCATTTATTATGGAATAGTGTAGTAAAATATAGAATAATAAAGTCTAGGATAGCATAGTATAGTTTAGTATAGTATAGTGTCAGACACTATAAGAAATACTTTAGGGTTAGTTTCTCACTCTTTTACAGATGAGAAAACTGAGGTTAAGGGATGAACTTGAACTCATGCCCTCCTAACTTCTGACCTGGCACTCCATCCAATGAACACCTTCTCTCTTACCAGTCATCTGCTATTGATGGGTGTGTCCACCACAGGTACAGAGTCAGCTCTTTTAGAACAGACTAAATATGTTTTATGACCCAAACATGCTATTTGTTTCAAAAAGGAAGCATGCCTGACTGGAAAGAGTCATGAATTTGGAATTAGAGTTGAGTTCTAATTTCTCCATTAGTATGGCACTCCCTCTCCCTCCTCCTCCCCAGGTTTACTCAGTTAGATCCTCTGTAAAAACAAATGAATGTGGGGCAGCTAGGTGGCACAGTGGATAGAGCACTGGCCCTGGAGTCAGGAGTACCTTGGTTCAAATCTGGTCTCAGACATTTAATAATTACCTAGCTGTGTGGCCTTGGGCAAGCCACTTAACCCCACTGCCTTGCAAAAAAAAAAATAAATGAATGCTAAGGTTCATAGGATTGCTATGACTCTCAAATAAGACCCTTGTACAAGCTTTGGAGCATCTGTCCCACTCACAAATCTGGATCCTTAATGGTTTATACTATTTTCCTTCTGAAGGTGGGACACTTGTTTCATCTAGTTATGATTTATGAAAATAAACATACCTAACCTTTCTCATACGATAGCCTCTATGTCTTAAAATGTCTGGTCACCTCAGTGATCAGTTGATGAAGATGAATTCAAAGCCAGTCTCAGACACTTATTGGCCATGTGACCTGACAAGTCACTTAAAATCTACTTGCCTCAGTTTCTTCATTTGTAAAAATGAAAATAATAATATCTGGCTTTGCTATTACTTCATGGCAAACTCATTGCTCATCTCTTACATAGTTCAGCATATGTCTTATCATCATGATTGGCTTGTAAGTTTCTGAAAAGGAAAGACCAAATGTGTTGCACAGTCCAGTGTTTTGCATAGAGTAGAAGCTCAGAAAATGTTTGCTGAATTAAACATTTTTTCCCAACCCTTTATCATTTTAGTAACTGTTTCTTATCTTACATAGAGTTTTCATATTAACAATTCAACAAAGAAGTGGTGAGAAGAGCCTACTGAAAGAGATTATCTGTAATCTTCACCTTTACTGAATTCTCAGAATCAATACATTCTCTTGTATGGACTGGTCCACTAAAGATCAGTTGCCATCTTTGTTTCTACTTTTTCTCTTCTTATAATAGCTCTTTCTTTGTTTCTATCAAAAACAATACACAAATAGTTTAAAATCATAAGGCTAACCCTTCTTTCCTATTCCCAAACTCCCATGGAAATTGCTTACAGAATCAGTTGGTGATAAGGAAATTAGCCATGGTAGATGACTTTAATCATTTCCCTAAATATCTGCTCATTTAAAATGTTTAAAGTGATGGCATTAAATGTTGGAGTTGGCCAATTTAAATGGAGCTTTGAAAGGGCCTTTCTGAAATGGATCTCCACATTGCAATCTTCAATTTACAAATAAATGAGAATAAAAAAAGCAAAAATAATTATAATACTGCACAACTTTTGAGAGAATTTGGTAGAATAATTTTTATAAATGACTCACGTGGTTGGCTAGATAAGAATAAAGTTGATGAGAAGTATGGCCTATCACTGGTCATAGGCCCTCCAGCTATTTATAGCATAATGGTTATACTTCTTAATGTTCCAAGAGTTGGAAAAAGAACTTCATTCTACCCAAGAAAAGACCTAACCCATTGCTTCCCAAGGTAAACTATTCTATTTATGTATAACTAATTATTAGGAATGTATTTTTTTCATTTCTCTTTGCAACACCTGTTCATCACTCTCCCTTCTACCACCTGGGGCCAAACAGAGCATATGTGATTTACTTGTCCATGAGAGAGCCCTTCAAATACTTCAAAATCATTTCCAATTCTCCCCTGTCTTCTCTTCTTTAGGGTAAATATTTCCATTTCTCTTAGCCGATCCTCAGTCAATATAAACTCAAGGACACTAATTATTGTGGTTGTCCTTTGAATACTCTTCAGCCTATTAATGACCCTTCTAAAGCAGAGAATCAGAAGTGAAGACAGTTCTCTAGCTGTGGGGTGATGAAGAAAAACATAGGGGTGCTGGCATCTCCCTAATTTTGTTTGCTGTGGGTTTTTGTAGGTTAGGCTAAGATCACTTGAGGATTTTTCCCCTGCTCTATCACACTGCTGATTCATACTGACCTTGCAGTTCACTAAAGCTCAGATTTTTGTCAGAGGAACTTCTCTTTTTTTTTTTAGTTATTTTTTTTTTTAGGTTTTTGTAAGGCAAACGGGGTTAAGTGGCTTGCCTAAGGCCACACAGGGAACTTCTCTTTTATAAAATCCTGTTACCTCAATTCTCCCATCCTGAAGTTGTGAATAGCATTCTTTTTGAGCCCATGCTAGACTTTGTATTTATCCCTACTGAATTTCAACTTTCTAGATTTGGTCCAGTTCTAGTGTGGGTGCTTATTATAAGTCCTAACATAGAGCTGGTACCCCAAGCACTGTGCTAATTCTTTGGACCTTGGACAGTGCTTACAACCAATAAGCAATTGAGTTGATGAATATGGTCAAAAATCTTTTTCAGTTAAGCAATGAATATTATCAAGTGCTTACTTAGTGCCATACAAAATTATGGGAATATTAAAAGTGGCAAAAGATAGTTCTTTTACTCAGGAAATTTCCATCTAATGAAAGGAGAATTCTCTAAGCACATCATAGGTATATCAGTCAGGCTAATTTCTTTTTGTTTAGCATTCTACTAATCACAATAATCTGTTAATCAACTCCCTAACTCTTAGTATAAGGATAAATAATCTAATAAAGATACTGAAATATTCCAACATTTAGAAGAACCTTCTGAATTATCAGATACCCAGAATGGTTTGCCATATAGCAAAAAGAGTCATCTATTTTAAAGAAAATCCTCCAACAATTCTAATCTTTAATTCTACAAACATCTTTAAAACATCCATTGTGGTCCAGGCCTTATGGGAATTCTCAGGGACACAGTGATAAGAAAGGATGTCATCCTCATTCTGGAGGTTCTGACATTCTACTCAGGGGCAGGAAGCAGTGCCATGGATGTTATCATGGACCTGAAGTCAGGAAAATCTTTAATCAACTCCTACCTATGCCACTAAAGCAATTTGATGTCTATAGACAAATAATTTAATTTCTTTCCACTTCAGGGCCCTCATTTGTAAAATGAGAATAATATCTCTGTTACTTAGGTCACAGGCTGTTTTGAGTCTCAGAGAGCAAATATGTTAAGCATTTTGAAAACTTAGAAATACAGTATCAAATCAGTTTATCAGAGCAAAGGAGAAAAGATAGTTCAGGGGCTCCAGTGGAAGCCTAGCCATGTAAGCAGAAGTCTTAAAAAAGTCTTCAGGACATTGGACAGAGCTACCTTTCTGACTAAAGACCTTTGCATAGGATGGGCAGGTAGGTATAGAGGAGCTGTGAATCCCACCATTTGAATGAATACTCCCACCAAGGAGATCATGAATCCTTTGGAATATATGATATACAAAAATGAGATCCCTTGGCCTGGGTTTCATAGATTTAGTTTTTTTAAAAATAATATATCTTTTGATAACTTCAAGATAACCAGTCTTTGTTGCCTTTAATCATTTGCCTTGATGATGAGGTCCATAGGTTTCACCATACTCCCAAAGGGATCCTTGTAAAATTAAAAAAGTAAAAGACCATTTACACTCTAAGTTACAGAATAGATGTAGATCTACATTAAAATAAAGAGACTTTTCTCATCAAGAATTCCCAGAAGCAATGAAATAAAAGTCTGGGAATAAAAAAAATAAATAAAAACACTTCCTTAATCATTTATGGTATGAACTTTAAAATTCTCCTTTAAGAAAATCTTAATTTCTATATTTGTTCCATCTTTATTTCATGAAACTTTTATCTTAACAAATTGAGTGTCATAGCTTAAAAAGATCTTTTTAATTCCAAATTAAAGCTGTATTTCATTAAAGGAATATAAATATGCTTTGTCAATACTTTTGTTCATGGGGACCAGGTTCAGACCTTGCTAAATCCAAATAACTTGATTTAGCTGTGATTGATGGAAAAGAATGAGTGGAATACAAACAAGAAGTCCTGAAAGAAGCCATTTTGCTTATTTCTGGTTTATTTCAGTGACTCTCAAGAATTTTGAAAAAAAATATAGATAACTCATTTTAGATTTGATGGAGGAAAGTTGTGGTCCCTTTCAGAGGAAAATAACAGAAGAGAAGCATGTTGAGCCAATGAATAGGAACGTCATCTAAATAAACCTAAGAAGGGAGTCCTGCAGGCTAGATTTAGACAAAGATAAATGACTCAACCAGAATGAAATTTCCTTTAAGCTCTTGGGTGACAATAGCCTTTCCCCCCCAGTAATTTCAAAATGAATTAACACTGAAGTAAATATTAGAAAAAAATATTATTCAAGGATTGTGGATATGCATACAGGGGTAAACTTAGAGTAGGAGTTCTCAACTTTTTGTTGAGTCATGGACCTCTCTGACCATCTAATGAACTGGCCATCTAATAAATATCTCACTCTAAATAGCTTTTAAGGTATAAAATTACAAAGGAAAGCACTTCTATAGAAATACTATTATCAAAAAATAAAACTCAGGGGTGGCTAGGTGGTGCAGTGGATAGAGCACTGGTACTGGGGTCAGGAGGATTTGAGTTCAAATGTGACTCCAGACACTTAATAATTACCTAGCTGTGTGGCCTTGGGCAAGTCACTTAACTCCATTTGCCATGCAAAAAAACCTAAAATTAAAAAAATAAAAATAAAACTCACTAAAAAGTTCATAGACCAAAGTTTAAGAACCTCTTCTCTGGAAAGATTAGTGATAAAATACCAAAGAGTAACATCATTTTCTCCACATTGCACCTTTGACTCACCTTCATGGGATTATTAAGAAAAACATATTGACTTTGATAATCACATAGTATACTTTACTGGTAAAGAGAATTCTCTCCTGACAAGATTAATATAAAAATTAACTCATCTTAAATTTATGAGTGATTATGCATGGAAACTTCACCATGAAAAATTGGAAATCAACAATGGCAGCCTTTCCTTTCTGAAGTTTAGGGAACTGCCAAGAGACATTGTGGGGGTCCTTAGACCTCAACTCCAAATACCTCTCCCATCTGTTTCTTGATGCCTTCCAGTTCCCCCCTAATTATTTCATTCTATTTCATACACATGCTATTATTTACTGAAAACTTTCCTATGGTCATATTATAACCTGGAATTAGTCCAACGTCTCTGGGAGAACATTGTGGTTGATTCCCATATTAGGGTCATACATCTTTGTCTGTTCTCCAGTCTCCAGAGGGCCCCTATGGGTAGGTTTCCCTGTACTGTTGTCTGCCTAGGCTCTCGCCTGTGTATTTACTCTCCATCAAAGTCTCACTTGCTGTTCAAAAGTGGCCCTTATGTCACAATCCCAGCTTTGTTGGGAGGGTGAAAAGCAGTAATCAAAGCCTGGGTAAATAGGTGTTTATTAACTCATGGTGGGTGGGTAGAGCTGTGCTCCTATGGAAGTTAACCTTGTTAGTGAGATAATAGGCAAGGGAACAAAGTTACTGTAACTCTGCTATTCTCCTAAAAGGATAAAAGATATTGAAAGTAGGGGATGGGAGGGAAAGAGTAGAAGTCATGTCCCTGTATGGAGATACTAAATTAAAAAGAGATCACATCTACTTTGAACACCAGAGCAGCTAGTTGAGGCAGTGGATAGAGTTCAGAGGCTGAAGTCAGGAATACTCATCTTCCTGAGTTCAAATCTGGTCTCAGGCACTAGCTATATGACCCTGGAGAAGGTCACTTAACTCTGACTCAGTTTCTGCATTTGTAAAATGAACTGGAGAAGCAAATGGCAAACCACTTCAATACATTTGCCAAGAAAGCCTCAAATGGAGTTACGGTATGACTCAAATGGACCCAACTGAAAAATGACTTGTGAGCACATTAACAATATCATTTTAGAAGTTCGAGGCCAGGGAGTTCAGATAAAAACTGTAAAGATAAGTGGCAGAGCTTGGAAGGGAAGGGAGAAGAAGGGAAAATATTTATATAGACTAAGCATTTCAAAAATAAAATAAGGTAAGTGTTGTTATTACCTTCATTTTACAATCCAGGAACCCAAAGTAAAGAGATTTGCTGAGGATCACATAGCTAGTTAGTGTCTGAGGTCAAATTTGAACTCAGATATTCTGGCCTCTTAAGACCCAGCTATTCATACACGGAATCTCCTAGATCTTCTTGCTTTTAAGGCTGTCCTCCACTCACTGTGCCCTTATTGATTCTGAAGGATTATGTTATCCTAACAAATGATACATTTATATAAATATATTTATAACATTTCTGTCCATTTATAACTTTGGTTTGCTACAGTAAGCCCATTTATATGCTTTATTACTTAGTTACTTAGCATAGAGTCATTTTATTTCTCAGATGCCTCAGTTACAAAACATGTACATTTTGTTACTGGAACAACAATCATGTTTAAGAGATTTTAGAGGAACTCACTTAGAGGACTCCATTTACAGCAAATTGGGTATCTCAATGACTCAGAGGACTATTTTAAAAATCACATCTCAGAATTATTATTTTATCCTTTAAGATTCAACTCAGGTTTCACATTCACCATATGGTCTTTCCCCCTCATGCCATTAATGAAAAGGATTCTTTTATTTCTCATGTATTACCATTTCACATTGGTGGGATCTTTCTTTGGACACCATCACACTTTCCTTGCATTTTATCAGACCTTCCTGTCATGGTTATTGTGAGGACCCACTGAGCTAACTTATTAAAGCATATAACACTGTGCTTGCCACATATTAGGCATCTAATAAATGTTTGTTTCATTCCTTCTTAGGCAATTCTTGTGCTTCACATATAGAGACTACATAACTTTAGTCAAATCATTTAACTTCTCAGACTTCTGGGCAATTCAAGAAGAATATAAGTTATAGATGAATTGTTAGTATCAAGAAAGGAATTTTAAGATCAATGAAATCAATCACAACTAAAGACCAAACATCTTTTTTCTAAAGGTTCTTTATATGCATGTATTATGATCATTATGGGAAGGAAATATGTTCCTGGAAAACCCAAACAGCTGACATTATAAAATGAGAGAGAAAAAGTTAAAAAATCAGAATCTCTATAAGATGATGGAGGAGGAGGAGGGGGAGAGGAAAGAAGGCAGAAGATGTCAGTATTCTCTGCACTAGCTAACCATTCAGTTTCATTTCTTTTCCCATCTTGCTGCAATGGCTAATGGATTGGAGGTGGCTCAATTACCTGCAGTCTCTCTGAATAGGTATAAAATTCTAAACTTGATGGTCCCTGAGGTTATTGTCAAAGAATCAACCTGAATCAATGACAGATTTAGACACTTTTATAATTTTATATTAGAGCTCATGCTGCTGTGATTTGAGAAAGGACAAAGCCTCTTTTAAGAGTAAATTTTAAAGGATCAGCTTTTTTCCCCACTTTTAATATGTGACAACCAGAAAAAGCAATATGGTTATCAATAGCAGAACTCTTTTTAGTTCAAAACATTTCTCATTTCCTTCAAAGAACAGATAAAATGTCACTGACTACCAGAGGTCTTTGAGATCATCCCAGCTGCTAGTAATTCCCTCTCCTCACATTACATGATATTTCTTTTGTATTTATTTTGTATATACATAATGCATAAATATATAGTTCTGGCAAATAGATTGCAAACTCCTAGAAAGCAGGATCTTTTTCATTTTTGTCTTTGCATCCCCATTGTCCAGTAGTACAGTGTCTGGGATAGAGTAAATTGCAGACAAGTAACTAATTAATTAATTAATACATATTTACTTGATGCTCATCGCTCATGTGCACATCCATGGTGGGAGTTTTTAATGTGTGCAAATTCATTTGCTTAAAATATCTCCATAACTGGACTTCATCTAATTGATTTCCTTTGTAATCCTATATATTTCACTTAATTTCTCCAAAAAAGTTGTAAAAACTCCTAGAACTTTCACTGAAATTTGTTTCTGTCTCTGTCTTTGTACCTGTCTCCCACTGTCACTCTTTGTCTCTGTCTCTCTCAGTCACTCTCTGTCTCTGTCACTCTTGGGCTCTCTCTCTCTCTCTCTCTCTCTCTCTCTCTCATTCCCCGGGCTCCATCACCGCCCCCCCCCCCCCGTCTCTGTCTCTGTGTCTCTGTCTGTCTCTCTTTGTCTCTCTCTTTTTCATGCATACACACACACACACACACACACACACACACACACACACACACACACCCAAAACTTCATCAGTCCTACCATGCTCTCATCTAGAAAAGAGCCAACACTACAATGGATAATGACAGCAATGGCAACCCCCCCCCCCTTTTTGAAGTACATAGATAATCCCCTGGCTTTTAGCAGAGAAGTGGTAGTTTCTAGGTGTGGAGCAAGACATACATTCTCAAACTTGACTAATGTGTTGTTTTCTTTAACTATATTTGTGTTGTTATTACAAGGGAAGATTTGATTTTGCTGTGTGTGTAGGGGGAATTGGGAATGACAGAGAAAATGAGAAGTATTTTCTTTTTAAAAAATCATTAAACATTTGCAAATAAACAAATAAATGACACAGACAAATCCAAACGAAGCAAAGCAAACTCTCTAAGCAATGTGATAATTCAGTTGTAAAAGTGAATTGCAACCTAGTGATCAACAGTGTGGTAACTTTTTCACCTTTGTATCCCCAGTGACATCATGTTCTCGTTTATTGAATGCCCTCGATATTGCAGTCATCTAGTTGTAAATTGGCTTCCCTCCCAGTCTAATAACTTAGAGACTTTTTGTAAAACAATTGGAATATTAAAATTCAGACAAGTGACCCAAAAATGGCCCCCGAGGGCAGGCCTGCAATTTCCTGAATCGCACTTTCCTTACTCCCTCATTTGTTAAGTTTTGCAACATCAATTTTTATACTGTTGCTGTTTTATCCTGGCCAAGTGGTGGCTGAATTTTAATGAACTGTCTCACTGTGACAAATGAGTTATTGTTTGATATATTACATTAGGGATATAGAGAATAAACTACTTATGGATAGTAGCTATTTTGATAAAATGCATTTACATAATATTACACTATTAGTATGATGAGTTCTATTAGTCTTAAAAAGAGAGGGACTCCACTACATGGGCAATTTGGAAATATACTGGAAAATGGTAGACCCATAATGATTTAATGTGCCGGTCCTTAAAAGAAAGATTTATCTGGTTAGCTAGAGAGCAGTACCATGTAAAAATCACTGGATCCATTAAAGTCAAAAGACTTGAATCTTAGTTTTGTTTCTCACCCTTATGAGATTGCTGTCTGAGGAAGTCACTTACTATTCCGAAGGTCATATCTGTAAAATGGGATTAATAATATATGTACTGGAAATGAACTGTAGTCTGCTCACACCTACCACATACCACTTCACTCCTCTAGCATGGTGATACCTAAAGTTGTTGCAATATATTATAAAGAAAGAAATGAATAATAGAAACAAGACAAAAGATTCAATTAATAAAATAAAGAAAAGAAAGAAAAGATGGGCCAATACCATAGCAAAAATTAGGGAAACAACTGGACCTAAGTGCTTCATTGGTAGCTAAGAAAATGTCAGGAACACAAAGGTCCTCATGATGTTGAGTAAAAATGACTCATCGTATTGAGTTAAATCTGGTCGAAGATACTTACTAGCTGTGGGACCCTGGGCAAGTCAGTTTGCCTCATGTCCTTACATATAAAATAAACTGGAGAAGTAAATGGCAGATCACTCCCGTATCTCTGCCAAGAAAATGACAAGTGCTCATGAAGAGTCCATTATCGAAATGAGTCAATGACAACAAGGTTGAATGGGTCCCCTTGTGGCAGATTTATAAAATTACATGGAAATAGTCCCAAGTAAAGGCATGGGAATGGATTGTGTTTTATATAATTGGAAAAAAATACATGTTTATGAAGTCCTGGGTGCATTTAACTACCAAAATCTTAGTTATACAACTTATACAATAACAGAATCAGTTTATGCATAGGAAAGACATTGAAAAACACAGATATTGTGTGTGTGTGTGTGTGTGTGTGTGTGTGTGTGTGTGTATGACCTATTATTCTATTAATACTTCCAGGATCTGTGTTTTCATTAACATATTAATTCTCTCCTACATTTATTTATTCTCTCTGGAGACTCACAGTTTATTCATACTTTTTTGTAGATTGTCTTCATGAATTTAAACTGAGATTAAACAAAACCTAAACAATGCCCAAACAGAGTTCAACTAGTCACCTACCCACAACCTTCTGCTGATGAATCTTTTGCCACCAAAATTAGGGTTGTATGATACCCATTTGGTACTGTGTTACCAGAATTGTCTTTTACACTTTTAGCTCTTGCTAAAACCTGCCAGAGCATATGCATCACTGGTGCAACCTTTAATACCATGGGGTCACCAGTCTACCAGTTTGAAGAGAATAATTTTTATATTAGTGGATGCTGATAATGATGACAATAGTTTTTAAATGTTTATTCACTATGGTCAATAGGGGAAAAATCACTCTTATTTTAAACCGTTTTCATTGTGTTTTAGGGAAGTGATGTGTCATAGTAGGAAGAGTGCTGGATTTAGGATTGGAAACTGTTGATTCAAATCCTGGTTCTGTGATTAAGTACTTATGTGTGACTCTGGGCAAGTCACTTGTTTTCTGACTTTGTCTCTTAATGTAGGTGGCTTCACTTGAAAGCATTTTCTTGTCCTGGCTATTTAAAAGTCAATAAGCATTTCTTAAATGCCTCTTTTATGAAATAATCTTAGTAAATGTTAATAGTTATTTAAATAGTGCTACTATGTGCAAGATTCTTGGTTATTATTATTATTTTTAACAACTGTTATCTCAAATGATCCTTGCAACAGGCTTTTATTGACTATTATTAACTATTATTATTAGTGCCATTATTAACTCCCATTTGGCAACTGAAGAAACTGAGGCAAACAGAAGTTTAGGGACAATCTAGTATGTATCTTAAACTGATTTCACTCAACTCTTCTTGACTCCAGGTCCAGTGTTCTAATTACTAACTTAATTTGGAAAAAATTCAACTCATAGTCTCATTCTACACCTGAATACTATTTTGCTTATCCAATTAAAATTTCTGCTCTCCTTGCCTCAGCTTCACTCTGTCTTCTGGTCAGATCAGTCACCTTCATATGCTGAATACACATTGTGCTCATTTCTAACTCCATGCTTTTGATCATGCCCTTTCCTTCACTTGGAATGCATGCCAATCTCTTCTCCATCAAACTTTCATCCATACTGGATAGCATAAAGAAAATTGTCCTCCTTCCTCTAAACAGGGGTAGGGAACCACTAGCCTGTGGGTCATATTGGTTTGGCAACCACAGTCAGGGAATTGAAATTCAATAAATCTAGGAGATTTTTTAGGGTGAATTAAATGTTTGACCAAATATAAACCACAATTGATGTTATAAGTATCCAAATGGCGTACCAATAGAAAAAGATTCCCCTACCCCTTCTCTAAAGCTTCTCAGTTGACCTCCACCTCCTATTATAATAATTCCTATTATATATTTGGGAGTATCCAGTTAAAGATTTCCTTATATGCTGAATAAATTTGACAATTCATATACATGAGCCATGTGTCCTTAACTAAACTGTAGAGTTCTTTGAAGGTAGGAACTATTCTCCTCTCAACCTAATACTTAGTTTTCAATTCAATAGACAAATAGTTTAGGAAATAACCAATAATGTTTGTGGTTTTTGGAAGGCAATAGGGTTAAGTGACTTGCCCAAGGTCATGTAACTAGGTGATTAATTAAGTATCTGAGGTCTGATTTGAGCTCAGGTCTTCAGGGCTGATGTTCTTTCCCCTGCACTACCTAGCTGCTCCTTAATAATGGGATTGGTTGGCTTGCACAGTTCAGCTCATTGGGTATATTAGATGTGATATGAAAAAAAATGAAATTTTTTTTGGGGGGAAATCACACAATATATTTTATATAAGCTGGGAGAATTCATAACAAAATAAAATACCCCAGTGAGTTATTTTGTAAAAGAAAAAGATATAATTTCATAAAGAAAAGAATTATTCCCCTAATGTATTTGTATCTTTTATGCAAGTCATTTTTGGTCTCTGACCCTTGATTTCCCTATCTATAAAATTAATATCTTGGACTAGATGGTTTTAAGATTATGTTCAAGTCTGATTTAATATATGTTTTATTAATGTATTCTTGGTAATGATGACAATAATAGTAAGATGATAGCAAGATAGAAAGATAGATGGATATGTCAAAATAACCAACTCTAAATGTTTTCCTATTGATTGAATGGTAGGTAAAGTTTATTGCTGTTCACCTCTTCCAACATCTCTCTATTCTTTGATATTTGGGACTTTATTTCACCATTGGATCATTACCCAGAGAAAAGCCTAAAGATTTTCTTCTACTTTGCAATCTCATAACCTATATGGAGTTCTATGAATTACTGTGGAGCAAGATTTATTTTTATTCCAGTTTATTTTTGTTCTGACTTCCCAGGACTAAACTTCTCTTCCATTTGAAATGTACTATTTCTCTGTCTATCAGCACGGCCCTGCCATTTGTAAATAGGAGGTACATCAGCCACTCTCACCATGAGATGGTCATTTGTTTTAGTTGAATCCAGTTTAAAAGATGAATTTCTTGGACATAGCCAAATCGTGAAGAGATGTGAAAAGAGTCTAATCACTACCCTCTCTTCCTCTATTGCTTTTAGGTTATTTTCTAGAAGAGAGAGACCATCTTTAGTGGGGTTTTGTCAGAATCACTAGTGATTCTTTCAATTCTCTTTATTCAAAGCAGGGATAAAAAAAATGGGAGATGACACTCCCCTCTTATACCTCCTACTTTACAAGGAAACCAACCATTTACCAAACCACATTTTTGTAGCTTCTGATCATTCAACCTAGGACTCAACTTTACTTGTGGTCTTTTTGTGCATTTCATTAAGTAAAAAAATAAACATATATATGTGTGTATATATATATATATATGTAGATATATAGATTATACTATCTAGCAGGCAAAGGAGAAGTGAAGATTATGAGTATTCATCTCATGGAATTTATGAACTCAATTTATCTTGCTAAATTTACTAATTCATTGACTGTCACTTTCCTTGATGAAAGGCAATAGGTTTGAGGTGGTTATATGATGAAGTGGATGGAATGTTGACCCTGAGTGAGGAATATCTGAATTCAAATCTAACCTTAGGTTTGTCTTTCATTTTCAAAGAAGATCATGACATCAGGGAGGTGAAGCCATGACAAGCATGAATGAAATTTGAGTGAGGGGGCTCTGTGTTAAGTCACCAATCTCACTTTCTTCTCCAGAGCCATTTGGGTCCAGTGGCCAGATATGAATCAGGATAAGTAGAGATGGTTCTAGATGTGAGGCAGTCAGGGTTTAGTCACTTGTCCAAGTCACAAAGTTAGTAAGAGTCAAGTGTCTGAGGTCAAATTCGAACTCCAGTCCTCCTGACTCCAAGGTCAGTGCTCTTTCTACTGTTACCAGTGGATAGTGATCTTGAGCAAAACACTTACCTTTGCCTTGAAAAAGAGGCAGTAAGTTTCTTCATGGATGTTCTGTATTTACATGATCAATTCTAGCAAAACTCAATTAAAAATTACTCCTAAGTTGGTTCTTATATACCAAGCAATATCTATCTAATGTTTCTCTTTCAAATAGTGTAATCATTTTTTCCCCTTGTATAATACATAAGTATGGGGAGTGATCTACCTACACTTAGTGACTCACTTTTGGTAAATCTAGGGAAGGCAAAAGACCATCACCACATGATTACCTCAACTTCCCTTAGAGAGCCAGTGATAATTTCATTATGTGGAAATATACTTTCTTTTCTCACTGAACCCACCCTTAAGCTCCTATGGATGTATTTCTATTCAAAAACTAGATACAATATTATCACTTTTGGATATTAAACATAACCATTTATATAATAAGGCAAAAATCATATTACTACTCCTTTATTAAAGTAAATTATTAGATAATAAATACAAGATAATCTACCCAAAACATAGGTAATGACTTTCCACTGTGGGGAGGGGAGAGAGTGAACACACAAAGAAGGACTGACAAAGATGCAAAGCACATAAGTGAGGAAAACTTGTACTTAGAAAAACTCACAATTCTGTTATTGCAAGTTTGATGTCCTGTTTCTGTCTCAGAAACTCTGTATTAAAATTCTTTGATGACTATAGCTTGAATAGATGTTCCATTGTTAAGCTGAGTTGATATATATTGTGCTTGACCAATCTGACTAGACACATCTCATCTAAACAAGTCAGTCTCCAGAGTAATTTTTCTTATTCTCTGCCTCCAATCTGTTCCTTTGCTCAATTGGACTCATTCTGCAAAAAGTAACTGTAGAATCTATCATTTCTAATTTCAAGCTTAGCTAGTATATTTTTGAAATGTTTTTTAAACTCTCTCTTTTTCCTCTCTCCAAATTCAGACTATAATCAAAAAAATTACACTCATTCTATAATCATATTGCTGTTTTATTTTCCATTTCTGAGTAGCTTATAAGAGATTGTCACATCCAAATCTCAGCAACATCTTGTCTCAAAATTCTTGGACTAACTCCTAGCAACTATCTCTCAGATTATCACTTTTCTCTCAGAACTCTGGGCAGGCGTAACTCAGCACTAAACCCTAAAGAGACAATGTATTACACTTGCCACTGAAAATAATAACATCCTCAATTTTAGAATTGAGAGTCACTGATGAGATCATTTAGTCTATTTAGTTCTCATTTTAAAGATGAAGAACCTGATTACATAGGTATTTTCTGGCAGATGTATAATTCAAATCTAGATCCTCTGAATGGAAATACAACAATCTTTCCATTGTACCCTCCTTGAGATCAACAGATATTACTAAGGTTTATCATATATGCTCAAAATCAGTTAGAATTAACTGGAAATCAATCTGGCCTCAGAAACTTAAGAATTACCTAGCTGTGTGACCTTGGACAAGTCACTTAAACCCATTGCCTTACCAATCGCCCCCCCCAAAGGACACAAAACTGCCAAAAAAACAAAAACAAAAAGAATTAACTGGGAGTTGTGTGAAGTTTGGTGATTATTGACATGTTGGCTATTGCTGAAGAAATGAAGACATTGTACCTGATTGAATCATTGAGTTATAAAATGTTATAAGAAAAGACTAACAATCATTCCATTCAAAGTTCTCGTAATAAAGGTGAGGATATTGAAACTCAGAGAAATTCTAAATAGTGACAGAGGTGGAATTATAAACTGGGTGTTTTGATTTTGGACTAATTCTACCACACTAAGATTAAAAATTCAATATAGCACTTTTACTCTTTAAATTAATGCATTTACAAGGAGCAGTTATCCATTATATGCTAGACATAGGAGTGTTAGAAATTTCTCGAGAAATAAAGACCAAAAAAAAGCAGTGTCTACCCTTATGGAGCTTACATTCAATTCTCATTTTTTTACTGTGTATAATTCACTTTGAATTAATATATGTATACAAGCTATGGGTTTATATTTCAAAAAGTAGGGAAGCTATTTAAGAGAATCTTAGAGATGAGTTTATGTAGGAAAAAAATCAGGAACATTTTATTGCTTTCATGAATGTCATTTATATGTCTTTTCAGAACAATGTCTATCCATGCTAGGCCCTGCAAGTGGCCTTGTTAAAATCACCAGATGATACTCTATGCTCAGTTTTAAAAATCAGATTAAATTTGCTTGTTCACTTGGTTGGTTAAATGAAATTATTCAAGTGGGTCAGTTTCTCCCTGGAAATGGCTAATACACCATAAGCAGACAGTAAAAGGAAGACTGATCTGACTACAAGCCTTTTCAAAGCCATTGTTTCTGACTTTTTGTAATTGAATAATTGATAGCAAGGCCAATGTGCTTGCTACCATTTTTTTCTGCTCCATAATGCAAGCAAAGTGTCTCGATCACTCTTGCAATTTGGTTCAATTCTTCTCCAATCCATGATTGTGTAGTGACTGTCTGAACTTCTTTCTAATTTGAAAGGACGTGACATATTTTCTTGGTATAACAGTGTTATCAGAAACATGAAAAGTATTCAACAAGATATAATACTTTTATAAGGAAAAAAAGATAGGTGTGATGTTTCACTCTCTGAATGAGCTACAGTTTTATGTCATTATAATTCTTTCACTGAACAACTAGTAGCAAAGTCCCCAGACTAGGTCCATGTCCAGGTCACCATAAACATGCCTAGAGGGAGTGTGATATTTTTTCATGGGAACCAGAATAGAACAGGAGGATTATAATGATGGAGATTCCCGCCACCCCCTGCAAAAATAAATTAGATTGGGCAAACCTGGATTGAATGATGAGGATCAGGGCATCAGTAGCAAGCAAGGAGGAGATGGGAATTCTTGTGATAATTCAGTAGTTTGAATTTGCCTACTCATGACCTGTCACCTTTTCTTATGTGTGAGAGTTGTTTCTAGCCCTCCGTGTCCCTTCTAATCCGCATGACTGGTAACAAGACACTGCTGTCTCTAATAATTATTTACTAATCATGGGTTTCTTAAATATCAAACTCTGGAAGACTAATTGAGGGAGTGACATGGGTTACTATAGGCTATTCTAGGAAAATGCTCACACAGCTAATCACTGTAAGAATCAGATTCATTTCTTCTATCTAAAGGCATTGCCTGGTAGAAAAATATGACATTTTGTGAACTCAGGTGACCCAAGTCACCACCTTTAGGAGTTTCAATCTCCTCATTTATAAAATGGGAAGAAGAATATGATGGGCTATCTAGTCGACTATCATGAGACTCAAATGCAATTATGTATGTAAATTATTTTAACTATTTTAAGACACTATGCATATTTCAGTTATTTTCATTATGGACAGGTTGAAATTTGTATCTTTTTATGGAACTTCCAGTCAGTGAGGTCACAGATAGCTTGACTCTTTGAGTATCATTTATGAAAATATCTGTTGAAAAGACTAAAACCAAGATGTCTACAACTAACATTATTGTTGTTCAGTCTTTTCAATCATGTCTAATGCTTCATGACCAACTTTGGGTTTTTTTTGGCAAAGATATTAGAGCGGTTTGTCATTTCCTTCTTCAGCTCATTATAGGATGAGAAAACTGAGACAAATAGGGTTAAAAATGACTTGCCCAGGGTCACACAGTGAGGGAGTAGCTGAGGTCAAATTTTAACTCAGGAAGTTGAGTTTTCTTAACACTATTCTGGCACTCCCTGTCCACTCACCTAGTTGCCTAATCACATAAGAAATACTAATTCTAAAGAGATCTACAAGAAGGAAATATTTAAAAAACCAACAGTGAAACACATCCACATACCATGACTTTTGAAACTCTATATTCAAACTTATAATATTCAAAATTTCTTCCATTGCTCTGGCATGAGAGATGCCATTCCCAGTTACCCTCTTCCAGACATGCACTCAGTTGGGTTTGTTTTTTTCTTTCTCTGCAATTTGAATGCTTCTAGACATTTTTACAGGAAGGACTCTTGGTATTTCATTATTTTTCTATGATAAAGACTTTTTTGTGTATAGCAGAAAGTCATTTGAAACCTTGTTAGGCTTTAACATAATGTTTTTAAAGTAGGTTTTCTTTTGTGGGACAAGCAATTAATTTTTCAAAATAAAAACTCTATTGCTTCTGTGATAATCCCAGCTGCACAATTGTCACAATATGGAGAGATCTGTAAGAACAACCTTTGGTTTTATCTCTATGATTATTATAATCCCCATTGGTAATAATAACCTTACTGACAACATTAATAATCTGAAATAAAAGATTATCTGAGAGTTAAAATTACTTTGAATCAAATAGTCTTAGTTCTTTTCCCAGGTCTATTGCTGAATGATTTCATAACCTTGGAGAAGTCACTGAACCCTTCTGGGCCCCTGTTCTCATCTCTTTAAAATCAAGATTACCTTATTGTCTCCTTTTCTAGGAAGGTGTGAAGACTAATAACAAGAAGATGTACATTGAGCTTCTTGGAGGGGCTAGTACAAATATGAACTATTTATTAAGCGGCATGAGCTCAGTAGTTATCCAGAGAGTGATGAGGTAGTTAGGGGGGAAATAAAGTGGGGGGGTAAATTGCATGAGGCCATTTTAAAATGGTGATGGCTGGCTTATCATCACTTATCAAATGCAAAAGGGCCCTGATTAATGTTATATTATACTCTAGGAACACATACCCAGCACATCATTATAAGAGAGACCATTTGGATAGTCCCTACTATGTGCCATTACTATGTACTAAGGGATTTATAATGATCTCATTTAATCCATGCATTTAATCCCCTGGGAGGTGGGAGTTCTTCTTATCTGCATTTTAAAGGAGAGAAAAATGGGGTAAACAGAGATTAAATGACTTGCCTTTAGGGGTGGGAGGTATTATTATCCCCATTTTATAGTGAAGGAAACTGAGACAGAGGTTTGTCTCAACAACCAAGGTCATATAACCACTAAGTGCCCGAGGCCAAATTTGAACTCAGGATTTCCCGATTCCAGGCCAAGTACTTTATTCATTGAGCCATTTATTTACATCAAGTATAACTATAAGCTTTACCAACATTTGTTTTTCTCTTTTGGAAGGAGAGGGATGGAGGGTCTGTGATATTTTTAGTGTAGGAAACTAACAGTTTAGAAACAACTTCCCCAATGCAAATCAATCGTTAATTTAGTTTTAGGAAGTAGCCTCAGGGCATTAAAATATGAAGTGACTTTGCCAGAGTCACACAGCATATGTGGCAGAGGAAGTATTTGAGTCAATTTATTCTTCTTCTAACTCTGTGACCTCAGCTAAGTCAATTAACTTGGCAGAGATTTGTTTTCCTCATCTGTTAACGTGGGGGACCCAGCAGGATTGGGCTAGATGAACTAAGGATCCCCCCAACTTTTATTCTAATACTCCATAATCTTACATCTACCATACCATGCTGTTTCTTTCACTGTTATATGGCTTTTCATATCATTATGTGACTTTCCTCCACAACATTAGTATACAAAGGGGCGGCTAGGTGGCGCAGTGGATAAAGCACTGGCCCTGGAGTCAGGAGTACCTGACAGTCTCAGACACTTAATAATTACCTAGCTGTGTGGGCTTGGGCAAGCCACTTAACCCCATTTGCCTTGCAAAAAACAAAAACAAAAACAAACAAAAAAACCATTAGTATACAAAGTTGAAATCCAATGGACAGAGCCTTCATTTGGAATGAGAAGACCAGGTTCTGACTTGTTGCTTGTGTGACTTCCCTTGTGAGATCTTCACTTTACTTGACCTCAGTTTCTTTTTTTATAAAATATAGTTGGGAGGGCACCTAGGTGGTACAGTGTTTAGAGCACTTCCCTGGAGACAGGAGGACCTGAGTTCAAATCCAGCATCAGACACATAATTACTTAGCTGTGTGACCTTGGGCAAATCACTTAGCCCCATTGCCTTACAAAAAAAGCCCCTCCCAAAATGGTGGGTTGAACTATATGATCTCTCAAATTATATCTAGCTATTAGAATCTGTTTCATGATGGAAAGAATTTATATCTGGTACCAAGGGGCCTAGATTTGAATCCGAATTCTACTACTTGCTATATATGTGACCTTGGATGAGTTATTTAGCCTGCCTGTAACTCTGTTTCCACATTTGGCAAATGGGTTTTGAAAGGGGCACTGAATAATCCCAATCAACTTTAGACTGGAGGAGATCTCTTTAAGGAATCACTATAGACAGTATAATATAATAGGAGGTTATGGATTAAGATCAATTTTTTAGATGCTAAATGGAGAAGAGCAACAATTATGAACTTAATTAAAATAAAAATGCTGGACTCAATTTATTTGACCTAATCTTGGTAAAATGATTCTTTCCATCTCCTTAGCTTATCCTGATGGTTGCTTCAGTTCCCACTTAATTTTGCTTGTGTAAGTACATCTTGCCCTTGTGTATATATGACCCATAAAATTTAGTTTAGCATGGTCATAATAGTATGCATGAGGCTTGTCATCAAGGTAGCATAGCATAGGAGAAAGAGTATTGCATTTGATGTTAGGAACACCTGGTTTCACATTCTGTCTCCTTACATCATGTAGCTGCATATCTTTGGGCAAGTTACTTAATCTCCCTAAGTCTATATTCCCTCATTATAAAAATGTCATGATAATACATGTCTGACTCACCTCAAAAAGTTGTTGTGAGTTTTGCATGAGAATGTTTATGAAACATTTTTCAAACCTCAAAGCTTTCTTTCTGCCTTTGTCTCTGTCTTTCTACATGTACCAATTATATACTTATGACATGTTATATAGTCCTACTGGGTCTGAAAATACATTAAGAGCTATATTTTCTATTGTACACATGCAACAATTGGATCAAAGGATCGATAACTCTTTCCCTTATTTGGAGCAGAGCTTTGAGCAATTAGTCTCAACCAATGAGGATAGTTTGATATTAATAATTCCTTAAACCAATATTTAAAGGAGTAAAACCTGAACAGAGCATTGATTACTATCTCTAAGAAAGAATCATAATGACCCAGTTTATTTATTCAAGAATTTTTACCAACAATTCCAACAATGTCTTTCCAGTATAAGGTACTATTTCCTTCTTTCTTTTTTTTTAAATTTTATTTAAGATAATGGGGTTAAGTGACTTTCCTAGTCACACAGTTTGTCAATTAAGTGTCTAAGACTGAATTTGAACTCAGGTCCTCCTAACTCCAGAGTCAGTGGCTTATCCACTGCACCACCTAAATGCCTCCAAGTCACTATCTCGTTCAAGAAATCACCTATCATTGAGCAGTTTAGTGCAAAAAAGAGCAGAAACATCCCCCCTCCCGATTTTCTTTTAAAATAATTTAACCAAGTGAAAATGATATATAGAATTAGCTCTTTAATAGATGATGAGTTTGTTGTTTGAAAGGAGTAAGAAGTGATGGGAAGAACACTGAACTTTGCTTTAATAAAAACTGCTATAATCTGTATGTAAAGAAATACCAATTTGAGATGGGATTTGAGAAGTTTGGGACATAAAATAAACTGAGTCATAAAGACTCAAATCACCTTGCAAAGGCTTTAGGGTGATGCCTCATTTGTCTGTGAATAGTCTGGCAGTTTAGAGGGGGAGAAGAAAGCACTTTTATTTATCAAAAACTGATAAAATAAGAGTGTGAAGAATGAATTTTCAAGGATAAAGAAAGTGATGGAGGACCACTTTGAAATGTGATTACTAGCTGGAGCTGTGGGACATTGTCATCCTTTAATTAATTTGCATGTGATTCTTTCAAGACAAGAGTTTGTAAAACTCGAAATGTACAAGATCATACAACTGTTTGGAGTCTAAGGCATGATTATCCTCAGTGACTAGCATAATGCCTGGAACATAGTAGGTACTTTATAAATATATCTTAATTGACTGAATCTCTGAAATGATAGTAGCCCTTTGTATTCTTCTCAGTAATGAGAGAGAAAAAGAGAAAAGGGAGAGAAATGGTGCAATTGCTTTTCTGTATAGGAAGAGAAATGATATCTAATTATATGCTACATACTGTTGTTGTGGTCAGTAGTTGGATGTTTTGCTTGTATTGTCCAGAGAAAGCCATCCTGATGAGCTTTGCAGTTCTTTGGATGAAAATGAAGAATATAACACTTTCTGATCATCCTTTTCAGGGTGACTGTAAGCTGAAAGAACTTGTAAATCCTTCAATGGCATCAGAATAGAAGAGACAATTTGCTTAACTAGAGAACCATGATGAATGGAGGTGGAACAGTTAGCAGACAAGTAGCTTCATTTGGTAGAGATGTTCCTGAATTGGCAGGGCTTCCAATCTCTAGTCTAGAGATGTGAGTTAACCCATTTACATGAATTCTCCTTGCCAGATTCCTCTATGTACTTATTTAAATATAATTTTATATTTATTATATATATAATTTTATCTTTATCTTTATATTTATTTCATACACACACATTATATATATGTAGTTCACACATATGAATTAGTATACATATCATTTTATGGCTGATGGAAAACTTCCAACAGGGAGATTATGGAACACAAGACAGTTAGGAAGATAGGATATGTTAACATACTGCTTTCATTCCTTTCAAAGGAGACATTATTTAAGGATAAGCTCCTTCAGGTCAAGGCTTGTTTCCTTCGTTTTTTTTTTGTATCCTTGGTGCCTAATATACAGCAAACCCTCAATAACTGCTTGTTAATAAACAAAAAAAGTCGATTACAGAGATCAACCCAACAAGAAACTCTAAAACGTTCAACATCAAGTCTTTCATTCATGCATTAAACCATTCATTGGATGCTTCCTATGTTCGATGCATCGTACCATGATGCAATATAAAAAAAAAACAGGACAAAGTCCCAGTCCTCCTGGAACTTACAGTTTAGTAGACCAGTTGAGTCAAACTCAAAGAAGAATGAAATCAGTAATCTATACATAATGATCCATTTTGGCACCATATTGACTTAGTGTTAAGATGGATTGTTATTTACATTTTGTTGTATTTTATTTATTTTGTTAAATATCTCACAGTTACATTTTAATCATTTTAGTGTGGGCTGTATTGGGAGTGCTTTGGGTCACATGGGACCCATGGACTATGTATTTGTTATCTCTGTAGTGGATCCACCTATTGCCAGAATTAGATCATAACAAATCCACAAGACAATAGCCAAATCTAGCATCTGTGAAACTTCTTCAAATTATAAATTTAGAGCCCTAGAAAAATTAAATATCCTTTCAGATTGGAAACCCCTCCCAAAATAAAGAATGTAACCACTCCAGAACATTATTTTAATGATTAATTATTATAATATTTCAAAGCACTTAATTGGCTTGATTTCATCATTCCTCACAATTTTTGTTATGCGTGTTTTATAGCTGAGTAGAGAAAACATTTGAGTTGGAGTTGGGAAAACTGTATTCTACTCCTGGTACAGCCCTTACAAACTTACTGTATGACCTTAAACAACCTACTTCATTTTCTTAGGTATGAACCTTTTCATCTGTAACAGCAATGGAATGAAGTAGTGGATTCCTTAGAACCAACTCTCTAAATTCTTAGACATTTATTTCGCAACTAATTAAATGAGTTACACAGAGCAATATAATAATATGTAGTCCCAAAGTAAGTTCACATTGGGACAGTCCTAGTTTGTGTTTTAGTTGGAACTGGGCCCCTTAAGTGACTTTTTTAATACTTCTGAAAAGAATCATTAAAGGCAGCATGACCTCATACTAGATCTGAAGCCAGGAAGACTTGGGCCTGAAACTAAACTATGTAAACATAGGCAAGTCCTTTATTTTCTGAGCCATTCTTAATTTTTAACCAATTAATCTCAGTTCTTACTAATTATAAATTATTTATTCATTTTTAATTATGTATAAGTTAGAAATGCATTAATTAAAGAGAATTAAGATGTTAAATGGGGCAGCTAGGTGATACAGTGGATAGAAAACTGCCCTTGCATTCAGGAAGACCTGAATTCAAATCTGGCCTAAAATACTTAACCTTGGACAAGTCACTTAAGGCTATTTGTCTCAGTTCTGAAAAATGAGCTGGAGAAGGAAATGGCAAACCACTCACATATCATTGCCAAGAAAATCCCAAAAAGGGGGTCATAAAGAGTCAGATGCAATTAAAAATGATTAAACAACAAAACATTAATTCTTTATCTATAAGGTTTCTAACAGAAGATATAGCTAGCAAATGTTAGCTTTAGAGATGTTGGCTTGCAAGCAGAACTCAAGGCAGTTGACAGACTTTTTCATGGTGCAGTGGAAATGATATGAGATTTGAAATATGAGGTCGTTGCTACCCAGTTCTTTGATATACTACTTATGCAACTGAGGGAAAGTTACTTAACTACTCTCAGACCCATCTCTAAAATAAACTAAGTGAAAATTGACCTCAATGGCCTCTTGGCTTAACTTCCAGTTCCACATGTATAATGCTGTGATGATAGGACAGCTAAAATACACATAAGGTCACTTTTGTCAGCCTACACAATTGCCTGGCAATGGAGATCTGGACATACCATGGACAGCAACTGTGATATTGATATAGACCCTGCGTGACTTGAGCTCCCACAAACATGAGCCCCCTTTTGTCTTCTGTGTTACCTTCTAGGGCTCATCTGAAATAAGGTCACTGATCTCTGTTCGGTTCCCTTTGGAGCACTGCCCACTTCATAAAGCCATTATACACCAGGCTGCATTCCAACACATACACAAATTGACAAGTTCTGCTCCAAAAAGAGGCTATGTACTAACCTCTAATGGGTCTGCTGATCCCAGAGAGAGAGGAGTAGTTGCCAGTCATTGGATGCCCATTGTGGACAGGATTGCTTTACATCTGCCTATGCCATAGTTGGCCTCAGGAAAGTAACTGTGTTTTTTGTTCCTTTTCTATTTCCAGCATGTGAAATGAAAACTCTCTCTTTGGGGGACTCAGAGTTGTCCTAAAAACATAAAATATCAAGCAAGAATACCTTATGCCTCACTAGTTTGATCTAACATTTTGTTTGCAGGGAGAGTTTTCATGAATGTACTATTTAACACTGCCATTTTTTCCTTTATTCATAAGGCCTCCACTAAAGGCATGCTCTGATGTTTCATGGAAGATGAAGAGCTAACCCAGAGTTCTCAAAGACTGTACAATAGAGTTCTGGATGGTCATGTCATGCCACAGAGGCTTTGATTATACTTCTGATGATGGAATAGCTAGTAGTTTTAGAGCTTTTTAAGGCTGGTAAAGAGTTTTACAAATATTTTCTCATTTAATCTATTCAATATGTCCTACTAAAACTCTCATTTTACAGATAAATACTGATATAAACAGATGGTGATAAGCAAATTGTCCAGGGTCACATAATGTCAGAGACTGGATTTGAACTCAGGGTTTATTGACTCCAGGGCCAATACTCTATTCGTAATACTACTTAAGTGCTTTCTTAGATATATGGATGATGGAATGTATGGTCTTCATCAGGCAAAGTGGGAATTCTTTTTCTCTATAGGTTGGATTAGATGGCCACAGAATTCCCTTCTACCTCCCAAATTTCATGATTTTTGTGATTGTATGATCAGCGGGAAGGTCTACATTGATGAATCAATGTCTGTAGAATAATTCAAGTTAATGGAGGCTCCATCATTTGCCTAATCACAGTTTGATAAAGTTTTTGGCCAGTGCAATTCTTGGCAACCATCTACCAAGGAAAAAGTCATATAATTTCAAGATTGGAAATGACTTTCCTAATCATCTAATCTAATCTATACCGGAAAGTTTACCTAACAAAAATGGAATATGAAGCTCAAGATTCTTTGGGAACTTCAGTTAGGACACAGTCAGCTGGCAGGAGTCCTAACTGTCCACCAGTGAAACATGGGAAAGTGATGATGTGATGACTGGAGAAGTATTAGAGATTTCTCAATAATGGAATACTGAGATTTCTTTAAGAGTAGTGAACAGACAGGTATAGAGGCAATGTGGCTAAGGGGATAGAGTACCAGTTTGGTTTTAGAAAAACTATGATTTTCAAAAAAAATTTTTTTTAGTTTAATTTTTTTTAGGAAAAACTATGATTTAAATCCTGCCTCTGACAGTTAGTAGCTGAATGAATTAGGCCAAGTCCCTTTGCATCTGTGTCCAAATCAATTCTATAGGGCTTATTTCCTAAATCATAAATAGCAGTCTTCCATTGGTAGAGGCAATTTCTGCAATGGGAATTTCCTGATCTCTGTCTATACTCTATGCATCCATGGGCAAACTCCTAAAACAGTACAAAGTCACATGAGAAAGTCATTAAAGAAGGCAAATCAAGACCTAAATGAAGTATTCAGATGTTAGGCCAAGAGGAAAGGACATATTAGAGTAATAAGGAAGGAAGTCAGAAGAACACTGAATATAGGGCCAGGACTTGACTTTAGGTCTGAGGACCTGCTCTAATTCTTGCCTCTGATGGTTGCCATATTTGAGAGTATACAGAAATGGAAGGCACTTGGGAAGCCAATCTGCTCATTTTACAGATGAACAAACTGTTACTGTCCAGGATTTTAGGTTAGAATGAGTCTGAAGAAGGATTTGAAATTAGAACTTTCTTACTCAAAGTCTAGTAGGGGATTTAAATTCCCTAAACCTTAATTTCCTCAAATGTAAAATGATGGAAACTGTACTGTGGTGACCTCTGGTATTCCTTCCAGTTCTAGATATATAATCTTCATCTGGCTTTAAGAAAAAGTGATGCATCTTTTTTTTTGGTACAGTGAAATTCTTAAGAACTGAAAATCCAAAAATCTGACATGATTTGTGATGCTGGCATGAAATCTCAGTGAAAATGCTTATGAACTAATTTCTATCCCATTTTTATTTCAGACATAAGAAGGAAATTAAATACTTCAATATTTAATTTTTTTCCATATTGAACATCTCTGTAGAACACTAAATGAAGATAAGAAAATGATAGGAACTCATTTACAGACTCACCAACACTTGCAGGTCTTTCTTTGCCAATATCATCAATTGTTTCACTTTAAAAATAAATATTTCTCCATTAGAAGGTTAATGAGGGGTGGCACATGATGATAAGACTCCTAGACTTATTATGTAATAATATTAGAGGATTGTACTATTAATTGAAGGGGTGAGGAACAGGGGAGATTTTTATGATTATCATATTGTCATGATGATGATGATGATGATAACGTTGAAGACTATGAAGAAGGAGAAAATGAGTGATGATGAAAAATGATGATGATGATGATGATGATGATGATGAAAATGATCACAGTGGAAAAAAGTATTGAATTTTGGGTCAAATAACTTAGACCAAAGCTAAGCCATGCTATTTACTATGTCCATGACTTGGATAAATCACAACTTCTGAGCATCATATTCTTGATTTGCAAAATTAGAGGGTTGGATTACTTGACCTTCAAGTTCTCTTCTATTTCCAAATCTATGTCAAATTTAAGGAACATATTATAGAGATAGAAAAATAAAACTTTTATTGGGCACAAAGTCTATTTTATCAATCATCTCCAGATAAAATTAATCTTATTTTAAATTATTTTCCCCATGTAAAGTTAAATATTTAAAATTTAGTATATTTTAAAAATGATGTTAAGCTTTTTATTACTTTTTTCAGTATTTAAAATATTGAAAGATTTAAAAAATTATCATTAATTGTACTCATTAATGTTATGTATTTATGGAATTCTTAGAAAAGAATAAAAAAGATATATTAAAACTGAGATAAAATAATAATAGAAGAGTGGTTTAAATTTGCTAAAATCTTATGTGCATTATTTCATTTGATCTACACTACATCCCCATGCAATGGAAATTCTGATTGTACCAATTTTATAGAAGAAAATGAGGCTTACCAGAGTTGTCACTGAATATCAGGGGCAGAATTTGAAATTATATTTTCCTGACTATAGGACTGACTATTTATGGCAATATGCAAATTCACATTTATGTCCATTAAATGCTTTTTAATCTACCTTGATCATAGAATAGATTTTCCCAGGCTGCCCTATGGATCATAACTTCCTCTTACATTTGGTAGTTTAATGACTAGAATGGGCTTGAAGTTAGGGAAGGTTGAGTTTAAATCCTATCTCAGATATTTCTACTTGTGATTCCTAGGAAAATTACTTAACCTCTACCAGCCTTAGTTTCTTCAACTATCAAATGAGGATAACAGCATCTGCCTCCCATAGTTGTGGTGAGAATCAAATGAGAATATTTTTAAAACCTTTAAAAGCATATTGCCTGGAAAAGAGAAGGTTCAACATAAATGCTAGCTTTAAGTAATATTATTTTCCTGAATTCAAATGTGATTTCAGTTTCTTACTAGTTGTGTGCCCCTGGGCAAGTCACTTCACTCTATTTACCTTACTTTCCTCAACTGTAAAATGAGCTGGAGGAAGAAATGGCAAACCACTCTAATATCTTTGCCAAGAAAACTCCAAATGGACTCCCAAAGAGTCAGATATGACTGAAATGACTAAGCAGCAATAAATTAATATTGATGATTTTCATTATTACTTACTGTGTATGTATATTATATATGTAAATATATATGGATGTACACATAAATTTTTGTGTATATATATATGTATATGTATATATATATATATATATATAATTTATATAGTACATTCTTAGTTCTTTCCTTTTTTCCCTCAAACATCAGAAAGAATGATTCTTGAGCATATTGATCTTTTTTTTCATTTTTTTCTCCACTGTTTGGGAATATACCTGGTATTCAATCAGACAAAATCAATGGACTTCCTGAATGAATGAGGTTCTAGTTAATCAAATATTTTAGTTAGGCATGTTTAAATGCCTAGACTATAACTTAACTAAAACTCTGTATTGTACAAAATCTAGTCCTTCTTAAAGAAGTCAGAAGGTACTTCCAGTTATATTAGTGTATTCTCGTCATCACTGTCTCTTCTTCCATATTTGAATATATCTATTATTCCTTGGGTTTTATTATTTATTTCCCTGATTGATATATCACCTTCTCAATTAATCAACCAATCAAAAAGTATACTTTAGCAAATATGTCATTTTGTTACTCTTTTGGTATTGGACATGTCTTGCCTTGGTCGGTCGAATCTGAAACCTTTTCTGCTGTATCATAACTAACAGTCACTGTTCTGTCAGGGCACAACTTTCATGGGCTTACCATCTTTTTTTTTAAATAAGATTTTATTTGAGTTTTACAATTTTTCCCATTCTTGCTTCCTTCCCTCCAACACCCACAGAAGGCATTCTGTTAGTTTTTACATTGTTTCCATGGTAAACATTGATCTCAGTTGAATGTGATGAGAGAGAAATCATATCCTTAAGGAAGAGAAATAAAGTATAAGAGACAGCAAAATTACATAATAAGATAACGGGTTTTTTCCCCTAAATTGAAGGTAATAGTCTTTGGTCTTTGTTCAAACTCCACAATTCTTTCTCTGGATACAGATGGTATTCTCCATTGCAGATAGCTCAAAATTGTCCCTGGTTGTTTCACTGATGGAATGAACAAATCCATCAAGTTTGGTCATCACCCCCATGTTGCTGTTAGGGCATACAATGTTTTTCTGGTTCTGCTCATCTCACTCAGCATCAGTTCACACAAATCCCTGCAGGCTTCCCTGAAATCCCATCCCTCCTGGTTTCTAATAGAACAAATAGTGTTCCACGACATACATATACCACAGCTTGCTAAGCCATTCCCCAACTGAAGGACATTCACTTAATTTCCAATTCTTTGCCACCACAAACAGGGCTGCTATGAATATTTCTGTAGAGGTGATGCTTTACCCTTTTTCATCATCTCTTCAGGGTACAGACCCAGTAGTGGTATTACTGGATCAAAGTGTATGCACATTTTTGTTGCCCTTTAGGTGTAATTCCAAGTTTCTCTCCAGAAAGGATGGATAAGTTCACAACTCCACCACAATGTATTAGCGACCCAGACTTCCCACATCCCTTCTAACATTGATCATTGTCCTTTCTGGTCACATTGGGCAGGCTGAGAGGTGTGAGGTGGTACCTCAGAGATGCTTTAATTTGAATTTCTCTAAGAAGCAATGATTTATAATGAGCTTACCATTTTGCCACAATAAACCATAGGAGTAGGAGTGAAACAGAAGCACAACCATAACTATGACCAGTCTATTTTAGCAATTCTTTCTAAAGTACTAGAGATTGCTATCTTAGGTCATAGACAAGACAAAAAACCATTAAGCATGTCAAAGCCCCCACCCTTATGAACTTTATACTCCCATACCCTTATGAAATCCATAATGCCATATCATATAATCTCCAACCATAACTTTTAGTTAAGTCATTTGAATTCTGTTGGTCTTTATTTAGGAACTGAGGGGTCTAGATTAGATGACTTCAAACATCAGAGATTCATGTGATTTCAAAGTTGGGGATGACCTCAATGACAAGCTAGTCTGAAATATATGAAAGATAATTTTTCCTCTGTAATATAATCAACAAAGCATCTGCCACCTCTTATTCAAGTAGCTGCTGTGAAAGCCAATCCCAAGGGCCACAAAGCAACTTTTTCCCCTTCTAACTCCAAGGAAAACTTTTAATTCCAAAAGGTGATTTAGTCTATTAATTTCCATTGTGCTGTCCAAGGCATTCAGTTTCAAGGAAAACCCTAGATATTAGAATCTAGGGTAAGAGAGCACTATTTTAATGAATCCAACCCTCATGTTTAAAATTGTAAATACAGTTCCAAATAGAGAAAGGGAGAAGCCTTGAACACTTTCCAGTCCTGCTTCACCATTTCAAACCACTTTTTCTTAAATCAGGTTTAAAACAATTTATGAAACTGACTGCCTTGAAGCATTCTCTCTCCTGTCAGCCATCATGCCAATGATGTAATACAATAATCCATCATCAAAGCAATGGAGTCCTGATGATTCATTACCACAGTATATCACCCAAATGTCATAGCCTTCGGTACTACAGGAGGGTGGTGATACATCAAGGGGTGTAGGACCGGTGGGGATGACAAACCTGCAAACAGATCTGAGGGAAGTGGGCTGGTAAGTTTCAATTTAAGATGTCTGCCCCAAACTTTGGAAGTTTAGAATGTGGAGAAATGCTGATGACTATGGATAAGTTTATGGTGCTAATAGTAAAGAGAGCTGTTACTCTCTGGCTAATCATATCCATTTGAGAAGGGCTTCAAAAAAAAATTAATCTTGACTGGGAGTTCAAAATGACCCCTCAATAAGTAGCTTCCCTGGGAATCTGCTCTTTATATTAGTCAGGCATTACACTTTTATATGAATTACAGATGTCTGATTAATTCTGATCTAGCAGGTAAATCTCTAACTCTTAGCAACTTCAATATGTATACTTTCAATCAAGGGAAAAGTTTTTCATAATTTTAGGTAGAATTATATTTCTATAAACAAATTTATGGAAAACAGTGAAATATGATCTAGGTTAAACCTAAGAAAGATTAAACCTAAGGGAATGGACATATTATAGTGGAGGGAAAGTTGTATTTGGTCCAAAGAAAAAGCTGGATTTGGTCCATCTACTAAGTCATCTTTGTCCACTTTCACTTCTCTGGGCTTTAATTTGCAAAATAAAGGAATTTCACCAGATGACCTGCAAGGTGACCTATAGGTAAGTAGTACAAGCAACAGAATGCTAGACCCAAAGTCAGGAGAATTGGGGGTTTGAAGAGGCAGCCAGGTGGTATAGTAGATGAAATTCAGGACATGAAGGAAGAAATGAGTTCAAATCCCACAATGGAACTTACTAGCTATGTGACTCTGTCTTAACCTCCATATGCTTCAGTGAAGATAACATTTAGCAACTACCTCCCAAAATTGTTATGAGAATAAAATGAGATGCCTCTTATAAAGAAACTTGCAAAGCATCAAATTCTTTATCAATGCTAGCTATTATTTCAATTATTATTTGTATATATTACATATTATCACATATATTATTAATTACACATGACTTATGATTGTATATTTTACATAAAAATCAATAATAATAATACATATTTTATCTCAGACACTGGTGATGTGATTCTGGACTTATAGCTTAAGCTTATTTAATCTTAGTTCCCTCATTTGTAAATCAGATATTATAAAAATTGCACCTATCTCACAGCTTATTGTGAGGATCAAATGAGATGATTATGCAATACTTTGCAAAGCTTCAGGTGATTATATATAACATATATATATACATATATAATATATGTTATTATTGTGGTTGTTATGAAATTTATGAGCCAATGAATGAAGGTAGCAGAAAGAAAAGATCAGAAACAAGATGAGGACCAGGCGATGCAAGGTGAGACCAAGAATAGGCTCAAGGTGAGCACTGTCATAGGTAGTTTACTAATAACCATTAAAAAACTGGCAAAATATACTGTAACAGAAAGTCTATTTTAAAGACTCTTTTTTGGGAAGAGTCATTCCAACAAGTGATTTATTCATCCAACAGTCACTGTAGATAATGCCAAGATACTGTATTAATTACCAGTCAAAATAGAAATATAATAAAAATATGGTCCTCTGCTCATGAAGCATCTGGTTATCTAATGAGAATAACATAGCACATACATGGATGCACATAATTATATAATAAAATAATTGTAATGATGTTAGAAGAGAATAAAAACCACAGACAGTTCTAAGTGCCATATGAGGGTAGAGGAAGAAAAAATAATTTCTAAAGGAGGGAGATCAAGAAGGAAAGCTTCAGGGAAAAATTATGAGTTCGATTTGGGAAACAGATGTGATTTCAAAAGGTTGAGGTGGAAAGAAGAGAGCCTATTCCAGGTAGGAAGAGAAGAGTATGAAAAAAGAGAGGAGCATGGAAAAATATTGGATGTATCCAGGGAGCAGCAAATTATCCAAGTAAATTAAATTATGGTTCATGTGATAGAAAATAGTAAAAGTTAAGGCTTGTCAGATTATGGAGTGACTTGAAGGGCAGACGAGTTAATAAATTATCAGTCATGGAAGACCTTGAATGGCAGACAAAAGTGTTTTTGCCATTTTTTTCTGTTTAAGATAAAGAAACATGAAAGGGAACATCAAAAAATAGTACTGGGATAATTCTGGGATTTTTCCTCATCAATATGAGAAGTGCAAAGCAATGGATATATTTCTAATCTCTTTATAATTTGCAATGAGTCCAACAACAACCAATCGAGATAGATACAAAAAAAATCTAATTATTCTCATCATAATGTTGGAGAAACTAGGGCACAGAGATGGTAAATTAACTTTTCCCAGGGTCACTGGAACATAGTAGCATCAGAGGTTTTTTTTTTTATTTAAGGCAATGGGATTAAGTGACTTGTCCAAGACCACATAGTTAGGCCAGATTTGAACTCAGGTACTCCCTGACTCCAGGGTCAGTGCCCTATCCATTGCACCACCTAGCTGGCCCAGCAGCATCAGAGTTTTTAAAGATGAACAAGGCTTTAGGGTCCTCTGGTCCACTGGTATCAAACGGAAGTAGGAAGGATTCCTTTAAGTCTGTATACTGACTTAAGAAAAACACAAATTCCTATTACATATATTGCTTTATGTTTTTATTTATTCTGTTAATAATTTTCCATTTATACTTTCATCTGATTTAGGCATTTGGGAATTTGCACAGGTTGCTTGCAGTAGCCCCTGGGAGTTTGCAAGTTTGCCCCCTTGGATCTTATCTTATCTTATTCCTTTACTTAAGATGAGTACTGTGACTGCTTCACTACTAGTAGTAAATGTAAGAAGCAGGATTTGAAAGTAAATATTCCTGATTCCAATTCTGCAGCATTATCTATCTCATCATCAGAATTTATATTTTCAAAACATATCCTGGAAGACAGTAAAAGATGCCAGCAAAGATTAATATGGAATTTATAAGGTGACTACAGATTTGGGAGCTATGTATACTCACATACATCTTGGCCCATATGGACTTGTAATATTTAGAAACATTATAGTTTATAATCTAATATATATTATAATATCCATCTACCACTGCTCTTTACATGTATTATAAACTTAGCTTTGGCCATGCTAATTTTGAGATCTTCCTGGGGGATGAATGCAGAAAGAACTAGCAGGCAGTTGAGCATATGAGTCTGATACTGAAAATGGGCTCTGGTTAGTGACTGAGAATTGTCAGTAATCCATTTGTAGGTGAACTAAAGAGTGGATGGATTTGTGGAGGGAGAAAAAAAAGAGGATTAAGGAGATAACTTTTGAATACATGTCTTAAGTGGTCCGTGAGGGAATCCTATGAAGGAATCAGAGAAGGAGCGGCCAAAAAGGAAGGTAAAGAATTTTGTGTGTTGAGTGGCGGATACTCAGGAGAGGAGTTTCATTTAAGAGGTGGCTTTTGATCAAATTTTTTTTTTTGTTTTTTGCAAGGCAGTGGGGTTAAGTGACTTACCCAAGGTCACACAACTAGATAATTATTAAGTGTCTGATACCGGATTTGAACTCAGGTACTCCTGACTCCAGGGCTGGTGCTTTATCCACTGCGCCACCTAGCCGTCCCATCCTAATTCTTGAACTCACATCTGAACTCAGGTCCTCCTGATTGAAAGACCTGTGCTCTATCCACTGAGCCATCTAGCTAACCCTTGATCAAGATTTTGAAGAAACCAAACGTTCTAAGAGAGAGTGCATTCCAGGCACAGCGAAACACCTATGATGGATTTGAAACAAGAAATTGCCTAATTTTCTGGAGTTCTGGCTTCATGAACAGTTATCCGAGTGTAAACTTCTAGAGAGCCTTGAATATCCCACTAAGGATTTAAAATTGTATTTTATATGCAATGGACAGCCAATGAAGAGTTTTGAGCAGACATTGTTAAAGATGGATTGTCAAAGAGAGGGACTAGGTTGGCAATTAAACTGATAGGCTGCTGCTGATGTTTGTCCTTTGTTGCTGAAAAAGACCACGATATCTGGGAGGTGATGCCATGACAAGCAAGTGAATTGGATTTGAGTGAGGTGGGGCTGTGCCAAGTCACCAGCCTCACTTTCTCCTTTGGAGCCATCTGGGTCCAGTGGCCCGATATGAATCAGGATGACTGGCGATAGCCCTGGATGTGAGGCAATCAGGCTTAAGTGACTTGCCCAAAGTCACACAGCTAGGAAGTGTCTGTCTGTGGTCAGATTTGAACTCTCACATTCCTGACTGCAAGGCCAGAGCTCTATCTACTGCCCCACCTAGCTGTTCCAGGGATTTAATCCAAGGAGAAATGATAAAGGCCTAGATTAATATACTAGCATTATGAGAGAAAATGAAGCAACAGACAGAAGGTTTGTACAGAGGAAAAATGGTCGGTATTTGTTGGCGC
The DNA here is from genome assembly GCF_037893015.1 of Macrotis lagotis. Lineage (NCBI taxonomy): Eukaryota > Metazoa > Chordata > Mammalia > Peramelemorphia > Peramelidae > Macrotis > Macrotis lagotis. Next base: position 34,862,811 of record NC_133663.1, on the reverse strand, counting down.
GTTGTAGATGAGGTTAGAGGATGAATCCAAAATTAGGTGATCTAACAAGTAAGAGACTGTTAGCATCATTTTTATTCATAGGGAAGATAAGAGGAAGAATTAGTTGAGGAAAAAATCAAAAAGAAATTTAAGGTTTTTTTAGTTTAGGGTGACAGAGGATCAATCAAATCAAATATTCCTGGAACTAGGAGAATGGGAACATTAGGTTACGCTGTTGACAGGAAGATTTTTCTGTCTACCTGCCATCGGTTTATTCTTCAGAAGGCTGTTTGTTTTTTGTTTGGTGCTGTACAGCTTCATAAAATTACCCCTTTGATGGAAACAGGAGGATATAATTTCTGTGTTGGTCTGTGTTGTGATGTAAATGGCACCACAGCCATAAGCAAGGTTGCTTATGCCCCGGACAAAAACCACACACAACTCAAAACTAGTGTCATGTGGGTTGGAGACAGAGTCAGGGACATAGGCATGAGACTACTGATGGGAAAACAAACTGGCAAAATAGCAGGAAGGTCATGGGAGGAACTTTCTTAGGTTACCATTGTATGGTTTGCTATTAAATAATGATCATTATTAATGAGTTGCTAAAATTCATTTCTTCTACCTACTTGAAGGACTTCAAAGAACAATCAACATCTTCTAAATTTATTCTATAGAGGCAATGACCAGGTCATGCCCTCCTAGATACATATTTGGCTAACATCCCATGATGATAATAATATTTGTTTTAGGATCAATCAATAAACATTTATTAGTTGTCTGCCTTATGGCAGACCCTGTGCTAAGTGCTGGGGAGTTAAAAAAAAGAGGCAAAAGACAGTTTCTGTCCTCAAAGCTAAAAGTTAGAGACTAAAGTGCAGGCAATGATAAAGTCAAAATATTCTCTGAAAGATACATGTCAAGTTTGGCAATCAATTCTTAAGAAGAGAATTCAAAACTGGTGACAACAAATCCAAAAATCTCTTGTGGACCTGCCAAATCATACTTTTCTTTTCCTTTTCTAGAATGTCTTCAGTTTCAGAGGGTGCCACTAAAAATATGGTGAAAAGTATCTCGGTCTGTGTATACGTTTCTCATTTGTTTTTGTTGTCTTGACACCAGGAAATTCATGGTGGATTTTAGGTTGTAGAGGTGAAATAAAATTTCAAATTGATTGCAACTAGTTCTTGGCAAGCAGCTTATAAAGGATAGGCTGATTCTAGATATAGTTTTACATTACAAAAAATGAAATCCCAAAGGAGATCTGTCATGACATCGTAGCAAAAATCTACCTAAGAACAATTGGAAGAGATGAAAAATTGCCAAAAAATGGTTAATTGGATAATTTTATGCAATTTTACCTATCTTTATCTCTTTTTTCTGTTGAAAGAGAGATAGAAAAGATACAGATGTGGAGAGAAAAACTTATCTTTAAAAAGAATATTGAACTTGGAATAAGAAACCAAAGTTGCGTCCCATCTTTGCTACTGCTCCTATTCATCTATGTTATGACCAGGACATGTCATCTTCCATGAAGGCAAGAAAAAAAGGTCATTAGAACAATGCAGGACTAGAAAAGGAGATGGGTTGGAGTAGTCATTGGTACTGTATCTTTTGCTCTTTTTAGTTTTTACATCCTTAGCACTTAATACATTGCTGAGAAACAGTATGTAGATGACATACTATTTATTAGACTAAATCTAATTAAATCTGTGTATAGGTTACTTACTCCCAATGGAATATAAACTGCCTGAGAAATAGGGTCTATTTCCTGCTTTGCCTATATACCCCCATACCTACCACAGGGGATGGTATATAATAGGCATTTAATCAATGATTAAATTGAATTGAATTAATTTTGTTAATAATTTATATCCAATCAAAATAATTTAAGTTCCTTGAGGTCAAAGTCTGTTTTTCCTTTTTTTTAAGAGATAAAATTTTATTGATATCTTTTGTTTTATCATCATTCACATTTCTTTCTGTCCCTCACCCTCTTTAAATACTGCCTGAGAACAGATGATTGGTTTATCTCTACAGTTATCTCTACCAGAAAACAGGGAGTTAAATTCATAAAAGACAATATTGAATTCCTTCTTCAGAGTGGAAATGAACTAATAAAAATAACATGATTCAACTTATAAAAAAACAGCCTTGATTCCTTTTCCTTGTGGGGGTCAGAGCCAGAGATTGACCCCAAACTACTGTGCTGACACATACATTTGTTTAACAGTTCAATCTTTTTCATATCCTATATATCCTACTGCATGAAATCATCAGCAGTTACAGTTGGTAATCTTCCTCAGAAAACCCTCTGCTGACTGGTATTTTAAGGATACTATAAACCCAGACAAAAATTCCAGGAAATCTTTTAGAGATATTCATATACACATGTATGCATATATTCATCATCATCATCATTGCTAGAATAAAGCAATTCTTACTATCTTTTTCTTTAAATTCACTTTGATACTAAACTCTTTGCACTTTGGTACAATTTGGGTGTGAATGTAGGAGACTGAATGCTTCTCAGCAAAGTAATTATAGAGACATTTTCTGTCAGTCTAAAAATGAGAATTAAATAGGCAAATGCCCACTATTCCCTTGGCAACTTGGTTATTTGATATATCATTAAAATAAAAAAAATCTCCACAAGCCTCTGCAATATTGTCTTATGAAAGTTTGCAAACTTGCACTTGCCCATGAATGCCTCATTGTCCCCTGACAAATGATCTATGGTGAGTCTTAAAAATCATCTCTTGCAGCTTAAAAGTTCCATTCCATCAAATACTCCACCTCAAAGGCTAAAGTCGAGTCTCCAAATTTCAAATATCGTAGCCTAATAAAAAATTAAAGAGCTTTAGAACCTCTCCTGGGATCAGCTGTCAAGCTTCTATTGAAGGAAAGAAGGATAGAGAGTCTCCACATTGAGTGTGAATGACTTCGTCTTTGAGAAAAGACAGAGTAAGGGCAGGTTGTTTGGTGTTTTTTTCCCCTTCTTTTTAAACATGGAGGAAAAAAAAATCAAGTTATGCTATTTGATGTTAAAATGATGGGCTTTTGATCTTCCAATAACCACAGGAAGAAAAGACATCCAAATCTTTCAGATGTGTTTATAAGGGAAAAATGAAATTAGCTTTTGGGGATTTCAAATCTCTTATTTTTGTATTTATTTCTGGGGGGAAAAACTGTTTAATAGTTCTCACTGTAACATTTCTATGCTAAGTCTGGTTCATCTAGTTTCTAACCATATTCCATTAAGTCACAGTTGCCCTGGAGAAAAAGTGGGTTCATTTTAGTTCAACTGCATTCTGCATTTTGATTTTTCTTCTACACATTTCATCAGTGATCATTCATTTACACTTTGTGGTTCAGACGAATTCTTTGTTGTAATGTGTCTTGAGATAAACAGAAATTGGGGGTGGGGGAGAAATCACTCTAGTCTGAACTAAGCATCTGATTTCATGTCATGTCCCCAACAAGTAATCTGGGGATAGAAATGGAGGGGCAACTACTGGCCTCAACAGAAATCCAATCTCATTTTCCCCATTAAAAAGTACTGTACATAAGCATTTGACCCCTTGACAAGCCTTTGTTAAGCAGTTAAAGAAACAATGACAAGAGAGTCAACCCCTGCCTTTTAAGAGTTTATATTTACAAGAACATATAAAATGAGTTTTAGAAAACTAAAATGTATAGTTTGATTAAAATAAAAACTCATTCATTATTTCTAAAAAAGTCATTTTCATTTGTGTTGCTATATAATCAGATTACCTACATTGCATTTGTAATGAATCATAGAACTCATGCTATGATGGGAGATTGTCTACTTTTTTTTTAGGTTTTTTTTTTTGCAAGGCAAACGGGGTTAAGTGGCTTGCCCAAGGCCACACAGCTAGGTAATTATTAAGTTTCTGAGCCCGGATATGAACCCAGGTACTCCTGACTCCAAGGCCAGTGTTTTATCCACTATGCCACCTAACTGCCCCGAGATTGTCTACTTTTAAGAAAAATAGTAAACTTTTTTTTTATTTCATTTAGATACTCTTATCATGCAGTAAAATAAGTAGTGTGTGATAGAAGATAGACAACAGTGATCTGAACTATGAAGGGCCTGGGTTCAAATAGTGCCACAGAACTTTCCTAGCTATGTGTTGTGGGCAAGCTACTTAAACTCTTTCATCTTCTATTTCCTTATTTGTCAAAAAAAAGTGGAATTGGATTTGGTGGACTTAAGTCATTTCTGGGTAGTTTTGAGATATAGTGGATAGAGTATTGGAACTAGAATCAGAGCACTTCCTGAGTTCAAATCCTGTCTCAGACATTTACAAGCTGTATACTACCCTGTTTGCCTCAATTTCTTCATCAATAAAATGATCTGGAGAAGGAAATGGCAAACCACTTCATCTTTGCCAGAAAAATCCCAACTGGAATAGTGAAGAATTGGTTACAACTGACCAACAACAAAAAAAGTCCTTTCTGGCACCAAATCTGTTATTCAAAACTGTAATTCAAATGTTACCTCTACTTTATGTATTTGGTTTGTAAATATAGGATAGTCACTTAACCTCTTGATCCAACACTTTATAAGGTATAGATGATTTATCACTCTGTAATGATGGATGGAGTGGTCATACTGGGAGTTCCCTATACCATTGGAATAACATTTCTAGACATTCAAATATAGATATGGAAATATATGTGGGTTCAATCACACAACCATATGTACATACACCCTTATTTGATAAAAGATATCATTCATTCAGGAGAAAATGAAGCCAACATTCTGAGTCAGGCATCATTGAAAAAGCAAAGTCAGTGTATATCACACACACACACACATACAAGCACATACAAAAACATACATATAGACACACACTTTTAATCAAACAACATAATATTTAAAAAAAATTAAAAATTCATTCAGATGAAATTTTGTTTTTAATGTGATTGGAATAGTTTAAGCTAAACCTTTTTTAATCCCTGGGTGTGATTGCATATTTTGTTGATCGTGCAAATCTTATAACAGGAGACTTTCTGGAATGTTGGAAACATCATCAGATCTAAATTTGGCAGATCTGAGTTTCAAAACAAAAATTTCTAGTTTTGTAGGGAACCTGGGCAAGTCATTTGAGACTTGTCCCTTGGTTTCCTACTTTGTAAAATGGTGATAATCATATCATTTATTTACCAGACATGATGAATGACAGAAATGTTTTGAAAAACTAAAGTCCTATAGACATAGGAATTATTATTACTCAACTGAAAAGTACTTTTAAAATGCTCTTAGAGATAGAAATATAGCAAATTCAAAATGAAGTTTGAATTAAATTTTCTAAAAAAATAAAACAACAACCCACTGTGAAGGCTAAATATACAATTCATTACTGAAAATCACATTACCTCCTAGTGGGCTTTTATTCTGTGATAAAATACCAACTTTAACTGAATTTAACTTTAATAGACTCATAAAATAAGCATTCCAAGGAATTTTATATTATCTTTCTGCCATTAAACAATCTGGAAAAAATAGAACCCTTGCAAAAATGAATGTGATTTTTCCATTGCCCATTTTAATTCAGGGGATCCTAAGGGGGTCATCTGGCTCTCTAACTGCAAGGGATACTGAGAAGAGCTTAATCAGCTCCATTCATTTGGCACATGAATTAGCCCTGGTGAAGGGAACTGAGAATGCTGGAAAAAAAGCAAAGGGGTAGCTGGGCCAACCCTAGATGTATACTATTTGCAATACTCAAAAATCTGTTGACAGTTTGCAAAGACCTAAAAAGGTGTAACTCACTTCAATATCATTTTCATTTATGTGTACTCATATAGGAACATTTATGCATAAACCTCACCAGGGAAAAAATCACATTAAAAACATTTAGGGGAATTTGGAGGTTACAATTGTGATAGAAATAAAAATTAACTTGTTTATTTTCAATGTCTTCAGGCCAGCTTTCTTGATCTTATAAAATCATGATCATTTTACTTAGAGAGATATGGTATCAGGGTGTATTACAGAGAAGGTCTGACTTTGAATCCAGAATCAGTGGCTACAATGCCTGCCTTGATCATATTACTGTGAGCAATTTATTTCAATAGAATAAGAGCTCTAGTAGAATTCATCTTCCTTGAGAGCAGAGATTATTTCATTTCTGTCTCCATATATCCAGAGTCTAATACCACGTCAGGTCATAGCTTAATAATTTCTGGGCGACTGATGACCTTAACTTCTTAGTGGAGCAGACTATGAAGAGTATACATTCCAGAAGTTTTTGATTGTCATTGGTGAAAGGTGTTTTCAAACAAGGAAATTCATATATTGAAAAATCACAAATTCTCTCTCTCTCTCTCTCTCTCTCTCTCTCTCTCTCTCTCTCTCATATCATTATGAACTAAAAGGAAATTTAGAAGTCATATGTTTTTGTTGTCTGGTAATTTCCAGTTATATCCAACTCTTTGTGAGTCCATTTGGAGTTTTCTTGGCAAAGGTACTGTATGATTTTCGATTTTCTTTTCCAGGTCCTTTTACAGATGAGGAAGCTGAGGCAAACAGGGTTAAGGGACTTGCCCAGGATCACAAAAATAGTGAGTGTCTTAGGCTGTATTTGAATTCAAAATGTCTTCTTCTGAGACCAAGTTTGGTACTCTGTCCATTAAGTCACTTAACTGCTGCTTAGAAGGTAATCCAAACCCATCTTTTTATAGTTAAAGAGAAGCAAAATAACTTGCCTAAGGTTACTTTATATGGATAGCCCCTTTGACCCCAAATCATCCTTTATTATATCATATTACCAATATTTTGATGTATCTATGTATCTATGCGTCTATTTATCTATCTGCTCTATATATCCATCCATCTATCCAATTATTATTTATTTGATTTATTTATCATTTAATAATTCATCTATCTACTATCTATTTTATCTACCTATTGAATGAATCATCCATTCACCTATGCATGAGATCTATTAGCTAGCTACTCATCATCTTTCTTGTTCATTCATATTTCATCCATAGCTAAGTACCTGCCATTTATATATTTATGTATAAATGCATATACACATCTAAAATTTACATGTCTATGTTTATGTGAACACATGTATGTATAAATAGACATTAAAAGACACACATACAATATATAAACCCAGATAACAACATTGATTTTCAGGCTACTGTCTGTCATAATTGTTATTTTGATGTGCTTTCTTTCCAAATAGAATTTTCAATCCCCCAATAAAAACACTCTATACCCTCAAAACTTTCCCAAAATGAAACTGGTACCAGATAATTCCATCTTGTAAAAATCTAATCTTTACCTAGCGGTGAAATATGGCATCCCAAAGGTTTCCTGCTTTTGACAATTTGCTTTGCTATGGCAGTTGAAATTTCCCTACTCTTTGTACATGAAGCACCCATCTATCCAGTTACATCATGTATAGAAATAAAGTGAAAAATCTAGAATCATTTTAAAAAATAGCAACTAGTTTTCAATGCAAAGAAATATAACTATTCTTTACAGGTAATAGAAAGCAGAAGGTCTTTTTTATCACTGAACTCAGATAGATGAGAATGTTTGAGAGGGATGAGAAGGGCCCTGGTAAATACTCCCTTAAAACCTATCCAGACATTCATGCTGGGAATGGAAAGACAACTAAAGTATAAAACTCCAACCTTTTGATTGTGTAGAGGACATTTGGTGGCATAATTATCGACTAATTAATGCATACTTAGAGCAGAACAAGCCAAGATGGCCCTACAGTTGAGAGTCCTTGCTCTCGCTATAAATTGATGTTGAGGGAATACAATTTTGGAGGAAGGAAATTAAAGGTTTTGAAAATAAAGGCTTGTGGAGGGTGCAAAAGATCACTTCCATAGGAAAGAGGCATATATCTGAGATTTGAAAGGGGATCTCATGGAGTTTTTAATCTGGGTGGAATTGGTACATTGGTTTGTCATCTTTTCTGAGAAGGTATTGTTCCTTTGTTAACTACATTCTTGATCAAGGTAAAGGATATAAACTCTGAGGGCAAACCGGCAACCCAAAATGGAAATATTTTGGGGAAATTTATATTTTTATACTCTAGACAATAAAGACCCCTTGAACAATTTTGAAAAAAAGGAGGTGACCTATTTAAATTAGCATTTGAATAATATTCATTTGACAGTTCTATTGATAATGAACTAGATAAAGAGTGAAGAATCAGGCAGAAGGGAATCTTAGTTCAGAGACAAATAAAGTTGTCTGGACAAAAAGTATTATGTTCCTGAAGTAAGGTGGAACTATGAGTGTAGAGAAGCAAGGAAAAATGGGATGGATATTGAACAGGTAGAATCATCAAGACTTTGCAAATGATTATATATATATGGGAGTGAGGGGGAGGAGAAAGTGAAATAGCACTTCAGGCTTATTAAAGTATGATGGTATCATCTAGAAACAGGAATGATTAGAGGAGATATTAATTTGAAGGGGAATATGCTCAATTCCAATTTGGACAGATGATTTTGATGTTTGACAATAAATGTGTTTACTATATGTCAGACACTGTATAACATACGTACAACAAATGGCACAAATATGGATAAAAATGATTTAAAAAATTCCATGATCTTAAAGAGCGTACATATAAGGCCTAAAAATCATCCAGGAAAAAAAAAGATCCAAGGAATCCCTGGGAATTTAACAATGAAATTCTGAAGAAGGTCAGAACTAAATGTATAAATGGGAGAGTGATGGTCATAGATAGATGATAATTTAATTTCTGGGAGAAATCAAGAGAAAAAAGAGAAGGCATTCCAGGATAAAGTCTTTGGGAATGACCAATATGAGGGCATCCTAGAAATTATGCTGACTTTCTTCCAAATATTGTATTGGTTGAATAATGGTTTTCTTTTTTATTTTCCCTTTTACAATTTGGCAATCTGTAGTTGTGACTACCAGAGAAATCCAGGGACTTGAAGACTTAATGGAAGCAGTCCAAGGTTCTGATTTTTGTTGGATGTTTAATCCTCCTTGTAATTAAAGTGTGCTCATAGTTCTTTCAGCATTGGAACCAAAACAAAAATAAAATGGTTTGTTTTGTTTTCCACTTTTTCCTTCTTTTCCATAGTTTCTTTTTACTATGTCACCGAGCATTAATGCCTCCTTTTTTAAGTCCCTAATGGACTTCCTGAAATGTGATACAAATGAAGACTTGCCCCTTTACCTTGGACTTGAGTTTCTCAAGGGAAATTTTCTTCCATCTGGACTCCAGGGATCAGATAAAGTATAGACCTTCATATTCTGACAAATCCAATGGAAGTTGCAATGCCTTCATATGTTTTGATATTCAGATGGAAACAGTTCAGGCAGGGTGACAATTCTGTCTGGGCTAGTCTCTCTGTTCCTAATGCAACTAAGTATAAAGTTCATTCTTGTTGTACAAAGAAAAATCCATCAACCTGACAGAAGAATCCATAGAAATTGGTGGCAAGCTGGGCATGATCCCCTAAGGACTGGAAAAGGTTTTGTGGAGAACAGAGAGTCTCTAGACCCAGAGGAAATTCAGTCTGACTCCTTTGCTAAGGTCTCATGAGGAATTTATCTTGGAAGCTATTTTCTGAGTCAGATAGAACCTAGAGCAATTCTCTATTCCAGAGGAATCCTATCAAATATTCACCTAGACACAGAATTCTTGGGGTGTGGTGAATGGAAGGAGTAGGAAATTTAGAAGCTAGAGTTATAGAATTGATACGTAATTGAGAAATGATGTCTGTGATAGTAATGACTTCTAATGTACATGAGAAAAATGGACAAAACAGTCACAGCCAAATTATAAAATCAAAGGAAGTAGTTCTATCTGTAAGGTAAAATCAATTGAAACAATTTTACCCCATAAGATATTCATCATTGAAGGACTTAATTGACTTTTCATGGGTGGAAGTCTTAAACTTAAGGAAATTGTAAGATGAAGAAGGTCATATTTGAAATACCACATTTGGTAAGATATGATTTTTTTTTTACCAATCTAGATCTCTTTGTAAACAATGATGGGAAAAAAAGAAGAAATGGAATTCTTATGAGCTTTCCTGGTGAATTTAAGGTAATCTTCTTGCCAAGGATATAGGGGATTTTTAGGATCATGGAGGTGGAAAGATTATGAGATAGACAATAGCAGGGAAGAGAGAAAACATGGAATGGGTGCTATCGGTTTCAAAGTGGGGTGATAGTTTATAGAGCTGGAAGGGGCCTCAGAGAAATTCAAGTTCATTGGCTAAAATGAGGATTTGTTTTGCCAAACCATGCAAATACTTTGCAGGACTCTAAAATTACTTAATTGATGGGGGCAATGAAAGGGAAAGATTAATTTTTTTTAATTAATTTAAAATTAATTTTTAATTAATTTTTAAATGATGATTATGTGAATAGTTAAAAAAATCATTAAGTCCATCACTTTAATTTTTCATTTGAGGAAACTAAGGCATATAGAAATAAATAAATTTACCTAAGCAATGTGATACCATAGAAGTATCAATTGGTGACAAATAAAAGTAATGAGAGTAGGAACTAATTCACTCTTGTTTTTATAACTCCAGGACCTAGAATAATATCTGGAACACAGTGCTTTCCAAATGCCTCTAGATACATGCTGTATTGATATATTGATTTCATTCTGGTCCATGGTCCTTATAGCTGGGCAAATAGGCTTATCCTTAGAAAAATCTTTACTCTGAGTTTTGCTGGCACAGAGGTTTGTTTTTAATTTGTTTGTTTTAATGAAATGAATGATACCCATCACTTTGAGTTTGTCCTTCATTCTTGAAGAAGACCATGACATCAGGGAGGTGATGCCAGGACAAGCACATAAATTGGATTTGAGTTGGGGTGGAGGGTGCTGTGCTAAGTCACCAGCCTCACTTTCTCCTCCAGAGCCATCTGGGCCCAGTGGCCAGATAAGAATCAGGATGATTGGAGATGATCCTAGATGTGGGGCAAGCAGAGTTAAGTGACTTGTCCAAGGTCACACAGCTAAGTAAGCGGTAAGTGTGAGGCCAGATTCAAACTCCCATCCTTCTGAATCCAAGGCCAGCGGTCTATCCACTGTACCACCTAGCTGTATACCCAGATAGAATACATACAGTGATGCTTACCTGTATTAGTGTTTTACTCTCAAGATGATATCCTGGCTCAGTAAGGTCAGTGTTATGAGAATATTATTAAACTAAGTTTCCACTATTGTTAGCCAGTTTATCAGCCAGGACTTATTCTCTTTTTTTCTCTAAGGCTAATGGAGATGAGGAGGAAATATAGTCTTAGAAAAAATGATAGTGATGCCTTTGAAGTATTTTATTTATGAATACTGTCAAGTTTTGAATGTATGGAAAGTAGTATATGAAGTTGCAAAAACAGTAGGGATTGAAAGAAAATTTAATAGCAATACAATGGTGTACTAATGGATTTCTTTTGGTTGCTAAGTAATGAGAATTAGCAGATACCAGATAGGTAGGATGGAAAGGACCTAAAGGAAACTGATGATGCACTGAAGAAGCAAAAAATAGAAAATGGTAGTATACCTACAAAATTTGGGAGAATTTAAGAAGGGAGGATAACACTGTGGTGCAGCTAGGAGAGCACTCAATAAATTTGAAGTCAGAAGCTTGTTCTGAGGTTTAATATCCATTTCTCCCCATTTACAGCTCATGAGACCCTGAGAAAGACATTGAACTTTTCTGAGTTTTGTTTCCCTCTCTTGTAAAATGAGAATGGTAGCCCAAATAGTCTCTGGGGACCCTTATCTTTCCATTTCTTTTCATATTTTAAACACATTCATCCTGTTTTCAGATCTTCACTATGTTGAAATAATGGAGAAGTACTGATTGTAGCGAGGTGGGGGGGGGGAGTTATTACTCCCTTCCACTTATTTCAGAAAGTGATGCCACGTTTGTACAATGTTATCTTACCCTAGGATGTTCCATGCTTCCTTTGAATGCAATATCAACTGAATATTTTCATTTGTTGTTGGTGGTGTTTTTTTACCCCTCAAAAAGGAAGACAACTGTGACAAGAAGGAAAACACCCTTGTGCCCATTGCAGAGTTTATGAACAGCCTGCGTTTGTTGCAGATTAAATTACACACTCATTGTTCTGCTTCACCACTTGAAATACTGTTCTTTCAAGTTCTTTCTTGAATGGCACATACTCCTTAGACTGCTGATCCTCTGTCCAAAACACATTATGTGACTGATAATTGGGACATGAAAATTTTGTCTGGAAGTTAAAATAAGATTTATTGGCAGGTCCAATGGAGGAGTCATTCATTTATTTATCTTTAAGGTACAATCATAACCTTGCCATTATTCTACCTGAGGTTGAGCTTTCCCCCAATATATTAAGGAATTACACTGCACAATTCTATTTGAATGGAACCCAAGTTCTGGTTGTTCTCCTAAGAACTCTTGCAAATGAACTCTGATGACTCTGGAGAAGATAATGAGACTGATGCCTTTTTATAGCTTGGCCTCCCTTCAATCCAACATTAGCAAGATGAAACTTCACCTTCCTGATATCGTTGGTTTCCTTTTAGAATGAAGAACAAACAAAAACAGCTCCCATAAAAATTATTGAGGACCCCACAAAGAGCTTTTGTTGGTATAGGTTTTGTCTATAGATATTTTACATATAAGAAATTATAGAATTTTAGTATTATTAATAAAATATTTTTGATCTAATGAATCCCCTAAAAGGGTCTCTTGGATGCCCTGATGTCCTCAATCCTACCTTGCAAACCACTGTTCTAGTTATTCCAGAATATATGGATTTATTAGCAAGACTTTTGGGACAACATGTATAATCCCTTTTTTATTACTGAAGCTACGGCTCTGTTCCCCTTATTCAACACCCCCATTTTAAAGCAAGTTGCTATTTTTTCCAACTTTAGGAAATAATCTAATGAAGCTTAATTTGGCATTCCAGTTTTTCTGATTGCAGCTTTTGAGAATGTTAGATTCTTCATCTGAATTATGAAGGGGATTTTGGACCTATGTAAGAAAAGTGTCTAAATTATTCATGCATTTTACCCAGGAAAATTCCTTTACTAGGCATATATATCTAGGACACAAAGAAAGATACCATATATATTCTCAACATAAACCTATTTGGTTCTACTAGATGACCTTTGATATTCCTTAGATTTCTACAATTTTGTGATTTTGTGACATTGTGAATTTTTTGTGGAAGAATAAAATTGAAACAAAAGTAGTTGCTGATTCATTGGAGAATTCTGTAATATATGGTGGCAATGAAATTTTATTGAGCAGTAAGTAATGATAACAATGAGGAATTTGGAGGAACATGAAGAATTGTATAAACTAATTCAAAGTGAAGTAGTATCAGAAAACAATATACATAATGTCTACAATCATACATGAAAATAAACACAAAAGAAAACAAAATCTTGAGCAATTATAACAACCAATCTTGGTCCTGAATAATGAACAAAAACATTGTCTTTTTGGTAAAGAGTTTTAGAGGACTATATGAGAAGTTTATAGATTCTGTCCCATGAGGTCATTATCATTTGTTCAACTAACCTATTTTTCTTACAAGTCAGGATTGTGCTTGGGGAATGAGGATGCAGAAATGTTTGTCATATCAAAAGAAGAGAAATAAGGTAGATGAATTCTGAAGTCCTTTCCATCTGAGAAAAGCTATGATCTTGTGGAACTATGAACTGAATCTAGGTTTGACTGAACAGAGGAACAATTCTGCCATTCTGCTTTTCAGATTACATAGAGCAGACAGATACACAGAAAGTGATTTGAGGAAGAAAGCGAATGAATTCCAGTCAATTTGTTTTCTTCTCTCCTCCATTCTACCAGTTTGGGAGCTTTATACAAATCTTCTCCCTCACCCTCAAACCAGTTTGCTAGTGAAATAAAAATAATAAGACACTTAAGGCTTTATTTAAAACTTGGCTCTTTGAATTAGTTTTAAGAATTCAGAGCAAAGTATCTTAAATCCAATTTATTTGAAGTTTCCTTGTACATTCAAAATTCATCCAGAAGATTTAACACTAATAATATAGGCTCAAAACATTTAATGAAAGATTTTTAATATTCTAGGTTTAAGTCCAGACATGGGTTTTTAACATCTTACATCATTTATACCAGTGATTTTATTGACTGAAAATGCTATTCATTCACTGAAAACTTTCAGGACATTTAGAAAGTTAACAGAAAAGGAAATGGTTCAAATAGAGCTGAATGTCTGAGATTTAAGACTCAGGCCAGGTTATATAATAACAGTGTCTAACTCTTCATGATCCTTTTTTTTTTTTTTTGGCAAAGATACTAGATTGGTTTCCCATTTCCTTCTCTAGTGGATAGAGGCAAATGGAGTTAAGTGATTTGCCTAGGATCACACAGTTATTATGTATCTGAGGTCAAATTTGAACTCAGATCCTCCTGACTCCAGTCCCAGAAAACGATATCAATCTCAATAGAGATTTCATCAATGGATTTTGCCTCCAATTACTTGAAGATTCAACATTTTGTTTCCTTTTGTGAATAGGAGGGAAAAACCTGATTACTTAGGTAGCATTTCCTCATTTGGCCCCACAGTCAATTAATTCTCCCAATATTACTGTGCAGAATATAAGAAGAGAAACCCCAAGATGCACTTTTAATGAGAAAACACAGATGTTGTAGGCAAAGATGAGTTACTTGCTTTTAAAGGCACACTTGCTATTTTGCCTATAAAACAGGAAATGATATAATTAAGTTATGGGTGTTAGTATCTTAAGGTTGAGATGCTTTCTCTCAATTGCCTGGTTCTCACATTTTAACTCTTCTATTTTTTAGTAATATTAAAAGTTCCTGATGGGCTATTTCAACTTTATATTTAAAATTATGATATTTCCTGATGATGAGCTATTTCAGTTTTCTGTTTTAAAATTATGATACGATCTCAACAGTTGCAATCAGAGATTATATTGATCATGATATGTATTTTACCAGTGCCTGCTACAGTGGGTAGCCTATAACAGATGTTTAGCAAATACTTCTTAGATTGATTACATAAACATAAAGGAAGACAAAATAGCAAAACCAGAATCTGATGATGAATTAAATTCTTCTGGGATACAGATCTTATTGACTGAAGCTGTGATTGCCAATAAACTCTCTGTTCCCAAACCCTGTGGCTATCTTCCTAAAACTTTTGTGCTCTATGACTGTAAGTTAATAATATTAGCTGGTATCTTCATTGCTTATTTTTAGCAGAGCAGAAAATAAAGAACTGGCTGCATTGTTTTTGTCTTGTTTTTTTCTCTCTGGGAGACATTTGGATTTGTGGTCATTAAATGGCTTCCAATATGTCACAATGAAAGATTAGAAGTGACTCTAGCTCTCTTTCATCTACAATATCACTGGTTAGGAAAATTGCTGCATTTTTTACTTGTAAATTTCTTGAATAATGTTGCCCTGATCCTGTTAACTGCCTGAAAAATAATTCACTGGTTCCAGAGGACTGTCTTTTCCTTGTTAACTTCTTAATGGAAGGAAAAAACAACAGTCAAAGTCATCATTTGCAGAGCCTAGACAGCTTGAAGGACCTTAGATACTAATACAAGAAATAATGGCAGGCAACAAGGTGCAGCTGTGATTGCCTACTATGTGTCGCACTCATAAAGAAATTCTATTCTCACAGAGTTTTCCTTTTATTTGGAGGGGAAGGGAGGTGACCAATATATTCATAGCTGAGTAAATAGACAAATCATTGGGAAATGAGGGAGAAAAACTTCTTGCAGAAGGGAAAATTTGAACTGAGATTTGAAAGAAACAAGATACTCCATAAGGAAGAAATGGAGGACATCATTCAACAAACTAAGCCAAGCAAGGGAAGAGGAGATGAAATTATTTTGTCGCTCGACCTTTGTTTTTCAGGAGGATCAACTCTTGACTTAAATGTGAATTGAATTCAAGAGAGGTAGAGGTGCAGTTTCTCTTCCAGTCATCAAAGTCCATGGGCAAGACAGAAGTCTAGATGACTGGCAATGGCCCTGGGGCTGAATTGGCATATACTAGAACAATAAGCCTTTTTAGGGAGAATGTACACTACCTAATGGGGTGTAGGGTGTATTAAGGAAAACTAGTACCTCTGGTGTGAGGCTGCAGAGCCCTTTTCAAGGCTACTTTCCATGTTTGATGTCTGATCAGCCACAGTCAAACACACTATGATTTATCTGAAACATAGTGATGTCATTTTGTTCTTCTTTGATAACAAAGGACATGAACCAAAAATGCCTAATGGGATGAAAACATTCTGGAATTGGAGTCAGACTGTGAAGGTCCTTAAATACCAAAGAGAAGGAGTTGCTCTGAACAATTACCAAGGGGATAATGACAAATTAAATAATGACAAAGATGGTATTTTCCAAATTTCTGACAATTTTACCCCAGAATAACTATATTCAAATTTAACACTAATTATTTGCTTGACATACTTCAGAAGAATATGCTATTATAGAGAGATAGCGCAACACAGAAGCTAGAGTCTGGGCCAGTGGTCAGAAAGATCTCAGTTCAAATTTCACCTCTCAGAGTGACCAATATAAGCCTGGTCAAATCACTAACCACTTTGTAGCTTGGTTATTTCATGTATAAAACACTGATAATAAAGATAGAGTAGTATAATGAATAGGATACTGAACTTGCGATAATTATGCATTAAATTTTTGCCTTACGTTCTTGCTACCCATGTGACTCTGGGCAAGCAACTTAGTCTTTTTATGCCTCATGCTCCTCATATTCAAAATGATTAGTTTAGATGATAACTTTGATAGTGTTCTTTAAAACCGAAGGTCCTATGATCCCCTATCAACAAGATCTGTGGTGGTTTTCTCATAGGGACTTATCAAAAAAGATGGGTGATAAGAATGGGATCTGTGATTTCACTGATTTTAAGAATTCTTGGATGAAGAAATTCTCTCTACCAAAGGATACTCCCTTTTCACAGACTCGTAAGCTACTGTATGTAAGCATTTTGTAAATTTTTAAGCACTACTAACATGTCAGCTATTATTATTCTCTCCTACCGGAGGTACACTGCTAAAAGCTTAACAATTGGCTCTCCAGAAATAAAAGAAATGTATCTAAGATATATTTGTAAACTTAATTCATATTACCATTTTTCTATCGCTTTTTTCTTCAGGCCTGTTCATCAAAAAATAATAAGTCAAGTCATGTTTTGTAGCTTTTGCAGATTTCTGAAGTGTAAAGGCTCATACTGAAAATTTAACAATATGCTTTGGTTAGAGCTAGCTCCAACACACCCTTGTATCCTAACACTATTCTCAATGAGTCAATAGCTAAGTAGTGTGCACATTCACAAAGAACTGTAAACTATCATTAATTTTCATAACTTCAAACTGTTTTATTTACTAGAAGTCTCTCCTAATTGGTATGAAGTAGGGAGAAAGGGTACTTTGGTGTTTTTCTAATGATTTAATCTCATCAAATTCACACAAATATCAATATGTGCATGCACACACGCATATACACATGTATACCTTTGGACACACATGTGCATACATGTAACTATTCATTTGTGTTTTACTTTCATTACATTCACAGTATTTTTTCAGTAAGTCATTTTCACTTTTGTGCTGCCAATGCTACACATTCATAGTTATGTTCAGAAGAGAGAAAAAATGAAAGGTGATATGTGCACAATGTTATCCAATGACTGATATTCTACCACTTATGTTACTTGTCTTGTTCATCCTACCATTGTAGAGTGCAGAGCTCCTCCCACCCTGAGCATTTATTACATATTTTCCATTGATTTTTTTAAACTCAAATTTTGTGTTGCAATTAGGTCAACAAAGGATCATGCAAGTTGTATGGGGTCCTCTGAATAAGAACATTATATAATATACCTCAGTCTCATATGGAACCTTTATAAAAGCAGATTAGCACACAGGAAAAATACAAATGAATGTTTACCTACAACTTTTACAAATCACACCACAATAAAATTATAATCAATACTGCTTTCAGGGAACATTACCTCCACAAGAGTTGAGGATCGCTACATATATAATCACACACATACATATATTTATAAATGCATAGTATATGGTAAATGTATCCATGATACACATTTAAGACCACTCTGCATATTATAGATTGTATATATTCCCTCCCAAAAAATCCAGTTCAGAAAATTAAAAACAGAACAAGATCACAAAGGAAATCTGATAGCCCAGAGTAAGAAGACCCAGAGCATGAAAGGTAATTACTTGGAATCTCCAAATTCCAATCTGAAAGGAATTAAGCTTTGTAAGGATGAAAATCTTCTTTCAGAATGTATAATTGAAAACCATTGTCCTATACAACCTACTGTCCCCATCAGTGGCCCCAAGTGGAAAAAAATCATTATTTAGATTGAAATGAAAATAGGAGCTAAATATTGAGAAAGTTAAATCTCTAAAACTGCTATGAAAGACTTTACTCATTAGCATATACCACTTTTTTTCTCCTTAAATTCAGTGACTAATTCCTGAATCAGTGATCATGATCAACACTTCAAATGTTGAAGGAGTAATGCAGTGACACTCTAACCAGCCAGTACCCTTGTCTCAGCTGATACTGTTTGAAGTATCCCCAATATCAAGTGATTTGAGAATTTACAATAAAACTTTAGAATGAAAGACAGGATGGCATGAGGTGTCAAAGTGGAAAGAGGTGGGTTTTGGAGTCAGAAACATCTGAGTTTGGATATCGTTTTATATATTGGTTGCATATGGGACTCGCTTTAATTCTCTCTTAACTCATATCAGAAATGAAAAAAATTGGACTTGATGGTCCCCAAAGGTCCCACCCACTTATAAATCTATAGATCTGCTGAAAAAATGGAGTTATAGTTATATTTAATATCTGAAATATTTCTGAGAACAATTTCAGCTCTAACCTGAATTTAAACAAGTCAGCTAGGTTCACATTATAGATCCACAGGAATTACAGCTAGCCTCTACTTTCTATTCATCATATTGCTGAATGGATGGACTGGAGCTTAGTTCTGTTTCTTACTCCATTATTTGTGTGACCTTGATCAAGTATCTTTATCTCTCTGCACCTCAATTTTCCATAGCTTGAAAATGGAAGAATGGATCTTTAAGCTTACATGAATCTTAAAATCTATGATTTCATGTCAGAAGTTACATAATTATTCATCAACTTATTTTGGAATTCCAACTGAGTAGATAAAGACCCCAAGAGTTTCTTAGAAACTGAGAGAAGAGAGTCAGATGGTCAATTGATACCTAAAGTGGATGAACTTAAAATTTTTTTTACTATTTTTTCTCAAAAAAATGCTGCAATAAATATTCTGTGTGTGGTATTTCTTGTGGAAATTTCAGTGATGTTTATGGGGACTATGTGAAATTACAAAGTTTTCTGAAATCTAAGATCCTTAAATAGTCTAAAATATCCCATTTCACTTTTATATAACTTGTCACATAGTGAGAGCTCTAGGAATGCTTAGGTCAGAATAACCACATCTATACAGTAATACAACTTGATCTAAATACAACACAATCACATCCATCATATCAATTAATCTTCATCCTCCCTCTTCCCCACCTCCAACAGACACATACTTCCTGCAATCTAGACAGACAAGCTATGGCCATTTTATAAATGAGTTAACTGATGCTTAACTAGTAAGTGGTAGAGTTGTGACTTGAACAAAACACTTCCCTAACTCAACATTCTTTATTTCCCTCCCTCCCTCCTTCCCTCCTTCCTTCCCTCCTTCCTTCCCTCCCTCCCTCCTTCCTTCCTTCCTTCCTTCCTTCCTTCCTTCCTTCCTTCCTTCCTTCCTTCCTTCCTTCCTTCCTTCCTTCCTTCCTTCCTTCCTTCTTTCCTTCCTTCTTTTTTAAAGTGTCTGTACATCATGAAACAGTGCAGAAGGAACCTGAGGATAACTTCCCACCTCAGTTATTTATTGCCTATGTGATCTTGGTAATGGGTATGACCTCTTGGGTCCTCAGTTTCCAAACCTATAAAATAAGTGTGTTGACCTAGAGGGTCTGTAAAGATCCTCTTTTTTATCTTCAAGTTTATGATCTTATTTTCTTAACTAGCAACTCAGGAGACTAATATACTATTAAAATCAAGTTTTCCATTAAGTGGTAGTGATGATGTTAAAACATTATTAATTTTTATTTTCCATTTGCTTTAGTGATTTCATGAGATAAATTGCTAATTTCTCATTAAAAGCTCATAGCAAGGAAAGGGAATATTTAAGAAAAATATAATTACTTTAGAACAAATTTAATAGAAAAGAGGGGTTTAAGTTAACCCCTTCTACTCCAGTTTTTGCCCATAGTAAGTCAAATTGTCACCCACATTCATTCATTCATTCATATATACCTTCACCCATTACTGAAATGTGTTCCTTTCTCTTCTCAATCTAGTAGTCATTCTCTTCCAAGCTCAGCTCAGATGCCTCCACGTCTAGGAAGGTTGCCCATTCCCTACTCCCACCAAGTAGCTAGCACTTTCCTGACTGCTATTAAACTTAGTTATACACATGCATACAGTGGAAGAATGTGATTTCCTTGAGGATCCACAACTATTTTTTTTTAATATTCATTCAGTCAAAAAGCATCAATTAAGCATTTATTATTGTCAGGTGCTTTGCTAATTACAAAGGTTCAAAGAAAAGCAAAAAAAAAAATATACATGGTTCCTGTTCTCAAGGAACTTACTGATAGGAAAAACAAATATGCAAATAGCCAGGTACCTAAAAATATACTTCTTTATATCCATAAGACATAGCATCTTTGCTTGTCATCCAGTACCCCTTGCTCTCTCTTCTCCCCCACCTCCAAGACCTGTTGATTTTACCTTTGCAGCAATTTTCAAATGTGTTCCCTTCTCTTCTGTCCCTACCCTGGTAGACATGCTCAGCACCTCCCCTGGATTATTGCAATTGCTCTTGGTGGGTCTGTCTGTCTCAAGTCTTTCTCTACTTCAGTTCATCTTTTCAACCACCAAAGTGACTTTCATAAAGCAAAGATCTGACTTTATCACACTTCAAGTGATTCTGGTAGATCCTTCCAGGATTAAATATAAAATCCTTTTTTTGGTCATTTAAAAAAAAATCTTTCTTAGCCAAATTAGGTATGCACCACTTACCTTTTTAATCTTCTTATACCTCATTCTTTGTCATAGTTTTCAACACAGTGATGTTACCCTCAGGATATTCCATAACTATGCTTCAAGTATTTTGTTTGGCTACTCCTTATAGCTGGAAAACTATTTCTATTTCTTCACCTTCTGGTTTCTTTTGCTTCCTTCAAGTCCTAATTAAAATCCCATCTTCGACAGGAATCCTTCCCAACCCTTCTTAATTCTAATGCCTTCTCTTCTGTCATTTGTTAATTATGTCATTTTGTCATTATTTGCCCTTTAACCTGTGTTTAGCTTGTTCTCTCTCCATTGATTAGATTATGACTCCTAGAAGGCAGAGATATCTTTTGCCTTTTTGTGTATCTGAAGAACTTAACACAGTGCCTACCATAGAATAGACCCTAAATCAATGTTTATTAACACTAATTTAATAAATTTTAAGTTGCAAAAAAATTGAGGCACTAAGATTTTTTTTTTGTTGAGACATCAGTCACTTAATTAGTCTTTCACTAAGGAAAGCTTCAAACTATTACCTTATAAAGTAATCAGAATGTTCAAATTTACATTTGGTTCTCCATTAATAATTATGTTGGAAATATCTGAAATAATTTATATTTAATCATTCTATATAATTGAATTTTTCAGGGGGAAATACTGAGTTCTTACAAAGAATTAATATTGTATTTCAAAGCCATATGCACTTTGATCAGTATGGTTAATTCTTATTTCTTGATAATTTTTAAAGGAAAAAATGAATTCAATGTTTTAGGTAATTTAAACCACCAGATAATGCCATTCTAAACCATCTCAATGATGTTTCAGATAAGATAACACATTGTCTACATCATCTAAATAGTGCTTCCTTTTTAATCATCTAAAACCAAAACAAAAGAAGGCACTTTCCTTGATAATCAATTATACACACACACACACACACACACACACACACACACACACACACACATATATATATATGGAAAGGAGGTACTCTTAAGATTCCATGCTAACATATGCTGATCTCCAACTTCAGTAAGTCTATGAAGGGAATTGGTAGTTGCATGAAACATAAAACTGATATTTTCATATCTATCTTTTAATAAATGTGCAGAAAAAAGGGGGTGTCTTATGTTAGCATTTACATTAAAAAGTGAGTCAAAGATAGAGAGTGAAGAAAAGAGTAGAAAAAGAAGAAAAATAGAAAAAGATATAAGAAAAAATAATTAAAGATAGAAAGAAAAAAGTGAAAGAGGAAAAATAAGGAGATAGAAAATAGGGAAGAAAAGGAATAAGCATTTATTAAACAATTTACTCCAGGCTCTGTGTCAAATGCTTGACAAATATCTCATTTGATCCTTGCAACTAAACTGGAAGATAGTTACTATTAGTATTATTATTTTTTTTTACAGTTTAGAAAGTCCGAGGTCCTATCCCATTCAACAAAACAAATGCTATCCCCAGCCAAAGAGAAAACAGATGATCTCTGAGTGTAGCTTAAAACATATTATTTTTATTTACTTTATTTTTCTTGTTTATTTTTGGTAATGGGATTCATATGGAAATGCATTTTATATAACTTTACATGTATAACTGATATGTAGTTTGCCTTCTTTAACATTTCATGAAGGGCTGGAAGGAGGGAGAAAATTTGAAACTCAAGATTAAAATAAACTATATAGACATATACATGCTCACACATATATAATATTTTGGAATTCTGTGTCTCTCTTTCTCATATATATATATATTTAGATTTTTGCAAGGTAATGGGTTAAGTGACTTGCCCAAGGCCACACAGCTAGGTAATTATTAAGTGTCTGAGGTCGGATTTGAACTCAGGCACTCCTGACTCCAGGGCCAGTGCTCTATCCACTGCACCACCTAGCTGCCCCTCTCATATATTTTAAAAGTGACTTTTGTGGGTCACACTTCTAAGGAGAAAATTTCCTTTCGTTCATACATATTTTTTTTTATGTTTTTGCAAGGCAAATGGGGTTAAGTGGCTTGCCCAAGGCCATACAGCTAGGTAATTATTAAGTGTCTGAGCCCGGATTTGAACCCAGGTACTCCTGACACCAAGGCCGGTGCTTTATCCACTATGCCACCTAGCCGCCCCTATTCATACATATTAACATTGTCTCTAACCTATAGTCAGTATTGTCTTAGAGATCTGCCTCATATACTGAGATACTGTGTGACTTGGATAGGATCACAGATTAGGGAGAGCATTAGGCAAAGGATTTGAACCCACATCTTCCAGATTCCAAGGCCAGTTCCATATCCTTTGAGTTGTACCACTGGGATTTCCAGGGAAAGCCAACAATTACACCTTGGGGTGGGTTAGGGAGCAGGGTGGAAAAGTCTGGAGTTGTTCTTTGAAGAAAGCTAGCATTTCTAAGTGAATGTACTTTTCTAGGATGCACCAGGAAAAGTTTCCCTTTTTCTCCTTCTACAGATTGGGGCTGTAGCTTAGAGAAATGCCAAGTCTGGCATCTTGGTTTAGAAGTTCAGAGTTAGTGGCCACTTCAAAGTTCAGTCCTCTCCTGCTTTGCCTTTGCAAATAGACCTTCTTTGATTTTCTCCTTCCAGTGAAGTCACGGCAGTGATTGGGCAAAGCCACAATTAGAGACACTGCATCTCCCATCCCTGGTAGGCCATGAAACCCATTCTAAAGAAAGGGCATCCTTCTGAATAACCCCATCAAAGTGCACACTGTGTTCTGTGAAAGATTTAGAAACGACAGATAGGCTTTTAAAGGTCAGAACTGTTAGAACTGTTAGTTGATTGCCTAGAAGGATGACTGGAAGACATTTGCTATTTCAAATATTTATCTGAAATTTTTGTCATTAATAGGAATCAATAAAAGCTACGAAAGAGTAGAAATGTATATAGTTTGTAAGCAACTTTACAATGGATAGCAAACCACTTTCTTCAAAGAAGATATTTTCATAAGCTTAATTATGACACCATTTACCTCAAACTTGATGTTCCAAATTTTATGTAGCCTGCCAGCATTAAGGTATATCAAAAAAAATATCTCTCTGATCCAGCCAAATGCTTTCAATCACAAGGCGTCTAAACACAATTGGCTTCCCTTCACCTGCTCAGCTTTGCAATTCTAGTCATTTATCTAATAAGCTATTGACAAGCAAGAAGCAGGAATATTCCACCATCAAATTGCATCTAAAAATGGTTAATTTTGGAAACTGAATATTGGTTGAAGCTGAGAGAAGCATCAGAAAACAGGAGGAACAATAGCGTTAGATGTGGGAAGATCAGAACGATCACTATTATAATAAAGGCATTAGGGGAAACAATTTTAGTCATCTCAGAACTTGGGCAGAACATTAAATTGCTGCTTTTTATAACAGAAGTGACTCTAACTTCTTTTTTTCCTCTTGAGAAAAAATCAGAAATGCCAAGTTGATCTTCCCAGAAAGGGAGAAAAGGAATCTGCAGACAGCCCTTTCCTGTCTCTTCTTTTGTGCATTTGACCTGAAGCCTGGCTAGAGAGAACAGGGTCCTCACTAACCTGATGGTTTCAGCTCCATTAGCACACCTTGGCAAAGATGGGGATACTATGAATAGAGCACAGATTTGGAGGCAGAAAATCTGAGTTCATGTTACAGAATTCTGGGATCTCCTGGGAAGGGACTTGAGAAGACATCTGATCTAGTCCTTTCATTTTTACAGATGAGGAAACAAAGGCACAGGGGAATTGACTTACCCACGGTGACACTGGCAAGATTTTGACTCAGCTCTTCATGGATCTAAATATAGTCTCAATCCAAAACATGGGTAAGGCTGTTAATAACATGAGTAAAATGCAATAGTATATGTAAATTTTATTCTTCTTGCTCGGTCTTCCTCAATAAATCTTTTTTTTTTATTTTATATTTAAGGCAATGAGGTTATGTGATATCCAAGGTCACACAGCTAGGCAATTATTAAGTGTGTCTGAGGTCAGATTTGAACTCAGGTCCTCCTGATTCCAGGGCCTGTGCTCTATCCACTGCACTACTTAGCTGCCCCTTTCCTCAACAAATATTGATCTCTTTTGAGTTTTCTTGGCAGAGAAAACGGAGCAGTTTGTCTTTTCCTTCTACAGCTCATTTGACAGATGAAGAAATAGGGGTAAACAGGGCTAAGTGACTAGCCTAGGGTAATACAGCTAGTAAGTGTCTGAGGTCATAGCTGAACTCATGAAGATGTCTTCCTGACTTCAGACCCAGCAGTCTATCTACTATGTCATCTAGTTGCTACCAATGAATGTAAAGCACCTTATAATTATGAGATGTTACCCAAATAAACAAATAGTAGTAGTAGTAATAGTAGTAGTAGTAGCAGTAGTAGTAATAGTAGTAATAGTGGTAACAGTAGTAGTAGTAGTGGCAGTGGTAGTAGTAGCAATGGGTAGTGGTAGTAGTAGTAATAATAGTAGTAAGTAGTAGTGATGGTTGTGATAGTAGTGATAGTGGTAATTAGTGGTAGTAGTAATAGTAGTGGTAGTGGTAATAATAGTAGTAAGTAGTAGTGATGGTTGTGATATTAGTGATAGTGGTAATTAGTGGTAGTAGTAGTAGTAGTGGTAGTGGTAGTGGTAGTAGTGGTAGTAATAGTAGAAGTGGTGGTTGGTGGAGGCATTGGTGGTAGTAGTAGTAGTGGTAGTAATGATAGTACTAGAAGTAGCAGTCATGATGGTGGTGGTGGTAGTGGTAGTAGCAGAGGTAGAGTTGGTGGTAGCATCCTTTATCTATTTCTCTAATGAACTATGATCAAATCC
Source organism: Macrotis lagotis (assembly GCF_037893015.1). NCBI lineage: Eukaryota > Metazoa > Chordata > Mammalia > Peramelemorphia > Peramelidae > Macrotis > Macrotis lagotis. Next base: position 34,836,875 of record NC_133663.1, on the reverse strand, counting down.
ACCCCATCATTGCTCCTGAAGAGCATATTACTACATCAACTATCTGATGCTTAGTGAAGGGAATAAACAGAGAAGGAAAAACAGCCCCAGCCCTCAAGGAGCTCAATCTAATGGGACATAACATGTCCACAATCACCCTATGAATCTCAAGTTATACTCTCCCTACCCCCAACTCCTACAACTAAAAAAAAAGAAAGAAAAGGAAAAAAAGAAAAACCAAAAAAAGGAAAAGAAAAGGGGGAAAGGGCTATTTGTTCCTAGAATTCACTGAACACATCACCTTATTCTAAGCTATGACATCCCTGACACTCTAAGCTCATAAAGAGCAAGGAAGGTCTCTGAATTTGCTATTGTTTTTGTTGCTTAGCACAATGCTTTGTACATAGTAAGTGCTTAATACATATGCTTTTTAAGTGAATTCATTTGTTTCTTTCATGCAAAAGACAGAGCATGACATTTTGAGATGCTAATAAACATTATTTCCAGTCATTAAACCAGGACCCAAAAGAGAGAAGGCATATCATGAATGAGAGGAAAAAGGAGGCTTCTGGAATATAGAGAAATAAGGGATTAGGGGGAAGAAGAACGGATCTTATCCTTGGAGAATTCAGGAAGCATGATCCTTATTCATAAGGAGAAGAATTATATAAAATAGTGACAGAATAAGATTATACATTAACAAGATATACTTTGGAGTGTTGGTGTCAAATTCAAATAAAAATGTGGACACCAATCCATATAGAGATGCTACATATTGACTTTTTTTTTGGATTTTCACAAGGTGATGGGGTTAAGTGACTTGCTCAAGGTCACACAGCTAAGTAAGTATTAAGTGTCCAAGGCCAGATTTGAACTCAACTCTTCCTGGCTCCAGGGTGGTGCTCCATCCACTGTGCCACTTAGCTGCCCCCATATTGATTTTTAACATCTAAGTTATCTGTATTTTATTTTGTTTTTATTTGCACTGTAAAATATTTCTCAATTATTTTTAATCTGGTTGAGGTCCCACTTGGACTGTTTCCAAGCCGTCACATTTAATACTGTTCTGGAGGAAGTTCAGAAATAGGAAAGTTTAAGTTAAGGATCAAGCAGAGGGAAAAAATTGTGAGAATAAAGAATATCTCTGAAGTCTCACTGAAATTTTGTGCTTTAATATCTTAATCATGCCCTAAGACTTTTGGGATACTGTATATAAAACAGACCACCTAAACAGAAGGAAGACATAGATGAATTTGGAAAAAAATTATAGACCAGGCAGAGACATATGATATAATAATAATGAGGGAATTCAATTGTTCAGATTTTTACTGGAGATTTTCTGTCCCAAACAGATCTGCCATTTAAATGCTTGACTGGTCTTAATGATAATTTGATTCTTTAAATGGTATAGGATGCAAGTAGAGGAAGAGCTATTAGGGACTGAAGCTCATTAAAAAGGAGAAACTGGTTGCTGAAGTAGGTCACTCCAGGGTGAGATGACCTCTCCATCTTAGAATTAGTAATAGAAAATGAAAAAAGAGAGCTCAGAATAGACCTGCACGCAGCCTGGGTTTTAGTGGAGCTGATTTCAAAGACTTCAGAGAAAGGTCAGTTCCTGTGGACTAAAATAATATAGTAAGTCAGATCCAGAAAGGAAGGCAGCTCTCATGAATGAAATTCTGAAGACACATACCAAGACAATTTCTAGGAGGAAGAAAAAAGGGATGCTGTTTAAAGAGACTGATGTGGACCTACAGGATACCCACAAACCTACACAGAGGATTAAACAGATATGGCTAAAAGATGGAAGCAAGGGTAGGTAAAAGGATGAATACAAAACTGTGGCAGTTCTTTAAGAAGAGTGTCAGGGATGTCATAGCTTAGAATAAGGTGATGTGTTCAGTGAATTCTAGGAACAAATAGCCCTTTCCCCCTTTTCTTTTCCTTTTTTTGGTTTTTCTTTTTTTTCCTTTTCTTTCTTTTTTTTTTTTAGTTGTAGGAGTTGGGGGTGGGGAGAGTATAACTTGAGATTCATAGGGTGATTGTGGATATGTTATGTCCCCATTAGATTGAGCTCCCTGAGGGCTGGGGCTGTTTTTCCTTCTCTGTTTATTCCCCTCACTAGGCAAAGTGCCTGGGAGGATGCTTAATAAATACTTGTCCACTTGACTTAATAACAGATAGCAGAATGGGAATGACTCCTCAACTCATATTTAAAAAAAAATACTTAATCAAAGGGAATGATTGTGGGATGGAAAGGTTAATAGGGGGTTAAAACTCACAATCAACCAATCAATATTTTTTAAGCATAGATTTTATGCTCTATTTTGTGTTCTATATATTATTATATTGTGTTGAAGTAAGGGAGGAAGGGGGAGGGAACAATTATATATTAAATGACCTACTATGTGTCAGACACTGTGCTGATCACTTTACAACTCTATCTTATTCGATCCTCACCACAACCCTGAGAGGTAGGTACTATTATGACTGATTTTATAAAACAAACTGGGGCAGACAGAGGTTATTCATCCAACTTCACATGGCTAGTGAGTGTCTGAGGCCAGATTTAAACATGGATCTTCATGATTCCAGATCTACCCACTGCCCCACCCGACTACCCTTTAGTAAGTAAAATTTGGATAAATAAGAACAATAATAATATAAAAGTAGAATCTTACTTCCCTTGATGAATTTAATTCGCTCATCCTAAAAGAACCTGGGTACCAAATTACAGATGGAGTTGATTGCAGTCATTTTGAAAGACTGAAGAATGGAAGTACTCCAGAGAGGAGAAGACAAACATCACCCTGGTTTCCCCAAACTGGAAACCAGTGGAATCAATAAATAATAGGTTGGCAAACTTGATTTTACTGGGAAAATTAAAGAATAGATTTTGAATGACTTGTAAACATTTAGAACCAGCATGGGCATTTCAAACAGCTTTCATCAGATGCTTGTTCTCATTCATTCTCCCTGTCTCTCTGTCTCTGATTTCTCTCTCTCTCTCTCTGTCTCTCTCTCTCTCTCTCTCTGTCTCTCTCTCTGTCTCTCTCTCTCTCTGTCTCTGTCTCTCTCTCTCTCTCAAGGATCTATAAGAGTATTGTAAGTATATTCTTCACAGATTTCATCAAGACTTTTGACATCATCTGTTCTACCCTAGTAATTAGAATGAAGAGGTGGCAATCAAATGATATCACAGGTGATGAAAGCCTAACATTGATTAACTAATTCATACAGATATCATTCATTGTTTCACGTCTAGTTGGACAGATGGACCTTGGTTTTGGTGACAGAGTATAAGACCTGGGTTCAAATACTAACTACAACAAGGAACAAGCGTTGGTCAAGAAGCCAGAGGAGCAGCAGAAGTATAATTTCCCACATCTTCCTTACGATTATTATTTTGTTGGGACAAGTAAGACTAAAGATGAATTCTAAATACAGTATATCATGTCAAATAAGAGCAGTCATACTGTGCTAGTTTTGAAGACTCCATAAAATAATTTGATTACTGGACAAAAAACAAGATAATTTCACTGATATCTAGGGCAGAGACTGTACCTCATCCATGCTATGCTAACCACATGATAACTAGAAGAGTGTCATGAGCTCTGTGGGAGCTTAGTAAATGCTTAGTGATGATTAATTTCAAAAGGTTCTCAAGGTTTGAAGGAAAAAATGCAAACAGACTGAAAAGGGGGAAATGCATCCATCCATCCATCCACCCATCCATCCATCCATCCATCCATTATTTCTCTTTATGTATATGCATACATGTATGTATGTGTGAATCTATCTATCATCTGTCTATCTATCTATCTATCTATCTATCTATCTATCTATCTATCTATCTATCTGTCTTCCTGTCTATCTATCTATCTTCCTGTTGAGATGGCTAGACTCTTAAGAGTATTTAAATTCTTTTTTGGGAGGGGCAGAAGGGGAAGGAATGTTAAGAGAAATCAGAATCATGTGAAGAAATGGTTCAATGCTCTGCTAATGACTATAAAACCAATATGGAGGAAATGGGTATGTTCTTATATCTGTTCGCAGAATACAGAACTAGCAATAATGGATATGAGTGAGAGTGAAGCAAATCTCAGTCCTTGTAAGGAAAGAATGCTTACAATTAATTGAGCTTTACCGAAGTGGATGGGGCTATTTTAGAAGGTAGTGAGTTCTCCCTCACAGGATGTCTTCAAGCAATAAATTAAAGCCCTCTGGTGAGAAAGTTGTAGAGAGAATTGGATTTTAGACAAAGTTTAGGCAGAAAATTGTAGATGTCCCATTCAAAGGCGAGAGTCTGGGCTTCTGAGATTGCCAAGTTCTTCAATCACAATCATGTGAAAGACTTCCATTGATTGTGGCATCTCATAGTCTGCAAAGTTACCCTTGGGAGATAAGAAGTCTTACAATTATAATTTTACAGATAAGCACAGAGAAAGATAAGTAGGTGGTATAGTGATTTGACTGTCAGACTCAGAATCATGAAAAAACAATATTAATATTGACTCTTTTATTTAATAGTTGTGGGAATCTGGAAAAATTAGATATCTTCTCAAATATACTTTCCACATCCATAAAACATGTGAAATCTATTCTGAAGGGGTGCTTTGAGGAAAGAGTGAAACAATATATGCAAATATTTAAATCTTATATCTTAGATCACCATATAAATAAATGTTAGCTATCATTACTATGATGATGATGATGATGATGATGATGATGATGATGATATAATTTCCCCAGGCCATACAGTTGACATCAGAAGTATTTCACAAACCTAAGGTCATTTGGTTCTGAGACCAGGGGAACAAGTGAATGTCCAGGAAAGCCCAGAAAAGAGTAAGAATTTCTTGATTTTCAAAATGATTATAATTATCAACCCAGTCTAAGACCAATAACTGTATGGACTAAGAACAAAATGGCTTAAGATTCTCTGCAATACATCTCCTAATCCTGACATTTAGCCTCAAAGAAGGAAACTTTGTTATACTGACTTATTGAATGATCAGTTATGCTTTTTTTGCAGCATTATGATTTTAGACCAAAAAAATAGTGTTATCTATATCAAATAGATTATCATTGTATTGGCATTTCCTTACCCCCCTTTATACACACACACACACACACACACACACACACACACACACACACACACACAAAATAGCTGTTAGTATTTTATGTTTCTTAAATCATAGTAGTTTAAACAAAGTATTCTTCCTTAGACATCTTCGAGGCAAGTCATCCCATGAGGCAAATAGTAATTTTTACAAAGTAAAAAAGTCATTACATTAAATAGCTATATTCAAAAGTCTAAAAAATGTAAGTAATTTGTCATATTTGACAACCTCCACCTTCACAAAAGTGGGTTACTTAGGGGTATGTTTGCGTGGCTCTTTAAGCTCTGGTTGAACTTTATAATTTTGTTATATTTGCTTTTTGATATGGGGCATGTAGTTATTCTTTCCATTTATATTGTTGCTGATACTGTATATATTGTTTTCTTAGCTTTGCCCACTTCATCCCATATCAGTTCATGTAGATCTTTCCATACTTCTCTGCATCCATCATACAGATCAATTCTTACCACCCAATAAGATTCCATTGCATTCATGAAACACAATTTGTTTAGTCATTCTCCCAGCTATTTTACATTAAAAAATAAAAAGACTAGCTTGGATACAATGTCCAATGTGAATGATCCTATTCAACTGATTAATAGCAGTAGCTTAATTATGTTCAATGAATAATTAAGTTAATGTATTTTAAATATGCATGCACTTTTCAGTGTAAATGTGACTGCCTTAAATTAAAAAAAAATTCATTTACTGGTTTCAGATTGAAAAAGAACAGAAAGCTATTGAAGTAATGACAATATTACAGGACATATGATGCAATTGGGCAGAGATATCAGACAGAAACTGAGGAATTCAGAAAGAAAACCAAAAGAGGTATTCATTCAGGGATGATCTTAGAGAGAGGAATCTTCTGTAGAGAAAAGAATCACAGAAGAAACACTGTTTAAAGGAGAGCTTTTGCTTTCACCTCTGGAACAATGTTCTCTTGGAGATGTAATGTTATCTCCCTTGACTCAGTTTCATCATCTACAAAATGGGCAAAAGGAACTACAAGGGCTCAACGGTTCCTTGTAGCTTTGGCCACTGATCCCATGATATATACATATATGTATATATACATATATGTATATAGATATAGATATATAAATAAGGATCCTGTGGGAGATATCACCCATAGCACTGAGATCTCATGGGATCAGATTATGAGAGTCAAAGGGACTTCAACTGAATTTATTTCAATACATACTTAGAGAATCCCTATTTCTAAATTACAAATGGTCATCAGTTTCTTCCAAGAACCTTCTAGAAAGGGAAATCCCAGGTAGTCAATTTGACTTTGGACAGCTCCTCTCATTAAAAAGTTCTTCCTAAATTGACATCAGACTTCTATTTCCTTCAGGCTCTACCCTCCAGCATAAAAAAATAATGGATGTTTTTTTTTTTTTTTTCGTAGCAATGACCATTTCTTAGTCTTTTCCCTTCTAACCTAAACATACCAAGTCACTTCAGCCAATTCTCACATGACAGAGTTAACTTCCCTTTTACTTTTGAGGATACCAGAATCCTCACAGTACCTATGGCCCCAAAACCTGGGTATCATCCTTGACTCATCACACATCCTTGACTCTCTCATCCCACTCCCATAACTATTATATTACTAAGTCTTATCAATTTTACCTTTTTGTCCATCAATTGGGGAATGGCTAAAATGTTAGGGTAAATGAATACTATGGAATATTATTATTCTATAAGAAACCATAAGTGGTCAAACTCTAGAGAAGCATCAACGACTTGCATGATCTGATGCTGAGCAAAAGAAGAACCAAGAGAACAATGTAGACATCAGTAATAACATTGTGAGCTGAACAACCTTGATGGAAGCAGCTCCTCTCAGCAGTTCAGAGAGCTAGGACAACTCTATTAGACTGGCTATGCACAATGTTATCCCCATCCAGAGGAAGAAAAACAACAAAAAAAACAACAAAAACTCCTTCAGACTCTGATGAACATTTTATAAAAATTATTTCTTATGTATTTCCCTTAATCCTAATTCATCATACTGAAAATGACTAATCTGTTAAACATGTTTACCAAAAATATGTATATGCAATGTTAACATGACTGTTCACTGCTGAGGGGAGGGGGGTGGGAAGGGAAGGTGGAAGGAAATTTTGTAACAAAAATATACATGTGCATATGGATGTAAATAAACAAATTAAAAATAATTAGCCTATCTAATCAATAAATTAATGATCAGTGGCATTTCTTGATAATAAAAGACAAAACCATGGAGAATCTGAAAGTCTTGATATATTTATGGAAATTGGGGTGCCCCACAAGTAAAAATCCATCCTGTTTAGTGGACATGTTAATGAGCAAGAGGGTTTGAAAACCTGAATTTCTCCTGCTAAGAATGTGACTTGATCATAAAACTCAACTATTTCTAGCAGTCTGAACAGAAGAATCTATCTCCACCCAGACCATTCTGGTTGATTTTCTGCTTCATGAGCTGAGTCACCCTGAACTCTAATGAAGGGGTTCAAGGATATGGGTTCATTGCTTTGGAGCAAGAATTCTCTCAGTTTAGATTCTTTTTTTTACAATCTAAATAAAAGTAAGGTCTCTTGGTTAGGTATAGTCCATTCCCTCTAGGGTTAGGGGCATTTCATAAATTAAGCATATTCTCCAGAGACTGGTTGACTGACCTTTAGGGTATGGGCCCTAAATGAGTAAATGAAGGAGAAAAAATTTTAGTCCAAATTTAAAAATTGGTTATTAATATGATAGCAAAATATTAAATCCTTTCTCTGCAAAGCACTCTTTTTAAAATTTATTTGAGGCATTGGGGTTAAGGTAATACAGCAAGGCAATTATTAAGGGTCTGAGGTCACATTTGAACTGAGGTCCTCCTGACTCCAGGGCCAATGCTCTATCCACCACAGCCACCACCTAGCTGCCCCTTCTGCAATGCACTCTTGCTTGTCCTAGAACAAGAAACACCATTTCCTGCTTCTGGGCATTTTCACTCAATGTTCCTTTTAAATGGAATGGTTTCCCCTTCCTTCCCACCATCTCAGCCTCCTTGTTTCCCTAAATTCTGTCAAGTTCAAGTAAAATGTCTCCTATGGGAAGCCTTTCCTCATAAGTCAACCTGCCTTTTCTCTAATGATTATTTTCTATTTCTCTTATTCGTAGCTTGTTTGTACAGAATTACTAGTGTGTTGCTCTACATTAGATTGACAGTTACTGGAAGGACTGTCTTTTACCTTTGTTTCCCCAGAACTCTGTGCCTAGAACATAAAATTAATGTTTATTGACTGACTGACCATCTTGGTTTTTCTTTTTTGGATATTCTCCAGTTTATCAAAATCTTTCTTAAACTGTGATGTGCAGGACTAGAGAAAATATTTCAAGACATATGACAAGAGCATTGTATATTGGGAATATCACCTCTTGATAACACCTTTATTTTAAAAATGTAACTCCAAATCACTAAAAAAATTTTTCTGCTTTGTTTTGGTTTGTTTTTTTGGCTGCTATTTCAGACTTCTGAGCTTGAGGTTCATTATAATCCTCAATTTATTTTTCCCTAAGAATTGCTTTCAATAAAATCATCCCCATTTTATACTTAATATTTGAATATTTGTGTGCCATTTCTGGGTAACACAGGTAAGTCCTTTCACCTCTGGATCTCAGCTTCCTCATCTGTAATTAAGAGATGATATAACTTACAAAATCTTTCTTGGTTCTGAATCTGTGATCCTATTTTATATCACTAATCCCTAATTGACTTGTAGTTTGCCTTCTATTTGCTTGCATTTATTTTTTATATTTATTTTGTGTATACTTATATTTGCTTTCTTGTTAGAACAGAAGTTCATTAAGATAAAAATTCAAAGAATAAAATAATTGCTAAGTCCCATACTTAGCCTAGTACTTGAAACGTTGCAGGCTCTTAAATGCTAATTGATTGATTAATTGAATAATTTAGCTGAGAAGTGAAGAGGGTCTGAACTAGGTTAGTGCATGTGTGAATGGAAATAAGGAGCCTTGCATAAAATATATTTTTGAGATGGAAAAAGTAAGACTTAGAAACTGATTTAATATTTGTAGAGAGAGTGAAAATGCATGGTTATTATTTGATTGAGGAGTTGAGGATATCTCAAAGGTTGTAAGTCTGAATGACTGGAAGATAAGGCAGATAATACAGAAATTTGGAAGGAGGCTGTAGATGGAGGCTATAGATTAGTTTGTTTTAGATTTGTTGAATTTGAGGTGTTTATGAGAAGACCAGTTTCAGATCTCTAGGAAAGAGTTGTAAGGAGAAGATGCTAGAATTTAAAGCATGCCCCTTACTGAACCCTAACAATAATAACTGAGTACCTATAGTAAAAATTAAAATAGTTTCAGTTGGATAAGATTCTATTTCTCCAAATCCTTAAAGAAGTATAGATATGGTGGAAGTTGAACACTTGAATGTGTTTTAGAAATTGCATAACTTGAGTTCCTAGGTAGCCACCATTCCTTGCTTGTCACCTGACTGAGGCATAAAAAGGAGATTTGTCACAGTCTCTTCGAATATCTCAAGTCCAATCAGTCAAGAACAGAAAAAAAAAATCACACACACACACACACACACACACACACACACACAAACACACACAGACAAAACACATAGGCCTTAGGCTCAGCTCAAGAAATATTTCTCTCCCTCCTAATGTGTCAAACATGACCTCTGAAATGATAACGTCCCTGTGGCATTTCTGGAAAGGACAATGACATCTATCCCATTGTATTTTCAAAAAAAAATTGTACAACTCAGGCCAGTAGTTAAGAAGTTAAAATGCTCTTTGAACATATGACATTTTGTAGTTCAGAGAAAAGAATTCTTTATGTCTTACATCCTTATCCATGAATGTTGATTGAGGGGACCTTGTAGGCTCACCACTCTTTCTGTTACGATGGAAACTGACAATCCAGAAAAAAAAATTATTATTGTTATTAAAGATGATGATGATAATGATGATGACAACTTCAGGATTAGTAAGACATTTTCATATACTTACTTAAGAAGTTTCAGTGGCTCTCAATTGTTTCTAGAATCAATTACAAACTCCCCTAATTGGCATTTAAAGCCATAACCATTCTGACTTCAATCTATCTTCCCAGAATGATTTATAGAACTCCACATTATAGTGAAACTATTTTTTTTGCTGTTCCCTATTCTTGGCTTCCCATTTCTTCTATTCATTTTCTTTTTTTAAATTTATTTTTATTAAAGATATTATTTGAGTTTTACAATTTTCCCCCCAATCTTATTTCCCTTCCCCCACCCATCCACTGAAAACAATTTGTTGGTCTTTACTTTGTTTCCATGTTGTACCTTGATCCAAATTGGGTGTGATGAGAGAGAAATCATATCCTTAGAGAAGAGACAAGAATTCTAAGAGGTAACAAGATCAGACAATCAATAATATAGCTGTTTTTTTCCTAAATTAAAGGGAATAGTCCTTGTACTTTGTTCAAACTCCACAGCTCCTTATCTGGATACAGCTGGCACTCTCCTTTGCAGACAGCCCAAAATTGTTCCCGATTTTTGCACTGATGGAATGAGCAAGTCCTTTAAGTTTGAACATCACTCCCATGTTGCTGTTAGGGTATACAGTGTTTTTCTGGTTCTGCTCATCTCTCTCAGCATCAGTTCATGCAAATCCCTCCAGTTTTCCCTGAAATCCTAACCCTCCTGGTTTCTAATAGAACAATAGTGTTCCATGACATACATATACCACAGTTTGCTAAGCCATTCCCCAATTGAAGGACATTTACTTGATTTCCAATTCTTTGCCACCACAAACAGGGCTGCTATAAATATTTTTGTACAAGTAATGTTTTTACCATTTTTCATCATCTCTTCAGGGTATAGACCTAGTAATGGTATTGCTGGGTCAAAGGGTATGCACATTTTTGTTGCCCTTTGGGCATAGTTCCAAATAGCTCTCCAGAAGGGTTGGATGAGTACACAGCTCCACCAACAGTGTAACAGTGTCCCAGATTTCACACAACCCTTCCAACAATGATCATTATCCTTCCTGGTCACATTGGCCAATCTAAGATGTGTAAGGTGGTTCCCCAGAGAAGCTTTAATTTGCATTTCTCTAATAATAAATGATTTAGATCATTTTTTTTTTCTTATGGCTATGGATTGCTTTGATCTCCTCATCTGTAAATTGCCTTTGCATATCCTTTGACCATTTGTCAATTGGGGAATGGCTTTTTGTTTTAAAAATATGACTCAGTTCTCTGTATATTTTAGAAATGAGTCCTTTGTCAGAATCATTAGTTGTAAAGATTGTTTCCCAATTTACTACATTTCTTTTGATCTTGGTTACATTGCTTTCATCTGTGCAAAAGCTTTTTAATTTAACGTAATTGAAATCATCTAATTGGTTTTTGGTGATGTTCTCCAACTCTTCCTTAGTCATAAATTGCTCACCTTTCCATAGATCTGACAGGGAAACTAGTCCTTGATCTTCTAATTTGCTTATAGTATTGTTTTTTATGTCTAAGTCCTGTAACCATTTGGATCTTATCTTGGTATAGCGTGTGAGGTGTTGGTCTAATCTAAGTTTCTTCCATACTATCTTCTAATTACCCCAGCAGTTCTTATCAAAGAGGGAATTTTTATCCCAATGGCTGTACTCTTTGGGTTTATCAAACAGCAGATTACTATAATCATCTCCTGCTTTTACACCTAGTGTATTCCACTGGTCCACCACTCTGTTTCTTAGCCAATACCAAACCGTTTTGATGACTGATGCTTTATAATATAATTTTAGATCAGGTAGGGTTAAACCACCTTCTTTTGCACTTGTTTTCATTAAGCTCCTGGCAATCTTGACTTTTTATTTCTCTATATGAATTTACTTACAATTTTTTCTAACTCATTAAAGTAATTTTTTGGAATTTTGATTGGTAGGGCACTAAACAGATAGTTTAGTTTTGGTAGTCATTTTTTATTATATTATCTCTACCTATCCATGAGAAGTTGATATTTGCCCAGTTATTTAAATCTGATTTAATTTGTGTGAGAAGTTTTTTATAATTGTTTTCAAAAAGATTCTGAGTCTGTCTTGGCAAATAAACCCAAGTATTTTATATGGTCCGAGGTTACTTTGAATAGGATTTCTCTTTCTAGATCTTCCTGCTATAACTTGCTAGACATATATAGAAAAGTTGGGTATTTATGAGGGTTTATTTTATAACCTGCAACTTTGCTAAAATTGCTAATTGTTTCCATTAGTGTTTTGGATGATTTTTTGGGATTCTCTAGGTAGACCATCATGTCATCTGCAAAGAGTGAGAGTTTTGTCTCTTCCTTCCCAATTCTAATTCCTTCAATTTCTTTTTCTTCTCTAATTGCTGATGCCAACATTTCTAATATGATATTGAATAGTAGAGGTGATAATGGGCACCCTTGTTTCACCCCTGATCTTATTGGGAATGCCTCTAGCCTCTCCCCATTGAATATAATGCTTGTTGATGGTTTCAAATAGATACAGCTAATTATTTTAAGGAACAGTCCATTGATTCCTACACTCTCTAGTGTTTTTAATAGGAAAGGATGCTGTATTTTGTCAAAAGTTTTCAGCATCTATTAATATGATCATATGATTTCTGATAGGTTTGTTGTTGATATAATTGAGTATACTAACAGTTTTCCTAATATTGAACCAACTCTGCATTCCTGGAATAAATTCGACTTGATCATAATGTATTATCCTTGTGATGACTTGTTGTAGTCATTTTGCTAAGATTTTATTTAGGATTTTTGCATCTATATTCATCAGGGAAATAGGTCTATAATTTTCTTTCTCTGTTTTAACTCTTCCTGGTTTAGGTAACAGCACCATATTGGTTTCATAGAAAGAGTTAGGCAGAGTTCCATCTTTCCTTATTTTTCCAAAGAGTTTATATAGAATTGGAACCAATTGTTCCTTAAATGTTTGGTAGAATTCACTTGTAAATCCATCAGGTCTTGGAGATTTTTTTAGGGAGTTCAATGATGGCTTGTTGAATTTCTTTTTCTGAAATGGGGTTGTTTAGGTATTTAATCTCTTCTTCATTTAACCTGGGCAACTTATATTTTTGCAAATATTCATCCATTTCACTTAGATTATCAAATTTATTGGCATAGAATTGTACAAAATAATTTTGAATTATTACTTTAATTTCCTCCTCATTGGTGGTGAGTTCACCTTTTTCATTTATGATACTAGCAATTTGGTTTTCTTCTTTCTTTTTTTTAATCAAATTGACCAGAGGTTTATCAATTTTATTGGTTTTTTCATAATACCAACTTTTGGTTTTATTTATTAATTCAATAGTTTTTTTTGCTTTTGATTTTATTAATTTCTTCTTTAATTTTTATAATTTCTAATTTGGTATTTAATTGAGGATTTTTGATTTGTTCTTTCTCTAATTTTTTTAGTTGTATGTTTAGTTCATTGATTTCTTCTTTCTCCAGTTTATTCATGTAAGTATTTAGAGCTATAATATATCCCCTGAGAGTCGCTTTGAATGAATCCCATAGGTTTTGGTATGTTGTTTCATTACTATTATTATCTAGGATAAAATGGATAATTCTTTCTATAATTTGTTTTTTGGTCCACTCATTTTTAAAAATGAGGTTATTCAGTTTCCAATTTGCTCTGGGTCTATATCTCCTTGGCCTAGTATTGGATATGACTTTTATTGTACTGTGATCTGAGAAAGATATATTCACTATTTCTGCCTTTCTGAAGTTGATCATTAGGTTTTTATGTCCTAGTACATGGTCAATTTTTGTATAAGTTCCATGTACTCCGGAGAAAAAGGTATATGCCTTTCTATCCCCATTCAGTTTCCTCCATAAGTCTACCATATCTAATTTTTCTAACAATCTATTTACCTCCTTAATGTCTTTCTTGTTTATTTTATGATTCAATTTATCTAGATCTGAAAGTGGGAGCTTGAGGTCTCCCACTAGTAGAGTTTTGCTGTCTATGTCTTCCTGTAGTTCTTTCAGCTTCTCCTCTAAGAATTTGGGTGCTGTCCCACTGGGTGCATATATATGGAAATGACTTTGTTGTCTATGGTACCTTTTAGGAGGATAAAGTTTCCTTCCCTATCTCTTTTAATGCTATCTAGTTTTGCTGCTGCTTTGTCTGAGATAAGGATTGCTACCCCTGCTTTTTTTACTTCAGCTGAAGCAAAATATAATTTGCTCCAACCTTTTACCTTTACTCTATATGTGTCTCTCTGCTTCAAATGAGTTTCTTGTAAGCAATATATTGTAGGATTCTGGTTTTTAATCCACTCTGCTATTTGCTTACGTTTTGAGGGAGAATTCATCCCATTCACATTCAAAGTTATGATTACTAATTCTTTATTGCCCTCCATGCTATCTTCCCTCTATTTGTACTTTTCCCTTTTCCCTCCCCTTTATCCATATTCCCCAGTATTTTGTTTCTAAATACCACCCCCTTCAGTGTGTTTGCCCTCCTATATCACACCCTCCCCTTTCTTTCCCCTTTCCCTTTTCCCCCTTTTCCCTTCCCTTCCTTTTGTTATTTACCCTTTTCCCCCACTCCCCTTCCCTTTCTCTGTCCCCCCTCCCCTTTTAATACTTGAAAGGTTAGATGTTTTATAAGTTAACTGAGTATGTGTAGGTTGACTTTAAGCCAAGTCTAATGAGAAGAAGATTCAGGTGTTTCTGAACTGTGCCTGTCTTCTCTCCACTATCTTGGCCAGAAGTCTCTTCTATTCATTTTTACAGAGTTCTTCATGACTAGAATGATCTTCTCCCCTCTCTTCTGCTTTTTGGAGATCTCTAAAAATATTTAGCTCTATTATAGACAATTCAAGAGTCATGTCTTGCCTAAGCCTATTCTTGATATCTCATTTTAAGTAATCTGCTCCACATCTTGAAATTATTTATATATGCTTTGTATATATTTTGCATTTCCTTATCTTTTTACATGTTTTTATCCCCATTTGAATATGACTTCTTCTAGGGGCAGGGACTATTTAATTTTCATCTTTGTGTTTCCAGAATCCAACAAAGTGTCTGGAAGAGAGTGTATGATTAGTAAGTGTTAATGAAATTGAAATGGATTATCTTTTCATTTTTCCTCAAAACAACATTGGGATGTCTCCAGGCTAGTCATTGTTAGCTCAAATATTCTCTATGACCATACTAAAATCGAGTTTTCAATGAGCCATAGACTTAGAGATGGAGAGGACTTTAGCCACTTCATTCAATCCCTTCATTTAATAAATGGTGAATCCAAAGTTCATGGGTTGTTGTAGGAGGTGTGAATTGTTCAAACCACCCTGGGTTCAACATTTAAGCTCTTTAGGACTCAGTGTAATTATGTGTAAAATGAGGAGGATGGACTATGTTTTGAGACAAGCTGAAATACAAATGGTAGATCCTGACATACTGCATATTGACTTAGAAAACAACAAATTTACATTATCTATGCTGTTTTGTAGTTTTGTTCATTTTGTTAAACATTTACTGATTATATTTTAGGACTTCAGAGTTTCTTTTGACACATCTGAACTGGTAAGATTCCTTCTATCTTTAAATCTATACTATCTGATATCTCCCTCTAAATCTGACAGTTTTCCAATCTCCCAAATTGCCTCCCTAAATCTCCATGAGTTAATCCATGAAGAATTTAATATGAACCTACTTTGAAATGAAGCAGTTACTATTCTCAAAGACCTTACCTTCTATTAGGGGAGAGGACATGTCCAGACATAAGTGTATGGAGAAGATATCTATCTATCTATCTATCTATCTATCTATCTATCTATCTATCTATCTAGATATAAATAAATACAAAACGAATACAATATAGCTAGAGAAAAGGGAGTTTGGAAGAAGAGAATACTAAAAACTTGCTTCAGGGATCAGAAAGTATTCATGGAGAAAGTAAGGCTAAAACTACAACTATTACAGATTCACTTCCAGTTGAGTTTGGTCTCTCATCACCCCAAAAGGAACTTACAAAGTTCAGAGGATTAAATTCCACAGATAGAATCTTACATAAATGTGAGGAATGACAAAATATCTTATTTGATTTTTGTTCCCATTGTAAGAGGAAAGCAAAATTTACTTCTATTTAGTCAGGATAAAGTCAATTTCATTTCGTTATCTTTGTACATGTTACATGGAGGAGCCTGTGTGGATAACTATCGTTCCAGCTAAAGGGATGCTCTCATTCTATGATTTCATAATACAAAAATATGTAGCAAGTCTCTAAATGTATGTGCAACCATATACAGAAAAAGTTGGAACAAAGTTTCCTCATTGCTTTGGGAATCCCAGTGCTTGGTCTGGACTGGGAAATAAAGTCATTGCTGAATTTGAAGGGCAAATTTGTCTCAGGATGATCATGGGAATATTATCAATTGTATTCTTTCCTTTTCCCTGAAGGGGCTATTACTGAACAAGCATTATTTTGAAAATGTCATCAGAGAGGTGGAAAAAAATAATCTCCCCCCAGGTTGAAGATATTAAAAGATGAACAGATCCTGGTGGATTTTTAGCTATCTTCAAGGGCAGAATCTTCCTTTTAGTCAAGGCAGGAAAGAGGGCACTCAAGGTTGAATTTTCGTTCATTCATTTTGTTATAATTTTATAGATGTTAAATCTTCCTGGAATTCTCTTAGCCTTGCATAGAACCCTATACAAGACTATTCTTCAAAGTGGCTTAAGAAATTTAAGTGAATGTTTCTGCTTTCGGGGAGTATTCAGGTAATCTAGGTGACTTTGGAAAAATATGATGTTTGTAAGAGGGTAGGAAATTAGGCATTAGGTTTTGGCTTCTAAAAATGCTATTCATCCATTTCCCCTTTCATCTCCTCTCATTTATACTACTGGCCTGAAGGTAGACTGGTCAGAAATCAGCTTAGAGAAGGAGGAATTTAAGAAAGAGAATATATGTGGTTTTTCAGATGAACAATGGGGAATCATTCCATGGAAATGGAATGGGATTAAAAAACAATGTTACTGAGGTAGATATAAAATGGGAAAAGAAGAAAATGTGCTTAATTTTCATAAAGGGAATAACTGGGACTAGCTAAGGGAAAGAACTCCATTTCCCTATATTTATGAATGTGTGTAAGTTCATCTCTTTGAGTTAACTCAGGGCAAAGAGTATACTTATCTGCACATTTTACCTTATAATTTTGTTCCACGAAACTAGGGGTATATGGAGAAAATATCCTTCAAAGATAGAAAATCAAACTCAATGAATAGAATCAAGTAACAAAGGAAACAAGAATTAATTAAGGACCTTTTTCATGTGAAAGATGCTATATGTTAAGCACTTTATAAATATTATCTCTTATGATTCGCACAAAAGCCCTGAGATAGAGGAGTTATTATTATTATCTTAATTTTACAATATAGGAAACTGAGGCTGACAGAGGTCAAATGACTAGGATAGTTAAGAGTCTGAAGTCATATTTGAACAAAGGTCTTCCTGACTTCAGTTCAGTACTCTATCTACTGTACCATTCAGCTGCATCAATGTAGAATGAAGTCTTGAAAGTAAATGCTGATTATAAAATTTTGATGAAACATTCCCATGATGAGGAATGCTTTTCATGGGAATATGGAAGTACCCTGAAAAAGGCGTATGGGTTTAGAACTGATGTCTGATCTTTAAGCTAAGTAGAGTTGGACTTGATTAACACTTGGGATCATTTATGAATGGATGCTATTAGCTTAGATTAAATGGTTGCTCTAAAGTCTATTTCAACTTGCAAATACTATGACTCTCTGACTTTAGAGATTATTTAGTCCAATCTTCTCATTTTACAGATAAAGACAGGTTCTTAAAGTTAATTGACTTGCCTAAGGAGACTAAAGTTGTGACAAAGTGAGAATTTGAACTCAAATCAACATTCAGCTCTCTTTATATTAGTAACCCCGAAGCTAAAGAATTACATAACTAACCAAAGTCAGAAAGTCATAGAATTTAACTGTTATCTAGCTAACCCTCACACTTTACAGCTAAGGAAACTAAAGGCCTACTGAAGCCAAGTGACTTGTTTAAAGTCAAATTTGTCACATAGCAACAGAGCCAAGAATGAGGCTTGGGACCTCTGACTCCAAGCCATGTTTGTGAGGTGACAAGGAGTGGCTTGGGAGGGTGTATAAAACCAGGATGACATGGCAATTGACTTATTGGTTAATTTTATTCATACATTTTCTTGTGAAAATTATCCAAAGGTGCTAAGAATTACAAATGATGGTTATTCTCTATTTGGCTTTCCTTTGAAATTCAGTATTATAGCATGACCTTAAAACATGGGAGTGAGTAGAAATGTGTTTTTAGTAGTGAAACTGGAATAAAAATCTGTTATAGATTAGGGTTCTCTCGGGCACACTTATTTTACAGACTGAAGGACAGAATAGAGGCCAAGTGTTGCTGAGAAGACCGAGTGACACGCAAATTGACCTTATTGTTTTTGTTCTTTCGAATTCTTCGGCTGCCTGGTTACTGTTCAGAAATAATGAGCTCATACGGTCCTATTAGTGTCTGTGTTTTACCAGCAGAACAGGTGGCTATCCTCTTGATATCCACGTCAAACCTGGTTTTTCTAGTGTTATTACAACCGGAAGGCAAGACAATGGAGATGAAGGAATTGGAAACCAGCTGCCAGTCTCGTTCCCAATCTGTGGCTGTCTATAAGTGTTCTTCCTGATAGAAATCATGATCAAAAATCAAGTAGAGTTTGGCCTCTGGGCTAAGGTTTCTAAACAGACCCTTCAATTGTGGATGCAGAACCGAATATATTGACAAGCAGGAGAGTTGGAGAAGACAAGTGAGACATTGTTAAACGTGTCTCTAAGGATTAGTGCTCCCGGGTTGACTTTTCATGTTTATTCACGGTCACTTTTCCCTATGTTATGTGTGTTTCTGAGAAAGTATCGAATATATATGGAAAACTACATGGAATACACCAAACTTGGAACAGTCCAGAAGACTGTTTGAATTGCAAACAATTTAATATACATCATGTACCAATAGAAATGTGAGGCACTGTGCTCAGAGATAGTGATATAAAATGGAAACACCAGTAGAGAAAGAGTAGCAGAATACGACCCTACCAGCTCCTCAAAGTAGCAAAACAACTAATTGGATAAGTAAGATCTCCAAAAAATATGGGTCTATTAGTTTATTAAAGGAAGACAATGAGAAGTCTGAAATTCATTAAGGTAAAAGTTAATAGACAATATTGTATCAAACCATATCTCTGTTAAGTAATTTTTTCCCTTAGAAACCAGATTTACTTATTGATATGACTATGTATTGAGTCCATAGATATGATAGTGGAATTTCTTGGTTTAGATTCATGTTATGCATATATATCAAAGACCCAGAAACATAGTCGTCTTGTAATTATATCCATGGTGAATCTTACTAAGGACATTCCCAGTCTATTAAAATATTTGTTTAGGAGCCAAACCTTTCCAATTCTCAATGGCCTACTTTGTTGATATTGTAGGTAGGTGCCTTAGGAAGAATCCATTTTTGTTTTGATACAGATAGTTACTTTCAAGTTGCCAAACAGTAGATCTAATATATAAAGCAGGAATAGAGTGATCTTTACACTTTTGGAGTTATGCAATTTTGATAAATACATGTGTATGTATTTTTGTGTATATGTAGCTAAATATATTAACATACATATAGAGATATGCATATGTGTGTATATAAGTAGGCATCTATTACATATTGATGTGAATATATATATATATATATATGTATGCATGGTAATGTGCAAAATTGAATTATATAGTGGTGATTGTTATTTTTTCTATTGAACTACCTTGATAACGCAGGCTAGAACTTTGAAGCGTAATAGAGAACTCCCCAAATGGGAAAAATCTACCAACTATCCCCAGGCCCCTGGGGAAAAAAAGTCATATGATGTTTTAAATTGGCCCAACTCTGGGAGCCTAGGGGGTCCTATTTGCCAGTATTTGTTCTGGTGGCTCACTGGATGATGGGATGTTTTTTCCAAGCCAGGTGGCCTTTAAATTGCCTCTTGGACTGAAGGGAGTACAACAAAACCAGACCCAGCAGTGAGATTGGATAGAAGACATTGTGATTTAAGCTGTATAAGAAAACCAGTACCTTGGGCAACATCACACCCTGAGTTCTTTAAGGCTTCTAGAGAGGCCCTACAATTTCCTTGTTAAGATTTCCTCCCTTGATATTCAGTTCTAATAACCAAACTAATTCCAGCAAGGGTGATTGTTTCTGCCTTCCTAAATCCTCCTGTAGCTTGAAAAGAATGGCCTTTTTCTTCAGTTCTTTTCCCTGGGTAATGTCAGACAGCCTCCATTTCATTCCAAGGACAAGGTCATTTTTAGTTATATAGTACACATTTGTGCACATGAATGTAAGAATATGTGCAAATGTGTTTTAATATTAAAAATCATAATAGTAATAAAAAGAATAATAGCTTTATTTAGTGACATGTTTTGAAAATATTCTAATTTGATCCTCACAATAACCCTGGGAGGTAGATGCTAACATCTATCTTATTCTGCAGATGAATAAAATGAGGGAGACAGTAACTTGTCCAGGGTCACACAAGCTGTCCAGTGTCTTACCAGTTCCAAGTGTAGAACTCTGTCTATTCTACCTGCCTATTTTATATAGGATTTCCATCAGTTCAAAAGAAAGGATTCACACCACTCTGCAATTCAAATATCATCACCTCAGCCTTCAAAGAACTGAACCTGAGGATTATCCCCCGCCCCCCAAAGCAACCAATGTTCATGGTGAGCATTGGTGGGCTATGACGTGATGTTAGTGAAGGATGCTGCAAGGGAGGCTAAAGAAAAATGTCACTGGGGAGATGTGGGGTAGTTTAGAAGACCAGATAAACAGTAGAGGGAAGATTTATGGGAAGACATGGTCATGAGTCACACCAGATTAGAAATCATGGTTAGAACCTACGTCGCAGCATAAGGGAAAGCATTAATATTAACGAGATTATAGAAACACCGGACTGATGCTTTAAGGTGCCCTTCCACCTATTTTGTGTCTATATATAATACATGAAGATGATTCTTTGCATAGTTATCTTTCCCAGTGGAATGAGAGCCATCACCTTTTTCACAATGAAGATATTTTTGATATCTTCTGCCTTTAAAATGCTGTGGTCCATAGTAATTAGTTAGTCAATGCTTGCTGACTGGCTAAGAGGCTATACAGGTAAATGGTAAATTGGGCATTCTCTTTGATTCAATTCATTGATAAATTCTTATAAATAAGTCCCTATTCTATTTTAGTTAATGCTGCAATACTAAGAATAAAGATTCAAAAGTGCCTGCCCCCATGGAACTTATATTCAATTCTTTTTGTGATAAAAAAACATAAGCACATTGTAATAATAGTTGGTGATGAGCATATCCATCACAAACAGTATAGTATAGATGAGATTAAACTGGGCTGGAATAAGTGTAAGAAGATTCCAGTTCAAATCTTCACTCTGGCATTTTTTAACTGTTTGACTGTTTTTTACCATATTAAATTAGTCACTTTATCTCCATTGATAAAGTTTCCACATCTATAAAATGAAGCCATGAAACTGGATAGTCTCTAGAGTTCTTTTCATACCTAAATTTTATACTCCTATTATCTTGAGTGATTCTCTCTGAGCCTCAGCCTTCTCACTTGTCAAATGGGTATAATTAAATGAGCTTTTATTACCTACTTTGTAGGAACTTGAGCCCCTTGAGGTCAGGGACCACTTTTCCCCTTTTGTTTTTTATTCTCAGCCCTGATAGCAAAGTGTCTTATATAGAGATGCTGAATAGATTCTTGTCAGAATTGAAGTTTTATGAATGATGTTCTTTGTAAATGTTAAAGTGTTATTGAAGGGTTGGTTATTCTCATTTTTTTCTAGATAAGAGATAAAAACTTTCTAGAAAAACATAATAGCAAACGCAGAGAAACTGATGATATAAAACCAAGCTTCAGGACTGAGAGTCTATGAGTTCAGGTATGTTCCTTGGAAAAATTTTGACTTAGATGATCAAATGTTCCCTCAGACTGCCTGAGGTAAATGAGTCACCATCATGGTCCCCAATTTCATATTAAGAGGGATAGTTTCATGAAATATAGCAGACAAATTCTAGAGCAAGAAAGACCTGCCTTTGAATCCCATTTTTTGACATTGATAAGGTTTATGATCCTGGGTAAATGCCTTCATTTCTCCATTTCCCTTATCTACAAAATGGACACACGAGTAGTCATAGTACCTCTCTCATCAGGCAATCATGACACTCAAGTGCCACATTATATGTCCATTTCTCCACAATCTTTGAAATACTAGAGAAATTTGAGCTTTTATTTTTGTTGCTTACTTCCCGAGCTGACCTGGGCGTTTCTGAATTTTTCTGAGAATTACAGAAATAACAACATTAACTAGTTTTTGAAGCTAATTAAAAATAAACAGAGAAGAGCATTAGGTAGACACCTCTAAGGAGCAGCTTTGGAAAAATGATTCATTAGAAGCAGCAAGCCTTCAAACTTGGCAAATTAATGACAGATTCCTTTCTGAGCCAAGCCAGTTGGGATTCTTAAAAGGAAGGCCCAATGTGAATGTGCATCAAGGCATTATAATAAATAGCATAATAAAAATAACATAGTTGTGAATGTTAAAACAGAAAAAATTTGCAAAAATACAGCTTCCTTTACCTTTCCATGAATAAAGCAGTCATATGAAAGAAAACAACTTTTGCCTATCTATCCATTTATCCACCTAGCCACACATCTATCATTTATCTTTATATCTATAATGTATCTATCTATCTTTCTATCTATCTGTCTGTCTATCTATCTATCTATCTTTTATCTATGCATACATCTATCATTCTATTTTACCTGTGTATCTGTGTGTCCATCTGTCTATCTAATCTATCTATCTTTCTGTGTATCTATGTGTTTGTCTATCTCTCTATCCATCCATCTATCTAATCTATCTGTGTATCTGTGTCCATCTATCTATCTGTCTGTCTGTCTGTCTTTCTATCTACAAATGTACACATGTGCACAATATATATACATTTGTTTAATGTACTATATGCAAACATGTATATAACATTTATACATAAACACATGCATATGTGTATTCTGTGGATATATGTAGCAGGGACAGGGAAACAGAGAAAGAGAAGAGAGAGGAAAGAGAGAGACAGAGAGGGAAAAACAGACAGTTCACTATTTTCTATTTCACAAAGCCTTTCAAATGATATAAAATGAATAAAGTGGTATGTGATAAGTGATTAATAAATGCTCCCCCCAGCCTGTCTTCTTTTATATGTATGACACAGGTTTGTATTCCATACCCATCTTTATCATACAATATTTGAAAAAAAACATTATTTTCTGACTCAGTGAGTGAGAGACCCCCAGTTGAATTCCAACTATGACTATTAACCCAAACCTGTTTCTTGTGGTCAAGTCACCTGACCACTTAGGACCATTTTTCATCCATAAAAGGAATATATTTTTGAGGGTATAGTAGATAAGACATGAGAAAACATGTAAGATCCTTTCCACATGTAAAAGCATCAACAGTTATAATGAATTATATATAAATGTATATGGATATGGATTTTGGTTTGTAACCTAATATTTGTTAGTATCTCTGATCAAGGAGAAATAGTCCCTGAAAATGGTGCCCTATGTATGTATATATGTGTAGTGTGTGGTGTATGTGTCTAATATATATATATATATATATATATATATATATATATACATATATATATATATATACATATATATATATATATAATTTGTCCACACACTATAAATGCATATATATATATATATGTATATATAATTTCGTTGACCTTGTACAAATTTATCCTAAATTGTATAAATACAGGAAAACTCCAAATAGATCCCAGTCAGGCTAGACTGAAATGAATGGCATATGACAACATAGTTATCAGCATATTCATGTGAGTATACACACATCCAGATTTTAAATCAAAATAAACAATAACATTTTTCAAAATCTCATTAGGATATAGAATATGTTCACTTTATCAAGGAAAGAACTGAGGTCTGATAGGTTCTATGATATAGTGGAAGTAGAATTTGGGACCTCTGACTGACCTTTTCCTTTTCTACTACTATTTAGCTAGTTAGTGGTAAAACTGAGGCCAATGTCTAGCTCCAGTTCTGAAACACCAATTCTAGATTTCTCAGTATTTCCTTGTCACTCTAATTCATAAAGAGAAAGAGACACGATTCGATATGTCATTATTATATAAATTCTTTGTGATATATAATTATATAATACTAAATTATTAGTTACATAATAATTTAATTTGTTATTATTATTAATAATGATATTCTTTTATATTGAAGAGAACTGTTTCGATCAAGTGATTGGTGATGTGATTTGCACATTTATCTTTATTATGTGAGGTATATGCTGTACAAGCAATCATTCTCGCCCTTTCCAGAACCATTCCACCCCATGGTCTAATTGATAGAACACAGGACCATTGGTGATGGTCTAGATGCAGTGGAAGTCTTGTGGCCTTTGAACTGGTTTCTATTTTTCTCTCAGATCAGCATGTGATTTCTGGCAACAAAATGTGACAACCTGGTTTATACAAACCTGTCTCTTGATAGACTATTTGTAAATATGTCACTAAAGCTCAGTCACTTTTTTTCCAGACCTTCCATCTTTGAGTTACTGAATAGAATGAGATAGGTGAGTGCCATCATAGCTTCAGACCCCAGAATCCAGAGTGTCAGAGTAACGCCATCCCAGAGAAGTCAGTAGGAGTCCCAGGGAGAGTTCTTTTCTTTGTGAAGAGCAGGGCTGCCTGGATTGGGTTCACCCATAGAGAGAGAGTTCCACACCTTGGAAAGTGTCATGGTTGTGAGGGTGTCCAATTGAGCTCATGCTCTGGGGAATGTACTAGCATAGACCTATGAGTGGCAATCTGACATTGTCCTCAGATTAAAGCTGTTGCCAAGTGTATTATATCATAGTGTTGATAACCATTTGAGGATTCTTGACAGATATAATTGAGTAGTTTGCCGTTTCCTCCTCCTGTTCATTTTAAACAGGAGAAAACAGGTAAAGGGAGTGAAGTGACTTGTCAGGGTCTCAAAGCTAGCAAATATCTGAGGTCAGATTTGATCTTTGGGAAATAATTCTTCCTGACACCAGACCCAGTGCTCTAGGCAGTATGGCTCCAGTAGCTGTCCATTTGATGTCCAGAGAAGTCAGAACCAATGGTTAGGAGATACAATGAAGTCAATTTTAGCTCTAGGGAGGACATTTTAACAGTGAGGGTTGGATGAAAATAGAATTTCACTGGACAAGCATTGGCTCAAAAATTCTTTGTTGGGAATAAGGTAGAGGGCTTAATTTATCAAGTTAGGAATTGTCTAAGTTGATCTCTTACAATTTGTAGTATTCAATGATTCCTTGAGAATTGTCTAGCAACCCATGGGGAGTCCCCAATATTCTTTCAGGGAATTTTTGAGATCAATATTATTTATGATAATACTAAGATAGATTAATTTTAATATAGTGACTATTTATAAATATAACCCATATAAATAAAAAAGCTCGTTTGAGCATCCACAATATTTTTAAGGATATGAATGAATTCTAAAACCAAAAAAAATATGAGTAGCTAAATCAAAGTAATCATGAATTCCAGAAAACATCCATGAGCAAGCAGCCTATTTAAAGCAAGACTATGTTAAATGGTCCTTCTGTTAAGCAGAGTGGCATGAGTTCTCTCTTAAAAGAATGAAAAGCTGTGATGGCAACTTACCATTGAATAAATTTGTTATTGGAAGGAAAATTCATCTTTCAAAGAAAAAAGACCACATTTCCATTCCCTTTACCCTTGCTTTTTGAGAGACTGACTAATAAACTAGTTAATTTGTGAAAAAAATGTAGCCTGACCTACTTGAAGCATAAGGCTCCATTGGGTGAAGTATCAAATAAACTAGCATGTCGCATCTACTTCCAAATATTTATAGCCTCCCTAGGAGTTTCGTAATTATTTATACTCTATTCTAAAACTGAAGGGGGGAGTACTTAAACTGAGGGAAGAGATAATTATTGACTTCAGTGGTGTTACCAAGAGCTGAACTGAGGAAGATCTAACTTGATATCTTTAGTGAATTATATACAATCCTTTACCCTAAAAGGATGGAACATATGCTTATTAAGGAAAACAGTATTTTCCAAAAATGTACTTCCTAGACAATTTTGAGAAACCAAAAATCATGATGATCAATCATGTGGGCAAATTTAAACAAGTTGGAATCCCAGAATCTCAGAGTCAGGAGTAACATCAGTAACCATCAAATAAGCCCAAGAACAATAAACTTCTCTGGGACCTCCCCCCCAAAATGGTCATTTAGCAATGTTTCAAGAAAATTTATGAGGAAAAGCACACTACTTTCTTAAGTGGCCCATTTCAATTTAAGGTAACTTTCATGATGAGAATTTTTTTCTTTTATTTTTATAGGAAATCGATAAGGTTCAAATGCAGGAGTTTCTCAATTCCTGTAAGATACTAAAAAGAATATTAATATATTGACCCAAATAAGCATGAAAAGAAGGAGTAAAAAAACAAAATGAGTTTCCTGAACATCATGTTGAAATCTTTTGGCTGATCTTTGTGCCATCTAATTTAAAAATAGAGAGAGATAAAGATAGAGATGAGAGCCTCTGGCAATCTGAAAAATGTTTCTTTATCAGAGCGGTACCCACTACTGCTGTGCTTCAATGAAGGAGGTCTGTCACTGTTACTATTATAAACCCCATTACTGTCGATTTATAACACCGCTATAAAAAAGTTGCTCTGGGCAAATGTGGGTTCTACGAGTTTTCAGTGAAGAAGCTTAAATTGGTTTACCTATTTTAGACAATTGGAGTACAAGAGTACAATAGTGTCCCAATCAAAGTATCAGGAATGGCTTGTTGAGTATTCTTAACTTCCTTTGTTTTCTCTGGCTAGTCATAATCTCATGGAGATGTTTTCCAAAACTGACACATATGCTGAAATTGTTCCCAATCTTTCTACTCTTTATTCAATCAACAAACATTTATTAAAACTTACTATGTTATGGTTTCTTTGCTTAGTGCTTGGGAGAAAAAGAAGGCAAAGACGGTCTCTGTCCACAAGGAGCTTACAATCTAATGGAAAGACAACTAGTATATAAATAGGCAAGTGTCTACGGAGAAAAATAATTGCAAACATATCCTGATCATTCAATGACCAAGAAAACAGCTCTGTCTTTGTGATTATCACAATATATACTAAAAGTAGGAAAATGATCTCATGATCTCTCTCTCTCTCTCTGTCTCTGTCTCTGTCTCTGTCTCTCTCTCTCTCTGTCTCCCTCTCCAACATTTCCTCTTCCTTTCTTTCCATAATCCATCTCTTTTTATTCTCTCTTTATGTTTGGACTAGATCCATATTCTATCATTTAATCATCCTTCTCTGTGTGAAAAATCTTACCTACCCAATTAAATGTCTTGCTCCTTGAGAAGGGTAGAAACTTCCTGCTACTACTTCCCTCTTTTCTCTTGTTCTTTTCATTAACTCTAAACAAAGTGCTTTGCAAGACTGTGAGTACATGATATGTATTAAATTGTATTTAATTCAAAACAATGTCACAAATTATCAACAGTGGATTTGTTTTTGGAATCTTTATCCATTTGCAAAAACCTGTTTCTATGCCTATAATTCTGTTTATCTCTTGATATTATTTTATGTTGCTTATTTTCTAATTGTTGCTATTGCATCATTTGGAACTTTATATTATGCAACATATTTTAAAAAACACAATGCCCTCTAATCCTTTTATGTCATCTCTTCAAATGAACTATAAATTCCTTTTGAGCAAGGAGTATACCTTATCAATATAAGGGACCAAAAATGTATGCAATGGGCAGAAATTCCTGGATTTTGGTTTGCATCATTGGCAGCTTAACTGAACTCAGAAGACCTCAGATTCATCACTAGAATATTAGTCTCTCAGGATCTTGGAGATGAAAGGCACTGTTCAGACCAAGTACTCCAACTATATCCCAAAGGGAATTCCTACTACAACATAGACCTGGAAATGATCCTGCAATCTTTTTGAGGAATAGGTGAGATCCATTATCTTCTGAGACAATCATCTCTCCATACCCCACTTCTCCCATATTTGTATCTGTGAAGTTTTCCTGATATCAAGCCAAAATGCTTGGGAAAGTCAAACTTTTTTGGGAAACTTTCTTTTCTGAGAAAGTTTTCACAACATGTTCTATGCTGCAGCAATTGCGTTTTTTGGCACAGAAATATGGGTTTTGGAATTTCCCATAATTCCTAGGGAGCAAATTCTCTGTACCAATACTTATTCATGTCATTGATAGCTAATATTTTATGCTTTTTATCATTTGCAAAACTTTTTACAAATATATTCTTTTATTCACACAATAATGTTGGGAAGTAGGTGTGATTAGTTGGTTCATGTTCTAGATTTAAAAAGACTTAAGGAAGGCAGAGGTTAAGGGACTTGCCCAGGGTCACACCACAAGTGTTTGACTTTGGTTCTTTCTGATTCCAACTCCAATACTTGATCCACTGTATCACCAAACTGTAAGGGTATATGGAAGAAGGCCTTGCCCGTTTTGGATGGACCCTTAATAGAAGATGTTAGAATGATGTAAAAGAATCACATAGGAAAAGAAGGCACGAATGGATTGCAATCTGTATTGTTGGAGGGTGTTACCCTACTGATGAAATAAAAAGTCCATCATATTGACAAGTACGTTTCCTGCTACCCTATTAAGATAAATGTTCCTCATTGCCAGTGATTATATGATTTTTTTCTCTCTGCATTCCCAGAATTTAGCACAATTCAAAATAACAACTGTAGATTCTTATACGGATTTAGAATCTCACTAATGTTGTTATATCCAACAGTGCACATCTCTCTCCACCCATGATTTCTGATCTCATTAGAATCTTCTCTTTGTTCTCTCTTATAACCCCCACAAAACTTTGATCAATTTAATGTATTGATTAAACTTATTAGAAATTTCTTGATATTATATGAACCCTAGTAGGATATATAGGTTGCCCATTGAGTCTTAACACTTTCCTTTTTGTTCTTAATGATTTGTTATCTCTGACTCTCTGTGACCCACTGGGATTTTCTTAGCAGAGATACGGCAGTGGTTTGTCATTTCCTTCCCCAGCTGATTTTATAGATGAGAAATTGGAGAAAACAAGATTGATTGACTTGTCCAAGGTCACACAGCTAGTAAAAATATGAGATTGGACAAACTTATAAAGATGAGCCTTTTTATTATGTTAGGTGCTTTATATACATAAGTATGTATATATACACATATAATATATATATATATATATATATATATATATATATATAATTGCTAATTTGAATAGAATTTTTTTTATTAAGGACCTGTACTTTAAAATGCATTAAAAAAGGTAT
Organism: Macrotis lagotis; assembly: GCF_037893015.1. Lineage (NCBI taxonomy): Eukaryota > Metazoa > Chordata > Mammalia > Peramelemorphia > Peramelidae > Macrotis > Macrotis lagotis. The sequence continues at coordinate 34,807,234 of NC_133663.1, read as the reverse complement.
TTATGAGATTGTTATAGGGATTGATATTAGAACTGTAATTTTATTGATATGGGGAATTCTACATGAGTAAAGTCTCTCTCTACCAGTGTGTGTTGGCATCTTCTTTATAACTTAGAGTCTTGCAGAATTTCCTATAATAGTGATCTTAAGAGACTTGTCTAAAGCTATATAGTTAGTGTGTACCAGAAGTGGGACCAAATCTTAATCCTTAGGTCACTCTTTTCACTATAACATCTGCTTCTCTCTGAGTTATTAAACATAAAATTATATATATATATATACACATATATATATGTGTATATATATATATATATATATATATATATATATATATATATATATATATATATACCAGACACGACTCATTCCATCTTGAATTGTGTAACCTCCAGTATCAATGGTACTTTCAAGTGGGAGATTTCCCACTTCCTCCAAAGGAAGCTCTATTGATGGAGATGCTATAAAAAGACATAGGCACGTGCCTGTAAAGATGGATCAAAATGCAGACTGTGTTATCTCATGATCATTTTTTAGAAGTACAAAAATAGTCTTTAAAAGAATAGAAATTCAAAAATCAAGGAAAAAATCTCAGATCATTCTATCTTTTTTTTGTTTGTTTTGGTTTTTGGTTTTTGCAAAGCAATGGGGTTAAGTGGCTTGCCCAAGGCCACACAGCTAGGTAATTATTAAGTGTCTGAGGCCAGATTTGAACTCAGATACTTCTGACTCCAGGGCCGGTGCTCTATCCACTATGCCACCTAGCCGCCCCAATTCTATCTTTAATCTATAAGATGTGGTAGGTTGATAAATAAAGACTTCTGAATCAATTGAATCTGGCCCTCTGATGTTTGAATTTATCATTTTAATAGAGAAGCAGGAGTCACAAATGACATTTCAGTACCACTTTTCGATACCACTGAAGATGTAAGACATATTCTGCTTCCACACCAGGGCAGTTAATCAGTGTCATGGCCATCCTGAGCAGTGAGCAGAATAGAGGAGCTTGAGCAAATATCATTGAAATGGCATTGTGTCAGGAGAGAGAAAGATGTGAATTGGAGCGATCATCCTTCAATAATAATATCCCTGCTTTCTCCTGAGCTTATTTAAAGAAAGGAAGTGGAGAGTCCAATGTCTGTTTGTGGGTTCTCTAATTAATCTCCATAGCATATCCACAAAGGAGGGTTGAGGCTAGGTAATAATTTATTTCTATTTTACAGATGTAAAATTGCCAGCACACTGTGTTTCAATTAATTTCTCTGTTGGTTTTGACCTCCAGGTGTTTGACTACATTTGTTTTTTCCACTTCTCACTCAGATCCTTTGGTGTCAGAAAGAGTTAAACTTGAATCATCATTCATTAAGGCAGGAATTCTTAAACTGAAGTCCATGCATATAAAAAAATAACTATTTCAATTTAATTGATTTCCTTTGAAATTGAATGTGTTTTATAGTATGCCTATTGAAAACATTTTGAGGAGGGTTGTATAGTCTATATGAAATATAGCCTTTTAAAAGAGATGGAATCTGTGATTTTATTGTTTCATTGGTCTGAGGAACTTCCAGGTAAGGAAACTCCCTCTACCAATAAAGGTCTGCACCTTCTCTGAAGCATGTAGTCTTAACTTCTCAGATTACTCCATTTAGAATCCTGTTCAAAAAAATACTTAAGTGCATTCTGTTTCAGGTCTCCTAATGGGGACCAGGAATTCAGTGAAAAAAGGTAAACAAATCAGTGCCCTCAAAAGTTTATATTCAACTGAGAAGTAAAACATATAAGCACATAATTCCATGTCTTCCTTCTGTTAATTATTTTCTATTAGTTTAATCCCTTCCTCATTGCAAATCTCCCTTGGAAACTTTGATACACTGTGGGTTGGCACAAGAAATTAGATGGGAATTTTGAGGGGGGGTTTACGAAAGCCTCAGAAAGCTTGGGAAAGGCAGCAGAAGACACAAAAAAGTTTAGAAATTCAGAAATGAATAAAACATATGTATAGAATAGTATACTATGAAAATATTGTATCCATTAATATCATAATAATTCAGACTTTCTTGGTACAAAAGGATGGCCAGAATTCATATATATATGTGTGTGTGTGTGTGTGTGTGTGTGTGTGTGTGTGTGTATATGTATATATATATGTGTGTGTGTGTGTATGTATATATATGTGTGTGTGTGTGTATATGTATATATATATGTGTGTGTGTGTGTATATATATATGTATATATATATATATATTTTTTTCAGTTTTTGGGGGGCACTGCACCTTACCTAACCTGTAATGGGAAAGGGATAATTGTAATTGTTTACATGATGTCTCCAATATTAAACAAGTTTTTCCTTGACAGCTGGCTCTGTTGTATTTTTTAAAAACTTTTCTTTATATTTCTGGTTCTTACCACAACATCTAATAAATGTTAATTGACTGAAAAAAGATATGTGGTAATTTGAAGAGAAAGAGAGTGTGAATGACTAGGGGCCTCAGGAAATGTTTCCTATAGGAGGTGGAGATATGGGACACAGCTTGGACAAGGCAATGGGAAATGATAAGCCTATTAGGGGAATAGCTCATTTTTCATTGACTTAGAATCAGAAAAGACTCAAGAGACCATCCAGTCTTATCCCTGAATTTTAGAGTTGAGGGAATTGAGGTCCAGAAAAGCGACACTCCATGGACTTTGGATTCTGATTCTGGAGTCATAGAAAAAGACCTGATTTCAAATCTGGTCTAAGACACTATTAAGTTGTGTGACTCAGGACAAATCATTTAATCTCTATTTGACTCGTTTTCCTTATATGTATGAATAGAATGTTGGACCTGGAATCAAGAAGACCTCTTCCTGAATTCAAATATGACCTTATACACTTACTAGTTGCAAGACCCTCAGCAAGTCATTCTTTTTAGAGTTAGATATGGTAGCAAGTTCTTCCTTCTCAAAATATACCTTCTCCTGCAAGCTTCTATGGGAAGAAACTTTTTATCTAAGTACAGCTTCATTCCTCATGGGTTTAGCCACATCTGGGAACCCGTTCAGAGCTTTCAATAGACTAAAGTTTCTAACTGAAAATAACAAAAACAATTTTTCAGTCCTTTTATTCAGTACAGCATTATTCTGTGGTCAAAGAATATTAGAACATCACCAATAACCTTTAATAACATGGTGTAGTAGATGGTGGTAGATAGTGTAGTCAGGAAGACATGGGTTCAAACAATTCAAACTAGTCATGTATCCCTTGGAAAGTTACTTGGCCTCTCTGTGTCTCACTTTTCTCATGTGTAAAAATAGGAGTGCACTGGATTTGATGCTTTCCTGTAAGATCCAGTTCTATGATCCCATTGATGCTAAAGGATCCAACATTTATCCCAAAGTCAATGGAGGGATGCATGACTGGTGTAACAATGCATATTACTTCCTTGAACCTTATGTGAAAGAAACTCTTTAAAATTTATTTTAAAGGAGATTTGTAGCTGATAAAAGGATCCCAGCCAGGCAGGCAGTAGGAACAAGGGAGAGCATAGGTAAGGGTTACAGATGTTCTGGTGCCGTCATCATGTTAAGAGATGCAGAAGATCCAGTGAACCACTTCTAGAGGATTCCAAGAAGAGAATAATTAAAAAAATCATATGTGCAAAGGCATAGCTGGATTTCAATCTGTATCGCTGAAGGGATTATACATGGGGGAGATAAAAGATCCTTTAAAATTTGGAAGTACATCAAACTCCAAACAAAACTCCTTAATCACAGTAGGAACTTAATGTATTTTTTAAAAATCTGGATTGAATTCAAACACATATTTAACCAATGATTAGAAATCTCTATTCTTTTTTACTGGATCTCTGAACTAAAAACCAATTAGAAATTTCTAACCTCAAAGAAAGAAAATGCAATCTTCATTTTTTTCCATGAAGGATCATATGGTATTTATTCTAGACAGAACAAAAAAATGCAAGTGAAATGAATGCATGTGATCAGTTCACCAGAGGCTCTGGGATGCAAACAAGCCAGGAGAAAACTGGAGGGAGATACATCATGGTACTCAATGGAATAGACAAGTGAATAGCTACAAATCAAGGGAAATTCTCAGTAAGGGGAAGCCAACCCTGTGAACATCTGTAGACTCACACGTTAACAAGCCTGGGGAGGAAAGAATACTAGCTATGTTTTCCAAGGCTGAAAGTTATTAATTAACAAGCATAACTCTGTAACCCAGAAAATATGTAGCATTCACTAAAACTCATCAAATTCACATAGACAGGTTTCACATATACACCGATATGCTACATACATACACATCTACTTAACTGTGTTTGGGTCAAGACCTGTGATTTTTTTAGTGTAGAGAACTCCCACTATAGAATCTGATTCTTCTCTTGCAGAGTGGACAACTTATCCATAATTTAACAATCTTAGAGAGTTGCCTGGGGCATTGCAAGGAGTGACCTCTCCATCATTAGTATGACTGATCATATACTATAGCAAGTTGATTCTGCTTCTTTCCCTCCCCTTCTTGAAAACCCTAGATCCATTCAAGGTTTAGTTCAAGTACAATACAACACAGGAGCCTTTCCCCTCAATTTCTACCTCCTATTCCAGCTCCAAATTATCTCTTATTTGTTTCTCTGTCTGTATGTGACTGCACCAAAAGCAGAGTGTAAGTTATTGGAGGGCAAGGACTTCAAAAAAAAACCACATTTTTTGCTTACTATCTCTAGAATCTAACACAGTATGATACATTACATGATTAACAAGGGTTTATTAATTGTCTACTTATATGTTAGCCACTGGAGGTACAATGAATGAAATAGTCCCAACTCACAATGATCTTATATTAGAATAGGAGACAAGGGTATCTATATCTAACACAATGCAACTATAATACATGTGTATAAATACATATGTATAAATATACAAATATGCATGCATATATGTCTATACACTATATTATGTTATACCATATGATGTATATATATGTGTATATGTATGAATATAATTATACATATATATGTATATATATATATATATACACAGAGAGAGAGAGAGAGAGAGAGAGAGAGAGAGAGAGAGAAATTTCATATAGGAGAGTCTGAGAGGGAGGGAATGAGATGCTTTTTGATACTAGCACCAGAGAATAGAGGAAAAATTTTTGTAGAGTTTTGGAAGATGGGTGTGAAAAATTCAGTTGATATGTTGATTAATTTTACTGAACTGCCTTTTTAAAGAAGCATTTTTTATTTTTATATTTTTCGCTCCTAGAGATTGTTTGATAGGGAAGTGTGTTTGTGTTGGGTTTTGTGTGTGTGTGTGTGTGTGTGTGTGTGTGTGTGTAATTTTAAAGACTTAGAATAGTGGCAGCTACATAGTAGGAGCTTCATAAAGGCTTATTTCTGTCCTTCTTTTGTATATATTTAAAATGAATAACACTAATTAAAAAATCACCAAATTTGTCCTCAGGTATTCCTCCCCTTCCATTTTTTGGAGAGTTATCCCATATAATAAGCAACAGAGGCAAAAAAAAGAAAAAAAAAGGAAAAAAATCAGCAACACTTTTCAGTACTTTCAAAAAAGTTCTAAAATATTGTACCACATTCATGACCCTCCTATATCTGCAAAGGGATGGGATAGGATTGTCTACTTATATCTATGCTCTATAATTTCATTATATATACTTTACATCTTTTATGACTTTTTCCTCATATATGTTGTTCTAGTCATTGCATATGCCCATAAATATGAACATTCACATACTTATATGCATGCACACATATATACTTGCCAGATATCCCATATATATATATGTATATATATATACAAATATACACACATAATTGTATCTATCTATCTAGACATCCATACATATACACAAATATATATATATAGCTATATTAATCTATATATCTATATATATACATATCTATCTGTAGGTATAAGGTTTGCAACAATTGTTGAACTGAAACTATTCAAGTCAAACTGATGCAAGAACTGATGATTTTCTTCTGCAGATTCTCAATTACTTCAGAACTCACAAAACTGATTCTGGGGGGCAGTCTCAATGTGACCCTGGAAAGCACCCTCTGAAGCTTCAAGGGAGATCTTTAGAACAGCTTCAAATCATAAATATTCTAATAAGGAACTGAAAATTAAAGACTCATTGTACCCCCCACTCCCCAATTATATAAAAAAAAGTTAAGGATTTCAACTAAGCCAAAAGACAAGTACAAAGGGATGATGCTATTTCAATATTTCCTTGCCGGAGTCCTGCAGTCAGCAATCAAACCCCATATCCAGCCACATCCTGGCAGATGATGGTCAGATAAAGCATTAATGAAAATGAGGCAGCAGGTGAGTCTCGCTGAGCCATCGCTGTCACCTGGCAGTCTGGCAACGGGAGCCCTTCTGAGTTGTACATCTGACACAGAAGTTGCTGTGAAACAGATCCAACTATGTTCAGTTTTTTCATAACAGACAGGATTAAAGTTCTCCAAAACTAATTAATTTCACAAATAGCAGGAGGAATATGTACAGAGAGGTTGATGTAGGGAGGAGAATACTATTAACAGGGGAATTAAACCATAATTATTTTTGAAACAATAGATAAAAGAGCTCATTAGGCTTTCTAATCCCCCCAAAAGGACAATGATAACTACAGATTATTTTCAAAGGTGATTGTTTAAAGGCTCTGTTTTCACTTATGTTTCCATTCACATATTTTCCCTCTCTAAATAAGTATATGGATTCTATAGGTTGAGCAGAAAGGGATGGGCTCAATCCACTCATTGCCATTCTTTAGGATGTCTGTATGCAGCCCTATAAATGGTTCGGTAAATATGCCAGCAGGTCCGTTTTCATGTGTCCATACATAGACAAACTGATAAACACATTAACTTAAATCAGAATATTACTTTTACTTTGGCCAGTTCCTAGAATTCAACTATTGTCTTTTGCTTATAGTTTTATTAAGACATTTCTGGGTGGCTAGGTGGTACAGTGGATAGAGCACTGGCCCTGGAGTCAGGAGTACCTGGGTTCAAATCCAGCCTCAGACACTTAATAATTACCTGGCTGTGTGGCCTTGGGCAAGCTACTTAACCCTATTTGCCTTGCAAAAACATAACAAAAAAAAGGCATATTTCTGATTCTGGTTAGATGAGGATGGGCTGATCATATAATGAAATCAAAAGACAGCCAGTGGACAACCCAATGAACACATGTTCCAAAGAACAAAAAGATGATGCCTGACATGCTGAAGGGACTCCATGAGATGAATTTATGAGAAGAAATGGACAACAGACTCACAGGAGGGGAAGGCTCAGAGAGATCGGATGGTTGGACAATGTCCATCAATGATATGAAATAACCACTGGAATAATGGAGTTTGGGCAGTATTCTTAATTTGTAACTTCATTTATTTCTTTATTTTAATTTTATTAACTGTCTAGGGCTTCCCAAATTGCATTTTAAGCAATTAACATTTTAAAATAGTACCAAGACTTTTTGTATTACCTTGTATTCCAAACTAATTTTTCATCTAGAATCTTGTTTTCTTTATTTATTTAAAATTAAAATTGAAAATATTCTGAGAAACATTCTACGGGTTTCACAGACATTTTCTCTTTGAGAAGAGGCTTTAGTTACCTCTATCATCAAAACAGAACAAAATGAAAAAAAACAACAAAAACTGAACAGATCAATGACATTGGGGAGGTGATGGCATGACAAGCAAGTAAATCAGATTTGAGTGAGGAGAGTGCTGTGTAAAGTCACCAAACTCACTTTCTCCACCAGAGTCCTCTAGGTTCAGTGGTCGTACAGGATTCAGAGCTAGAACTGCATAGAGCATTATCTTTGAAGTTAGGAGGACAGGAGTTTGAATCCTGTCTCAGACATTTGATATTTGCTAGCTGTGTGACCTTGAGCAAGTCGCTTAACCCTAATAGCCTCATGTTGATGTTGATGATGATGATGATGACAATGATGACAAAATTGTAACCTAAACTTCAGAATTCTTTGGAGCTCTTTTTCTCTTATCCAGCTTCTCTGTTAGAAACTACAAACAGCAGACAGGCATCAACTTATTCATACAACTTTCATGGAATAATAATTTTAAAACATAGTGTCATAGATGTGAAGTGAGAAGTGAGCTCCGAAGCTATTAGTTCAATCCCTTGTGATTTTTTTAAGTAAGGAGAGGCCAAGAGCAATCAAGTATGTTGCATAAGACTGTACAGACAATAAGGTTCCTTTAGTTATAGGCAATGACTCTACATTGACTTTTTGAAGTATGAAATTTTGTGGAAGATATATATGTTTATCTAGATACTCGTCTACATTTTGAAAATCCAAAATTTTTTGATGAGCTTTATTGAAGGTAATAATAATAATGATAATGTGTTTTTTTAAACTATTTCCTGATTTAAAAAAAGGCTGATTTATTTAGACAATCTTTCATCTTACTACAGTCACCTTTGGCCAATAGGTAAGAAGTCATTTACTATCTCTTCCTATGTTAATTACAAATTCAGAAAAAGAATGATCAGGATGCTTCAATACCAGTCCTGCCCTCCAGATGTTGGAAGTCCAGGAATAGATAACAATCACATAGTATTGTAGAAGGAGGATGGAATTTGAGGGGCGATTGGTTAACTTAAGATTGTACAAACTGGGGCGGCTAGGTGGCACAGTGGATAGAGCACAGGCCCTGGAGTCAGGGGGACCTGAGTTCAAATCCAACCTCAGACACTTAATTACCCAGATCAGAAAGTTAATGATTTTCCCCTATCCTTGTTTTTGGGTAAATATGTCCATCTCTCCCTCCATTCTGTGTGATCATCTTGAACAGATGTATCCATTTATATAGGTTAATGGTAAATCCCAGAGAATAAACTTCATGATTAAATTATAGTTTCTATCATTATATTTTACCCCTATATTATAATTTTTAAGGTTCACAGCCAATAGAGAGTAATTGTTTTAGCCACTTCAGCATTAGATGGGGGCTGGCCTTAAATTATTATTTGTACTTAGTCAACTTGAGGTTTAATCAAAACCTTTCTTGAAATATCTCCACAAATGTGACACTACAGGCACTTCCATTTAGGAAAAGGAAATGTTACCCTGACTAACTTCGAATGCAAATAAAGGGGTATGTCAAGACAATATGGATGCCATGAGCCCAACTGTGAACTAAGGGAAGATTTATGGTGAAGGCCAACCTCCGTTTATTTTATAGCTGCCATATGAGATTGTATTTCTGGATGAAAGCTGCATTGATAAAGAGGTTTAATTGTCTGTCAATGTGCCTTATGGTGAAGTTGCTTCATTTACTTAGAGCTGGAATCTCATTAGCCATTCAATTCTCTAGGCTCTCCTCCATCTTGAGGCAGGGGCTTAATTAGTGTAGCCTTGGCAATGAAAGCAAATGCAGCCTGTTTTCTCTCACTCACTTCTACCAACGAATCTAATAGACTATCGATTTTCCATCCTCAAAGAGATCGGACCCCATGTTTGCCATTCAGTCATGATCAGAGCTGTCCATTATCTTGAATTCTTGCACCAGACAGCACTCTCAAGACAGTTCAATCAACCAATCAACTCCTCAATCACAACAATTATGTATCTCTTTCAGAAAGGAGGCACAAAATTCTGTTTTCTTTTTCCCTTTCTTCCCCAGAAGTTTCTATCACTATTATTTTTCCCCCTTGCTTAGCATTTGCATATAGCTTTCATTTCCTAACTGTGATATTTGGAAAGAGGGGTTTGCCTTTCAAAGGTTGATTGTGTTATCTATCTGCAAGCCATATTTTTTCTCCAAACTAATTCTACCCCTTCCCTGCACCTGTATTATTTTGAAAATAATCTGACTAATCTGACAATACAAATATCTAGAACTTTTCAAAGCAAATACAACCTTCCTACCTGGGCGGAGGAGGCACAATTAATTAATTTTTCCATATTGACCTCCTCCCCTCAAGAAAAATCAGTGAGCATTGATTTCAGTATTGTATTGCAAAATAAGGAAATGGCCAATTCTTCCTACTCCTTCCCTTAAGTACATTTTCAAATATACAAAGAGGGAAGAAAAATCAGATGAATGGGATTATATTTTTAATTGTAAATTGACTGAAGAGGAATGCCTTATCCATAAAAGTTTTATCAATTTACAATCACAGCCAGATTAAGGACAGCCTTGTTTAGAAGAAAGTCAGTATTACAGAACATCTATAACAAAACATGTTTTTTGCTTTACTTGGTAACATAATATCCATTATTTGCAAAGACCTAAGTTGGTACTAACTCAATACAACAAACACTTATTAAGCATCGGTCTCCATGTTAAGTACTCTGTCTACAAATGCATTCTGTTAATTGGCAAAGTCAAGTTTATTTTTATCCTTAAAAATTACTATTTATAAAAACACACTTTAAACTAATGTGCTTTGAAAAGAAATGCCCTTAATGTACTCTAATTAATTTGGGGACATTGGAGCTCAGCAGTGAGTGGAAACTGTAAGGAGACAGAAAAGTAAAACATTGCAAAAATCTTTCTAAGAACCCACGATCAAAACAAGTAGTCGATTTTCCTTTTGGATGGAGGATTCCTGAAAGCTGCCAATCAGATTAAAAGACAATTGGAAAATGTTTAGCAACATAAATACAAATTCACTGAAACAGATAACATTGCATTTTAAAACTAAGCCAAGGTTTAGGCTGGATGGGGATTCCAATGTATGCATTAATGGCTCTGATTTCTATTTCAATTTATATCATTATCCAAAACACATTGGTAGAATGGTTATTCAACTTTATTTGAAGTCTTAGGGGGAGGGTGGTTTGGAAATAAACGACAAAATTGAAATCCAGTTATCTTCCAATAAAAGTCAGCCCTCCTCTTGCCAATCAGCAACTCCCAGGTTAGCACCTAAAGTCCTCCTGTAGGCTGTCTTCATTGACTGCTTCATGGTATCTTCTCAACTTATCTCTTTTTAGCTAATTCTTCCAACTATGCTGGAATTTTCAGTACCTTGGATCAGAATCATACTAATTTGGTCCTAACTTTTCCCACATAAGGTAAAGTTCATGAACTCTGCCTTTCTGTTCCTCACAAAATCAACACTTGCTATTTAGTTATTTGATTTCTCACATTATGAGTTTTAGCTTCTCAAACTTTAAAAACCACTACAGGCAAATTATTGGATGATCACAATGATTTGCAACTTCTTTGATTTCTTTGTTGTCCAGTATATACTTTCAATTTTCTATCAATTTTCCATTTTTCTTGATTATATTTTTATTAATTTAGTTAATGTTCAAGTTCATTAAATTGACAAGAATATTCTCAATAATTCTGGGTTACAATTTTTCCCTCCCCCCCAATACAGCAAGTATCTGATATAGGTTATATGTATACAATCATGTGAGATATATTTACATACTAGTCATATTGTGAAAGAAGAATCAGAACAAAAGGGGAAAAAAGAGCCATTTCCTTTTCCTAAGAGTCTGTTTCTCTATCATATTTTACAATAAAACCTTTGAGTTTTATGAATTTTGATATGCAAAATTTCTTTTTAACAGCCTTCTTTTACAACCAAATTGTTCACATATGAAAGGGAACCTTACCTAACATCCTTTATAAGTTGAAATAATTATTTGGGTTTATGTAACATTTAATTTTCTGTACTAAAATTCATTTTCTATCCCTTTTAATAACCAAGCAGCAATGAAAGGGACACTCTTTTAAGAAGGTAATGTGAATGTACTGGATAAAGGTTAGGATACAGAAAATTAAACTTACTGTTGGGCAGGATCTTAATAAATATTCTCAAATATTAAAAGATCATCATGTGAAGAGATATTCAATATGTTTTCCTGCCATGAGGCAGCAGAACTAGGGACAGAAAACAGAAGGACCTTCTTATCTCTCTCTTAGGGTACAATGCTTACTGAGCTAGGTAAGCTTACTTGCTCTATATATGGAAATTGGATGATATTTGCTGAGACTGGTTGACTTCTTTTCTAGATGATGTCCCATGAGAGTTGGGCTAAAAGTGGGACTAGTATTCTTAGGATTGGGGGAGATGAGGCGGAGTATTCCTGAGCCTAGATTTCTATTGGGGGCTTTTGGTCAGCAGTTTCTACTGCTTTTGAGATAGAAAGTTGGCACCCTTTCTCCAATGGTCGAGGTAGTGGTTCTGGTTTGAATTCTATGGCATCTGTGGTCTCCAGCATCTCCCCCAAGGTGCCTTGCTGCTTCAGATTCTGGTGACTTTCTGGCAAAATAGGGTGATCAGGAAGAACTTACAAAATGTTCCTGAAGGGAGAAGAATGCTCTCTGTTTTGTCTCTGCAGTCTAGTGCCTCCTTCTCTTTGGCCTTCTCTCTGATTTCCTTGGCATTCAAACTCCCAGGAAGAAAACACCCTCTACTACAGTATATCAACAGGTGTACTAAAACATTGTCTTAGAGGGTAACATGGATAGAATAGGGGCTTAATAAATATTTGTTGCATTGGTTCATGGAAAGAAGATATTAAAGTCCGCAGAAAGTTATAAACTGCTTCTTTTCCTTACTTTTCAAGACAGTCATGATTAAAATGACTCATTCTTTGATTTGTATGGATTCAAAGTCTCATACATAATTGCCTTATATATTCCTCCAGTTATAAAAAATGAGGCATCTGCTGGAATTGTAGATCCAGGAAGGATCAGTAAAACACAACAGAGCCAGGGGCATTTCATCCTCCTATGAATACTTAGAACTACAGGGTTCTAGAACTCTAGAACAAAAGGACATACTTCGAAGAATGTCATCCTTTCTTGTGTGTAAGATTCACAGCTTATCCTTTTGAAAGGTATAAGTTGACTAACAATAAATTGCTTTCTTTGGCCTCCACTTTCCTTTCACTAAGGTGCCTGTACTCATGCGAACAAATTCTTCTCAATCTTCTTCTTCTGAGATTTACTATAAAGCGGTTTCCCCCTTAATATCCTTTTATGGTACTATTCACAATATACACTAGAATCAGAGACCAAATAGCTAAAATAACAGCCTATTCCTATCACTAAATATGCTTTAATCATTGCCATTTTACATTGCAGTATTTGACCTGAATAATGATATCTTCCCTTAAGATGTTAAATGCCCAGTGAATATACTCTGCCTTCAAATACAGAGCTGTTAGCATCTCTATAAATTTATATCATATTTATGCAGAGGTAGCCTTTACAAATACTTCAAGGTGACTTATATCCCAATGGATTCCTGGCATGTATCTCTCAATCAACAGCCTGCTGGTACAATTGTTTTTTTTTTAATTTAAAATAAATAAGCATGCAATTTGATTTCTTTTGTTGCAACTTCATATGTCTCACTGACTTCATTCATACACATTATGTATCTCTATTTCTGTGAACATGCATATATGTAGATGTTTATATGTGTATGCATGTGATTACTTCTTACCTACAAAGATACAAAAGAAAACCAGAGAGTCAGCAACCCCCCCCCCTCACTTTTGGATCTCCAAAACACAGGAGTAGCAGTGATATACATATACCATATGGATGGTGGTAGCGTTTGGCTTGGAATCCAGGTAGACCAATTCCCATCCTTTTGGCTCCCCAAACTACTATATTTATATTTATTTTGTCAAAAGCAAGCAGGAGAATTAGTGTGGTCAGATGAATAGAGGTCAGGGATTGAGTCAGGAAGATCTGAATTCAGTCTTCTTCTTCTGGTTTACTCTAGCTATCAGAACCCAGGTGAGTCAATGAACTTCTCAAAGTTCCAAGCAACTTTCTAAAACTATAGATGACAAGTGGTTAAAGGAATTTTCTAAAACCAAGATTCCCTCATACTTATGAAATGGTAGGTCCAAGTAAATCACATGCATACACATATGGACATCTTACATATATATGTATATTCACAGAAATAGAGATACATAATGTGTACGAATGAAATCAGACATATGAAGTTGCAAGAAATGAAATCAAATTGCATGCTTATTTATTTTAAAACAAAAAGGCACATATGTGAACACATATGCACACACATACATTATGTGTATTTGCATGAGCATATATTTTATTAACATGTGTTATATATTATACAAAAGTGTATACATGCAAAAATTCATTTTATCTGTTATGATAATGTCTTACTTTGTCCTAGTCTCATTATAGCCATTGGTAACCTTGGGCAAAAAATAATCCATTTTGAATATTTTATGTATCTTTTTAGAGATGAAGGGAACTTAGTCATTGTCTTTAGACACTGAAGCATTTTCAAATTAAAGAATTTCACTTGTGCTAACAAACATTATTCAAATAGAAGGCCAAATTGGGTTCTAATTAAATCACAGATATAGAACTCAAAGGGATTGTGGAGATCATATAGCTCAAACCTTTCAATTTGGTGATGAGGGAAGGTGAGGGACTTTCTTGGAGTCAGGTTCACAGAGATGAAATGGTATCGGACTGGCTTGTGGTCTTAGCTGCTTGATTCTGAAATCAAGTCTCTGGCTCTTTTTCTCTTTGTCTCTCCGTTTCTGTCTGTCTCTGTCTTTGGTCTATCTCTGTATCTCTCTCTGTCTGTGTCTTATTTTGTTTCTCCTTGCCTGTCTCTCTGTCTTACTCTCTTCTCATTTATATAGAGATATTTGTATATAGTGTATGTTTACATATATAATGTGTATGTAACATAACATGATATTGTATGGATACATGCACACACCTATGCGTACATATGTGTTTACACACACACACATATAATTAAACTCATCTCTAGGTGACACGATAGACTAAGTATCAGACCTGGAGTCAAGAAGAGTTATCATCCTGAGTTCAAATCTGGCCTCAGACTCTTACTAGCTATGTGACTCTTGGTAAGATTCTTAATCCTGTTTGCCTCAGTTTTCTTACTAGTAAAATGAGCTGGAGAAGGAAATGGTAAACCACTCCAATATCTTTGTCAAGAAAACCCAAAATGGGTTCAAAAAGAATTGAACATAACTGAAAATGGCTGAACAAATGAATAGAACTCTTAATTACAATCCACAAATACATTAGAGTATAGAGTATGTATAGATGTTTGTAAAACAAAACATTTGATTATATATTCTTAATTTACTCATGTATTCGCTATACATTTATACTTAACTCATTCTTTAGATGTATATTTATATATTAATAAATAAATATATATTAATTTATATATCATATATAAATTAATATATATATAAATATACTGCATATCTAGTATTTATATATGTGCATTATACATATGGGCAAGTTGAAGCAAGGTTATCACAAATGAGGAAAGATAGGTCCTTTCACATAATAATCTCATTTTAGCTTTGATAGGACACTAAAACTTTAATAGCAATGCTAACAATTATTTGTAGTGGAAAGAGGAGCAGCCTTGAAGTTGGGAAGTCCTTGGCTCAAACTTGCCTGTGATTCATACAAGCATTACAGCTACAAACAACTTAATGATTTCTCAGTGACAAAGGCAATATAAATTAATAAGTCACAGAAAAATTCTTGACTTCCATCAAATACGGGAATTTCCACACTGGATGTTTATTGAAACAATCAGAGATTCAAACCCTAAATAGTGACACCATTCATACTCCCCATCTCACTCTTCTCAAAATAACTGAAATATGGAGTGTCCTTATTTTTTTAAATATGATGACAAATTTTCTAATCTAACATTTAATGGAAAATATGTTTGTTTGATACAGCAAATGTTAAAACATTAGAAGAGTGCCTCAGAGGTATTGAGAGACCTGATTGATAAATCTACTAACTTAGATGTCTGATTATAGCTTCACTAGTTGAATGGTGGGCAGGTATTGGTAACTGTACACCACTTATCCTCCGGCAATGAATCATGGCCTTATTAGGCTGAACTAGAATGAAGTGATAATGAGAGAGTATCCTTCCCTTTAATTAAAGCCTTTGCCATACCTCTGAACCACTTCCATCAGCATTTGATCTCTCCACGCTGAAGGTATTTTAGTGACTCTTTATAGCTCCTTTCTCTGTGAGCCCTAGTCAGGGATTTTCCTTTTCACATTGTGATTTTACTCCCAGATGGTTACAGGCCTCCAAAACATGATATAAATGTACTCTATATTCATATCAATAGAAATAATTTCTCATTTAATGATTGGCTATTCAGGAGGCTGATCCAGTTACTTACTGAATTTCATTTCTATCACTATGGAATGTTCTTGATGGAAATGATGTATATGCCAAATTTCAGGAATAAGTAAACAAACTCTTTACAGATCTGAATTTACCCAAGAACTTTAAAGGATCTACTTTGGGGCATGAATTACCCATTGGACTATCTACAGTGAATCAATCAATAAAATAATTGTCGACATTTTTAGTTTACAGAGCCTAATGTGACTCCCTTTTCATTCATTGAATTTTTACTCTAAGGAATAAATACGAATAATTCTTAGGAGGTGAACAGAAGTTCATCTCTCAAGCTCTAAGCAGAGCTATACTTAAAATGGTGAATAGTTTCAAAAAGGAAATGATTATGCCTTTGAATTTCCTTTCCATGAATGGAAATTTCCCATCTGCTTATTAAGGAAACATTCAGAAAATTGGATAATAACAATAATTTGTGTGTAGCTAGCATCTTTCCTCAATGACACTCAAAAGTCCATTGTCTCCCAAACCCCTTCAGCACAGTTGTGGGACTGTGAACCTGAGATCCCCCAAAATACCAATGGTCCCTCCCTCAGTGAATAAGTGATAAGAACAGAGGAGCAGGTCTCAGTGTATACCATGTCAGTTCTAGAATGATATTGCCTAGCTACATGCTCAAGTTGGTGAAGTTTTCAAAATGTTATTTTCCTTGGAATTTTCTTTTCTTGGAATCACACAATTTAAGAGTTAGAAGGGACTGCAGTAGTCATATAGTCCAACAAATTTATCCAGAGGATCTCTCACTTTAGCAGTCCAGAAAAATGACTTAGCTAGTCTCTGTTTGGTGATGGCCATCATCATCGACCAAATTGTTGGAAGTTTTTTCCAGATATTTTGAAAATTTGCCTCATTTCAATTTCAATCCATAGCTCTTGGTTTTTTCCTCTAAGGTAAAATGGAACAAGTTAATCTCTTTGGTACATAATAGTCTTCCAAATAATGGGAGGAGTTATCATACCTGTCCTGAGTGTTCTCTTATTCAGGCTAAACATCCCCCTTTCCTTCAACCCAAATATTCACCTGGAAAAGTTTTGCAACACAAAGACATTTTTTTGTTAAAGGTGGAGTGGAAACTTGTAGTCATTGATTTTGGGATGTAACTCAAATATTTTTTTTAAAAATGGTCTCTTAACAATAAAAAAATCAAATAAAATATTTAGTCAATAAATTTCTTATTTTCTTATATGTTCAAGAAATCATATTATAGTTCTTCCAGTCCCCATCATTTTGAGCTTGTTTCATTTAAAAATAATGTGGTTTCACAGTGTTACTCCATTCAATTTTATACTTCCAAAAGAATTTTACATGACAGGTTAGGTATTATGTTGTGAGAAGCATTGCAAAGCCATTGTTTCTGAATCATGACCTTCAATGACCTCTCATGGTACCTAGAATTCTCAACTTTAAAGAAAGTCATTCTTTTTTGAGTGAATATAATGACTTTTCAAAAGCCACAATTAAAATATGTGCATAGATAGAAATTGATTTTGATCTGGAAGGCAACTCAAAAATCTAACCCTTTTATTTTATAGATGCAGAATCTGACTTTCCAAATATCACATAAATCATAATAGAATAGCCAGAAATTGAACCCATGTTCTTTTTTTCCAAAATCCAGTGCCTTTCCCATTGTACCATATTGGAACCCCTTTATTTTAAATATAATAGTTTTAAATTCTAAAGACCTTCAGAAATCATCTACTTTAAACTGCTTAAAGGGAAACTAGGTCTAGGGAGAATAAATCACATATGTAATATTATATAAGAGAGCTAAGATTCACACATGATGTCCTGATTTCAAATCAAACCCTCTTTCCACAAAACAAATTTCCATCAGAGCAATGCATGAAAACAGTGAAGTGAGTTCAGAGTAAGCAATCTTTCAACAACATATTAGCATTTTGTTACTGGTAAAATGGATTTATTTATCACAATAAATATCAAATAAGATAGCAGCATACAATGCATTGTAAAGCTTTGAACAGTTTTTGCTATTATGAGGCAGCTAGGTGGCACAATGGGAATAGTGCTGGGCCTTCAGTCAGGAACTTCATGAGCTTCATGAGTTCAAATCTGACCTCAGATACTTATTGGCTATGTTGTCCTGGGCAAACCATTTTTCTGTTTGCCTCAGGTTCCTCATCTATAAAATAGCTGGAGAAGAAAATGGTAAACCACTCTAGTATCTTTGCTAAGGCAACCCCCAACATGTGGTCACAAAGAGTTGATCATGACTGAAATAACTGAATAAATTGGTAGTTTTACTATTGTTATTTTCATTATACTTGGCCAATCATGATTCTGGAAATCAGAGATTCTCAAGAAACAGACACTAAGATGAATAAATTTCATGAGAAGTGGTACGGGAGGGGGAGATTCAAAACATAGCATTCTCTTGGAATAGAGTATAGTGAGAAAGAAGGTGGGCATGGGATTTGAGGATCAGAATGCATCTAAAATGAATTTCTCATACCAGTTCACATTTTTCCCAAGATATTAGCCATGGATCTTCTTTCTGGCCCAAGGGGGGAAATAGAATTAGTGACTTAAATCACTTAAAATCACTAAAACACTTAAATTTGATAGTGCAATGAAACTGCATTACTTTGTTTCAAAGTGGCTCTGGGATCAGATTGGCAATTTATCACAGATCCTCTTGGCTGACAAAAGAAGAATCCATCTTCCTCATTAAGCCTTTCCCTGCATCACCATGTATTCCTGTAGTTGGGTAAGTAAGGTTTGCCTCATCTATGGGAAGTAGCACAAAGTATATAAAGCCAATAGCTTCTAGTATCAACTGATGATTCTTTAATGTTCACATTCAGTCATCTCAATTTATACTTAATTCTCTTCTGCATGGAGGAGGTAGTGAGCCAGCAAACACAGTTTCTGAAGAGGTAAGAAGGAATTACAGCCAATTTAATGAAATTGGAGCCAGCCACTTGAAGGAAGATACTGGAAAATGCTATTGATACAGCGAGAGGGAATGAAGCAAATGCTTTTCAGTATGATAAGATTTTTCCTTCTTTTTATAGTCACTTTAAAGCCAACTATCAACAAAATCTGCTTCTAAAAATAAACTACATTGATAGTATATAAAACTTGTGGTAGCAATATTTTTTAAAAAGAAATAAATTTTGACTGAGGAGGCATCACAACCATTCCCTTTCAGCAGAATATAATGGATACAACACTGAAGGTCACAAAGACCTAGATTCAAATTCTACATGATACTGTCTAAGGCAGCAAGAAATTAAATGCCTACTAAATGGGAGGCACTGTCCTGAGTGACTGGACTATAAAAAGGCCACTGGATCACTGGCCCTGAGCATGTTTCCTTATCTCTCTAGCAAGAGCAGAAATAGGGAACCATAAGGGATGTTGGAATTCTGTTAGGCTCAATCCCTCCTTTTATATATAAGGAAGCTGATGTCAAGGAAAGTTAAACATTATACCCAAAATCACATAGCTAATATATGTATGAGAGAGAGTATATGGAGCCAAGTCTCTGAATATAGAGATAGACTTTTTTTTCAAAAGTACCACACTTCAGTCCCTAACTTACATGGTTATTGTGAAGTTCAAATGAGATAATGTACATACAATGGGAAGGAGAGCTGATCAGGATTCCCTGAAAAATTAAATTATCTCCAACTCAGTTGATGGAATCTTTGAAGATAAGGGAGAGTGTACAGAGATAAGTGAGGTGTTAAGATTATACAGACAGTACAAAGATGTGCATACAATTTTACCACTTTAAAAAGTGTGAGCAAGTTGTCAGATCAAAATTAATGGAATTAAAGGATAGTTCAACCACTGCCTGGCAAAAGTATAACCATGTTCCCATGGCTCTTTAAGAAGCTGAGCTCTCTTCAGAGGCTGGAGAAAACTTTGAAGAGAATTATCTTTATGAGACAAGGAAAGAGTCTGTTATAGACCTCAGAGGTTGAGTTGCAAAGAAAAACAAGATCAGGGAATTTACCTGAGAAAGCTTCCAAGTATAGATGCTACACTGCTCAGGAGGAGAATGACAAAAGTAATCAGTTTTATTATAGCATATCATGGCCCTGCTATGACAGAAACATGATCTGCCTTAGCCTTATATGTTGCCAAAGAGAGTTTGCATTTTTGAGGATATCCATTTTTCCTGTGATGCTATATACATTTATGGGGTATCACAATCAGTCAGACAATGAGTTCTAGGAACTGGAGAGACCAATAAAAGGGTGAAAGAATTCTTATTTTCAAGGAGTCTATTTTCTAATGGAGAAAATAGCAAGTATCTCTCTCTCTCTCTCTCTCTCTCTCTCTCTCTCTCTCTTTCTCTATCTATCCTTCTTTCTTTCCTTCCTTGCTTCCTTCATTCCTTCCTTCCTTCTCTCCATCCATCCATTCATCCATCCATCCATCCATCCATCCATCCACCTATTCATCCATTTTTATAATTAGGTATTGAAGGGATTACAACAAATTGTTAATGTGAGAACTATGTGAACCACAGTGACTCAATCTTGTGATGCAATTCTGGAGCTAGTGAAGTTTCTTTTCTATTTAATTACAGGTCTAGTTCAAATTTTTTCTTACAAGAAAAATTTATTCAATTGTGAGAACTGAGAGAAAACCTTATTTGAACTTCAAACCTTGTGTATTTAAACCTTGTTTATTTAAATCTTGTTTGAAACAAATCTTGTATGACTGGGAAATTGGACCACCTCTATTTGCTATTTTGAGACCCTTAACTAAGGACCTAGGTTATGCTGACCAGAAACCAGGTCAGATTTCAGAATAATGATGCAGGGAGTTTTCACGCAATTATATATTTTAAGTAACTCATACATCTTATCTGAAAACTGGACCCATATTGATCACTCAGTTATGGTTGCCTTGTGCCTTTGGGGAGTTGAGTATCTCTTTCCTGATTTCAGAGAATTGTACTTGTTTACCCTCCCTCCCAACTTGGAAAGTCCCTAATCTTTCTTCCAATTAGAAATCAAATTTCTTAATGTTGTATTGTTTCATTTTATTTAATCAACCTTATTTTATTGTTTTTTTATTGTATAAAAGTCTGTCTCCTCCTGTATTTGGGGTCCAGCCATAAAATGAGAAAGGGGCCTGGTTCCAATTTGTTAGACAAGTGGCATGTATTGCTTAATAAATTGATATGTTCATAAGATTGTACTTTTGTTTCTGTCTTTTCATCTTTCACCTAGTAAAATGAAAAAGTGAATATATATATATATATAGAAACAATCCAATTAAATAAAGGACATTTTGGGAGGAAGGCACTAATAGGTAAGGGGCATCAGGAGAACGTTGGAAATTGTGCTTCAATGGCATCCTAAAAGAAGAGAGGGACTTAGAAAAATCTCTGTTGTATGTTGAAAATCATTGCCTTCAACAAAAATACCCTTTGATTCGGCAATACCACTACTGGGTCTATACCCTGAAGAGATGATGAAAAAGGGTAAAAACATCACTTGTACAAAAATATTCATAGCAGTCCTGTTTGTGCTGGCAAAGAATTGGAAATTGGGCGAATTTCCTTCAATTGGGGAACGGCTTGGCAAACTGTGGTATATGTATTTCATTGGAACACTATTGTTCTATTAGAAACCAGGAGGGATGGGAATTCAGGGAAGCCTGGAGGGATTTGCATGAACTGATGCTGAGTGAGATGAGCAGAACTAGAAAAACACTGTACACCCTAACAGCAACATGGGAGTGATGATCAACCCTGAAGGACTTGCTCATTCCATCAGTGCAACAATCAGGGGCAATTTGAGGCTGTCTGCAATGGAGAATGCCAGCTGTATCCAGAGAAAGAACTATGGAGTTTGAACAAAGACCAAGGAATATTACCTTAAATTCATTGCTATCTCTTATACTTCATGCTTCTTCCTTAAGGATATGATTTCTCTCATCACACTCCATTTGGATCAATGTACAACATGGAAACAATGTAAAGACTGACAAATTACCTTCTGTGGGGGAGGGGGGAGGGAAGTAAGATTAGGGGGAAAATTGTAAAACTCAAAATAAATAAAATCTTTTTAAAAAAAGAAAGTCATTGCCTTGAGTAATTGTGTCTACTGATTGATAAGTAAAGATAAGTGCATTGGTGGCATTTCCTAAGATTTAATTTTAGGTAAATAGACCCATGGAATACTTTGAGCCAAGCAGAGCTGCCCTCTGGATGACCCATTTTGTGAGTGGGATTGAGAAGTGGTCAAAAGGGGATGCCAAATCCATATACTTTAAAATGCCACAGAAATGTTAGTTGTCATCATTAGTATTATTGCGAGTCATTAATATTATTTTTGAATTGGTTTTGCTTCATGACTTCCCATTTGCTTCACCATTTGTATGTGTTTGCAGAAGCTCCCATGCAAAGGTAAGTTATAGAAGGACATATGTTACTGCTGTTCTGACCTTTAAATCATTGACTTGTAGAATTTTAGAGCTGGAAAAGACCTCAGAGATAATAATAACTGATATTTATGTAGTGTTCAATGAACTTTACCTAGGTTATTCCTTTTGCTTCTGGCAACAGCTCTTTGAATTAGATGACTATGACTATTATGGGCCACATTTTACAAATGAAGAAACTGAGACCCAGAAAAGTCAAATAACTTTCCTTAATTCTTTCAACATGTAAGCAGCAGATGCAGGATTTAAACTTAGGTCTTCTGATTTCCTATATCCAGTCTAAGATCAAGAGCAACTGCATCCCCTTTTAACTCTCTTCATTTCCTATTCTTCTATTCCTTATTGGATAAAAAGGGAGTTCCTAATGATAATAATGTTCGTATTTTGGATAATTTAACAGGAAAAATTGATTAATGAGATCATTGTATCATAGATCTTGAATTCTAAAAGACCTTGGTGGCCACCAAGTTCAACTGTTCATTTTAAAGATGAGAAGTGGAGATAAATAGAAGTAACATGATTTATCCAAAGTGATGGAAGTAGCAAACAGAAAAGCCAACAGCACTACTATTTCAATTGGGGAATGGCTTAGCAAACTGTGGTATATGTATGTCATGGAACAGTTGTTCTATTAGAAACCAGGATGGATGGGAATTCAGGGAAGCCTGGAGGGATTTGCATGAACTGATGCTGAGTGAGATGAGCAGAACTAGAAAAATACTGTATACCAGGGTTATTTTCACAGGGTTAATTCAACAAGTATTTATTACCTATTATGTGTCAGACTATGTGAATGGTGATGGGTATATTAGACAAAAATGCAACAGTCCTCACGACAATCTAATAGGCAGAAGTTGGGGGTAGAAATATAACATGGACAGGTACATAAATACAGAACAAATAGAGGTAAATTTAAAAGAAAACATAAACTTGAGATGCTAACAACTAGGGAATCAGGGAAGCTCTCTTCTTGGTAGGAGTACCCAAGTTTCATTTTTTAAAAAGGAAGCTAAGGATTCTAAAAGACAGAGATCAGATGAGAGGGATTCCAGAGTAGGAGGACTCTGTGTTTAGTAGTTTTCATCATGTCTGAATTTTCAAGAAAATTTACTCATGGAATTTTCCTTCTCCAACTCATTTTACAGATGAGGAAACTGTGGCAAATGGGGTGAAGTGACTTGCCCAGGATCACATAGCTAGTAGATATCTGAGGGCAGATTTGAACTCAGGAAGATAAATCTTTCTGACCACAAACTCATTGCTCTATCCAATGTACCACCTGAATGTCCTAAGGAGGACTACTTATATTAAAACATCGAAGTTGGCCTGAAATGTGAAGTTTTTGCACAGGTTGACAAATCCTCAATATCAACATTCAATTGTTTAACATTCAAATTAAAAACCAAATATTCACCTTCTCGTCATTCACACTATGAGTATGATGTCCATTATATGTATTCTGCTATTTGACAGCATCTTTCATAAGGCAGAACAAAAAAAGGTGATTTTTCTGGACCCAGTCAACTAGAAGGAAATGGATCTTTATAGGCATAGAAGCAGCAACAACTTACTCTCTATAGTTTGTTTTCTTTTTTTTTCTTCTTTTTTTTAGTTTTTGCAAGGCAAGGGGGTTAAGTGGCTTGCCCAAGGCCACACAGCTAGGTAATTATTAAGTGTCTGAGGCTGGATTTGAACTCAGGTACTCCTGACTCCAAGGCCAGTGCTCTATCCACTGCACCACCTAGCCGCCCCCAATATAGTTTGTTTTCTGAGGGTAAATTGATGGTGAAATAAGAGCGAAGTAAATGTCCCAGTGTTATTTTCTCAAAAACACGTCAAATGATCCAAAGTATTCTCTAAGGTACTTGTCAAATATTTCTGTCCAAATCTTTGCTAAATTCAGAATTATGACATCTCAGATATGGATAAGACTTCGGGGGGTAACTAGTTCTAATTCTATATACATGAGATTACCTTCTATAACAAGTGGTCATCTTGATCATGACTCCCAACATAAATATTATTTAATTCATAAGCTCACAGAATCATAGGGCTAGAATTGGAAAAGCTTTTGGTGGGTCTCTAACCTACCTACTTCCTCATTTTAAAGATGAGGAATGGAGACCTCTAAAGATGAAATGTCCTGCCTGATATTATGGAGGAACAGAGAAAGTGAAGTTATTGTGTCCCCAAATGAAAGCTCTACTGTATATGCCCAGGTTGCCATTTTCTAGAGTTAGATTTCCATAAAAGAAGTCAAATAGCAAATAGTCCATGTGTAGAAAAATAAACCCACCTTGCTGGCGGAATGTCTCTCCCTAAACATGGAGCTATCCATGTGTGACATTCTATTATGTAGCTTCAGGATCTAACATCTGCAATGTCAACAGCATAGCTCTTCTGGAAGATTCAAGTGCAAGCAAACACAGTTCTCATCATGTCCCATGTTTTCTTTGGCTTTATGGGACTGAAGTAGAGGCAAAGACATGGAAGTGATGACAAAGACAATGACTTTGGTATCCTAATACTGGCAGTACCAGGACCATTGTGAGTTGTCAAGAAAATTTAAAGAGGAATGTGGAGAAAACAAAGCTTGAGTAAGACAGAACTCACATCCCTACAAAGCAGCTCTAAAGACATTTTCCTTACATTGAAATTCAGGTTTCATCTTGGTGTTGCTTCTATGAAGCAGACACTTAAGTCATCATTATAAGACTTATTTTGGGGTTAGTAACTGTGGAAGAGATATAGATAATCTGGAGTTGTGATCACATCAATATGGGGAATAGCTGAAATGGAAATATAGAAAATACCTAAAGCAAAGAAAAGCTACATTTTTTATTTACTTAAAGCACCCTTTGGCAGTCTGATAAAATCTATGGAACATTTCTCAAAAAATGATGCTAAATAATGACAAATGAAATGACTTGATAAATTTAGGTTAAAAAATAAATTAAAAAATATTTTATATTTTTTCCAAGCAAGGTTACAGAGCCACTGAAATCGATTAGCAATTCAAGGACCCTAGGTTAAGAAATCCTAGTTTAGAGAACTGCCTGGGCACTGAGAGGGAACATTTTATGCCTCTGTTTGGAGCCAACGAATGTCAGTCAGCACTTGAACTCAGGCCTCGCTGACTCCACTGGCAGTCCTTTATCTTCTGTATCTTTGGGGTTCTCATATAATATTGCTACAATGGGAACCTCGGATTCCATTTACATCATGTCAACTTAGATTGTCTTTTCTTGAGAAAGAACTCATAGTCGGGAAGGTTTTCTGTAATTTGATTTACATTGTCTTCTTAAGTCTGAATTTAGATTATTCTCCTTAAATCTGACCCAGCTCCATGCCCATTCAACTTGTTCCCTGCCAAGCTCCTTCATAAGCATTAATCAGAACTTTCCACAAAAGGTTCAGGCTGTATTCGTCTTTTGTCAGACTGCATCCTAGGTGCTTTTAGCTCAAGCCTTACTAAATCTTTGTAAGAGCAATATCATCCTTTGGAGAACTTACAAATCATTGCCTTATTGATCTCCTTGCTCTGCTTTCAAAAGAATGGAAAAGGTGGTATACTGAAAATGAACCATATTCCAAGGCATTTTAAAAATGACTTCTTCATGCATTTAGGTCCACTCTGCCCTTTCCTGAACTGACATGGAATTAAATTCTATTCAACCTGCATTTATGAAGCCCTAGCTACTTGCAGAGTTCTGTTATGGGCATTAGGGAAATCTCTCTAATTGGGATCAAAGATGTGGTTTCCTAAGAGATAGGATCTGGAAGACAGGGACCCATCTGAACTGTACAAATTCCTTCTTTTCTGGCCTGTTTCCAGGAGTAAAAGGGGGAGTCCAGACTTCTGATAAAATTGTACCCCTTTCCTATGAAGTAAAGGCAATTGCTAGGTAATTGCTCTTCCTCTCTCTGTCCTCCTTCCCTCCATTTGTCTTTCTCTCCCTTGTTTCCTTCCTTCCTTCCCTACTTCTTTCCTTTCTTCCCTCCTTCCTTCCTTCTCTCCCTCCCTCCCTCCATGCCTCCTTCCTTCCTTCCTTCCTTCCTACCTGTCTGTTTTTGTTTTTTTTTTGGTTAGAGCAGAAGCTCCTTGAGGGCAAGGACTGCCTCGCTGTTTGTCCCCCAGCATTGAGCACAATGTCTCACACAAAGTTAGAGCTTAATAAATGCATGTTTGAATGGAATTAAATTGAATGAGGCATGGGAAGAGAATGTTTTGAGGAAATTTAAGGGCTCTGTCAGAGTGACTGCCCTTTATAGAGAGGAAGTATGAGGTAAGGTGTAAAGAGGGGAAACTGAGATTCCGCAGAACCTGGGATCAAATACCACCCAGATAACTAATAGCTGTGTGACCACAGGGGAATTAATCACCACCTCCCTGAGCCCACACAACTCCATCAGTGGAAAAAATTCTCATGCTGATGAAGTCACTGAATTAGTGGAAAGTGACTGTGGTCTGTGCCCTAAACTTAATAGAGGTGAGACTTTCAGCTTATTGTCTTTTCTCTTACTAACTTCAGAATGATGACAAGACAAATTTCCATCTCTGAGATCACTGATTGCAGCCACATGTCACAGTTGTATTTCATTATAAGCTCTTGCATTTTGAACTGTAATGTGTATAGAAGACCGATGAGTTCCAGGCCCTCTCTTGTCATGCAAGAAAACTGATGGGCTTAGATATGAAATGTCTATCCAAGTCACACAGCCCTGGGGTTGGCACCCATGTTCTTTAACTCCAAATCCGCTGTTTTTGTGATAAACCCATGCTGCCAATCTTAGTTCTGCTGGCATTCCAATAACTCATTGATTTTTACTCCTGTTTATTCATAAATACTGCCAATGAGAGCTATGGATACTTGAAAAGTGATTTTCAAAATATTAGACCAGTATTTGGGTTACTGGTTTGAATGCGGACCATACCCTTGGGCAATATTTCTGCACAAAGCACTTGGGTGGAAATTTTTATGTTGAACACTTAGATTTATGGTGTTTATAATGATGGCATCTCTCAGTAATCCTTGTTCCTCAAAATTGCTTTCGTATGAGGAAGAATGACAAGAATAATAATTTTCCCCCTTCCAATCTAAAATAATTCTACCCTGGACTCCTGTCTATGAATTTCCACAAAATATATCTTTCTTGTTAAAACAAATTATGAAATAAGAAAAAAATAGCATTAAAATCTCACTTACATGCATTTGTCACAGGTAATTTCCAACAATATCCTAAGTAGCATTGCCTAGGAAGTAGTAGATTCATAAGAGATCTGAAGTTCAATATAAATAAAAATATAAAGAAGGAGGGGGATAAAAAACAATGCCTTGAAAACTGAACAAGATCAGTTGCACAAAAAATAAGCAAAGGTAACTGAAAAGAAATTTATATATCTCTCTATATAGCTATATATGCACATAGTTGTATATATATATATATTTTTTTTCCTTTGAGTTTCATTTGCTTTAAAATATGCTCAAATATGCATATGTATATTTCTGAACATTAGCCGTAAGTTGAAGATATTGAGAATTATTCTCCTTTCTTCATAGTTAAGAAACATTTTCATTATATTTTATCATATATCTAGAAACCCCTTCATCCATCTTTCCTTTCTGAGGAATGTTATATTGCAAAGTAAGGTGCCTACATGTCTGTGAACTATTCTGGTACATGCATGTAATGAATGAATGGGGAAGATCTTTTGAATTGGAAGACTTATATACCTTTCTTCTTAAAACATTCTTTTCTATTGTTTGCTCTTTTTAATTGCACCCAGATCCTTGCATCTGGTTAAAATGATTTCCAAAGGAAATACTAGTTCTTTCCCAGGTAGTATTTCTCGAGATTTCTGATGTGTCAGGTAAGGTTAATATTTCCTTCATATAAGAAAACTGAGCTGTTGAAAGCTATTCTAGAGTGTGATTGATTTTTTTTTCCCCATCCAATTTTATTAGGTAGCTCCTTGGATCTAGATGCCTCAAGGGAGTATGAATGAGATAGAGACTATAAAATCCAGAATCCTGGCAAAGTTCTACCTTATCTTGATAATTCCTAAGACAATACCAACAAAAATATCTAGATTTGAATTGTAAAGATTCCAAAATATTAATAAGATCTAATTATGTCTTGCAATGAGGGAAATCAGAAATAATAATCATAATGATAGCAATGATACAATTACTAGGGATTCATTTATTGAAAGCATTTGTATATATATATATATATATATATATATATATATATAGAGTTAAAAGCAGGTTCATATTGCATTTATTTCTATAAAAATATCTACAGTATATGACCTAAGTTTTTGTTTGTTTGTTTGTTTTTATACAAATAAGAAACCAAAGGTTCAGAGAAGGAAAATGTTTCTAAAGAGGATCATCATTGGAAAAGGCATTAGGAAAATACATGGATTCATTTTTTTAAAAAGGATGGTTCTGAAGAAAAAAAATGAGAGGAGGAGCATAAGAGAAAGTTAGGCAACATAAAAACAAATGATATCAATTAAAAGCTATTTGATTGAAAAAATCCAATCAATTCAATAAGCCAGTCTCTAGAGTCAAGGACTGCCTCTAACCCATCCTTGCTATGTGTCCCTGATAAATTAGTTTCACTTCTCAGGCCCAATATGACTTTGCAAGTCTTTATAGAGCAGGTGGCCATCTGCAATGATAGAACTCCTTACCAATAAAATCTGAGACCTATTCAAACAAAAACAACAATAGCAAATAAATAAGCAAAGTCTGCAGATCAACTTGTCTAAACTTCCCAACTTGTGACCTATCTAAAAGTTGAGTGGATTATTGTGGGAAGTACATCTTCCTTCTCATGGGATGATTGACTCCTTGTCAGAAATGCTATATTAAGGATTACTTTCAAATATAGGTTGGACTAGAAAACTTTTGAGATTTTTCCCAATCTGCAAAATCTTTGATTCAAACAAATTTCTAACCTTTATTTGTTATTAGGATCCAAGGTTTGGACTTCTGATTAATACCAAATCTTTTGTAATTTTCAGTTTTTAAAACAGCCTCTATATTCAGGAAGCATTCTAATGAAATTATAATCAAGCAGGTCTTGTCCCAAAACCTTAAAATGTCCTCTCCCCTGGCATTAAAGAAAAACAACATGGGAAACAATTAGGAATAAATATGACATATTCCTTTATAGTACTCTTTTGGTTCTACAATTAATAATGTGACATCCTTGACCAGATTTATGCCGCTAAGTCCCCAAAAGATAATTTATTTGGACTCTGATATTTTTATGCAAATTAAACTCAATAGGCAATTATGTTCTATGCTAATAGGGTCCAGGGACAGGATGGGTAATTCAAATTTATTGATACAACAGAATTCACTTTTTTGGCTCATAAGCTTCAAGTTCCCACAAAACTTTTCTAAAAGTTATTTTAAAGAATGCTGGCATAAATAAAAAATGCTCCAAATGCGGAATCGCAGAATATCAGATCAGGAAAGTATCAGAAAAAGAATCCTTTCTATCACATGCCTGAAATACTTGCACTCATACCCAGTTATATAGTACAGGTCATCCTCTCCTTTCTAAGCCCTCCCCAAAATTATTATTCATTGGATACTCTCTTTCTCTTCTTTGCACAATCACAATTATCCCTTCCATCAATGAGATCTCCCCATTCTATTGTGCAAAATATAACCTTTCCTCTCTTTAGAAGTCGATTCATATTTCACCTCCTTCATGAAGCCTTCACAGTCTATCCTCACTATACACCAACTATTTTCCCATAGTGAATAAAGGAGCTCCTTAGCAGTGAGGCACGTGAGAAAAACTTTGGGATATTGAAGTGGATTCAGACTTTTGACCTGATAATCTCTCTAGGGTGTAAGATTACTAAGGGCGCAAGAGAACAGTTCAGTGAGTCTTTGCCCCTAATGCCTTTAACATTTTTTGCTCTAGATTTGGATAAAGACCAAGGTGGTTTGCTCATTGAGCTTTCTGATGGCACAAAGCTAGGAGGGATAGCTCAAACCGTGGATGACAGTCAGCATCCCAAAGGCTCTTAACTGGTGGGTTTTAATAAAGCAAAATTTGATAGGGACAAATGTGAAGTCTTAAATTTGAGTACAAAATAACAACAATGTGACAGGTATAATATTGGGAAGGTGTAGCTAGATGGCAGTTCTGAAAATAAGACACGAGGCTTGAATGGACTGCAGGCTCAATATGGGGACATAGTGGCGTGTGGAAGCACAAATAAGAAAAGGTAATGAAATCTTGAACTGCATTAAAATAGATAAAACAATTGGAAGTCCCATTGTACTCTGCCCTAGTCAGACCTTAGCTGGAGCATTGTGTTTGCTTCAGATGACAGAATAGAATTCTATTCATATAAGCTAGGTGCAAGGAGAGCAAGCAGCATAGTGAAGGACTGTCAATCCACGACATACAAGAATTGGTTGAAGGAACTGGGTATGTTAAGCCTGGGGAAAAGGAGTTAGAGGAGGAAAGGGAATGACTTCAAGTATTTGAAGGGCTGTCAAATGAAAGAATTAGATCTTCTCTATTTGGTCCCAGAGGAAAGAATCTGAAGCAATGAGTAAGATTGCAAGGAGTGCAGTTTAGGCTTGATATCAAGAAAACTGTCCTAACAATTTCAGTCGTCCAAAAGGGATAGGAAAGTTTGTTTCTTTGGAAGATTTCAAGATTGGATTTATTTTCATATTTGGTTAAAACTAGATAGACATTATAATCTCTTCCAACTCTTAAATTCTGAAATTCTGTGGTGCTCATTTAGGGAAAATGATAATGGAAAGCTAATAGCTGCTATTACAACATAAAAATCACCACATGCTTATTTGACATTGAGTATATCAACTTGTTTTGTGCTTTGTGTTAAGCTCAAGGACAATATACTCTTTGGGAATCAAACCTTCTTCCTAATCCAGAACATAACCTTGCTGTGGCTCTCTTGGCTCTGTTAATGGATGCTGTCCAGATAATTTCTGTTTTCTTTGCCCTTGTCCAGAGGATTGTTTGTTGCCATGGTCACCAGATTTCATATAACTAACTAGATTCTTCTTATTCCTTACTGAATATGATTTATGCAGTAATGACCTTTCCCAGGTCCTGGATTTGGGATTCTTCAACTAGTACCTTAAAGAATCCTTATCCCATAGCAAGGATAGGTGCTCTATTATTCTCCGTGATTATTTTCAAGTAGTGTTGGGGGAAGAAGGTGGTTTGTGAGCACAATATACAGATAGAATTTGACCTTTAATATAACTATTCTATTTTCTCAGTCTGAAAAGACTTACAAAATATATTTATGCTCATAAAATTTGGGTACATTAAATAACAGAATTTTTTTTATAAAATTGCCATGGAAAATTCTTAAAATCTATATCTTGTAAATTTTGAAGATCATTAAATCCTGAGAACTACCACTCACTCCATTGTCCAATCTATGAACCTTTAAATACCCTACGATTCTGGCTAAATTTTGTTGGTTTACTTTCTCAAGGCTCTTTTTAAGTCATACTTTCAAATAACCAAGTCATATCTCTCAATCCTCAAGTGAATTGACTTCAAGTGTTCTTGGTTTGTTTTTAAACAATAACACTTTGGATAGCTAGCACACTAGATAACAGCAACTACTATTATTAATTAATGTTATAATTTTTTCCCTAACTCACATATGAAAAAAATTGAATTTGAGTTATGCAAATAGAATGATTGCTATACTGCTGATTCCAAATGTACAGCTATATAAAAAATAATGCGACTTTTTTTTGTTTAGGAAGGAAATTTTCGCAATGGTTGACCCTTTACTACTTGCACAATACTATTCAATATACTGAGAAAACAGATTTCAATTTTTCCTCATCTTTTAAGTTTTTAAGATCAAAAGCCTTTTCTTTATGTAAACACTGACCATGTTCTAACTTGAATTCTATTTGTTGATGTCACCCTTATCAAACCATAATAGAATATAACCTACATTAAATATCTTTGAATCTACCATTCCCAGTCTTACATAGCACTCATGCATAGTAAGTATTTAAGTAAATATTGAATGAATGAATGAATGCATAGCTTAACTGTTTTAAGACAGCTTACTAAAATAGATCTTTCTATATCAGATTCTTCTCTATAAATATTTTTTAAAAAATCATGAAAGTCAGGAAAAAACCTTCCTCTTCCTCCTCTTCCCCATACCTTAATAATTTATTTGGATTAAAATTCAAACTTGATAAGAGGTGAACATTCCTAAAATTAGAGTTAAGATTCAGCGGATGGGCAGCTATGAAGCACAGAAGAAAGAGCACCGGCCCTGGAGTCAGGAGTACCTGAATTCAAATTTGACCTCAGACCTTAATAATTATCTAATTGTGTGACCTTGGGCAAGTCAATTAACCCCATTGCCTTAACTCCACCCCACCCCACCCCACATAAAAACAAAAGATTAAGTGGACTGGGAAATGTCAGTAACTCATGACCATTTTATTTTCCCCATAGAGATGTTGAAACAAAGGCTATATGACCACTTGTCAGGTATTTTGGGAGGGGGAGCAGAATGGATTTTGTTCAGGAATGCACTGAAGTTGCTTAGATCTGATATGCTATGATTTTCTCCTCTGAAATCCAGAGAACTATGGGTTCTCTTATATTTTGTAGGAGAAATAAAAGATTGACTAGGTAAATATTTTACCCACGCTAAATGTATGTGCACCTCTGCTAGTAATATATACAAATATAATCCAAAGAATTACTGCTTGGATGTAACTGGATTAAGTAATGACTGTTAACATCATTTTACATTTGTAGTACTCCTGAGAATGACTTATGGGAGCTATTTATTTTTCATTGTATAATAAAATGCAGATATCTCCATTGGAAGATCTTTTTTTGTTCAACATACCAGCAGGAGATGATGTTTTGTGTATGGTGGACTGGTTTAGAATGTCAAACTCCAGTTTCCCAGTCTTAACAACTGAAGGACAGTACTAATGCTTCTGGGACAATCAGTCAAAAATCATTTATTGAGGACTTTTTATGTTTCAGTCACTGTGTTAAGCACTGGGGCTATTAAGAAGGGTGAAACATGATTCTTGCCATCATTCTAGTTAACATTCTAGTGGAGGATAAAATATGAATAGCTATATTTATATACATAAATACATACATATGCACTGCAAATAGATATGTATGTGTTGTTTTTCAATTCTTTCAGTCATGTCCAACTCTCCATTAGCTCACTTTTGGTTTTTGAGGCAAAGATACTAGAATGGCTTGACATTTCCTTCTCCCACTCATTTTACAGCTGAGAAACTGAGGCAGAGTTAAGTGACTTGTTCAGGGTCATACATCTAGTGAGACGAAGAGGCTAGAATTGAATTCTTGAACGTGAGTGAGTCTTCTTGTCTCCAGTGGAGAGCTGCATTGGACTGTGCCTCCTAGCTTTGGTACACACACACACACACACACACACACACACACTTATACACATACATTTACACACACATGCACACACATACACACTCACACACATATACACATTTATACACAATCACACGCACACACACCCCCACATAATATCTATAATATTTATGGAAAGTACTCTTAGAAGGAAGATAGGGACATTGGCAAAAGCTTCTTGTAAAAGGTGGAATTTGAGCTGCATCTTGAGGGGAGTCAGGGGGTCAGGAGGGAGCAAGAAGGGAGGACAATCAAATATGAGTAACAGTCAGTGTGAAAAAACAGAATTGAGAAATACTGTTAAATATGAGAACAGCAAAGAGACCAATGCAGCTGGGTCATGGGATGCATGGAGGGGAGTAATGGAGAAGAAAACAATCAAGGAAGGAATACAAACTGGCGATTTCATATTTGATCCCAGAAGGTTAGGGAGACATTGGAACTTATAGGGTAAACACATAGGAGGGTTTGTGTGTGTGTGTGTGTGTGTGTGTGTGTGTGTGTGTGTGTGTGTGTGTGTGTGTGTGTGTGTGTGTGTGTGTGTGTGTGTGTGTGTGTGTGTGTGGTGTTTGAGAGAGACAGACAGAGAGACAGGGAGACTGAGAGAGACACACACAGAGAGAGAAACAGGCAGAGAGAGACAAAGAGAGACAGACAGACAGAGATAAAGACAGACAGACATAGAGAAACAGAAGACTGAATCAGAGAGAGAGAAAAACAGAAACAAAGAGACAAATAGCCACAAAGAGACACACACACACACAGACACACTCATAAAGATAGAGAAACAGAGAGATTGAGTCAGAGACAGAGACACACAGACAGAGATGCTTTAGCTTGTTCTTTAGGAAAATCATTTTGGCAGCTGAGAATAGATTAGCATGGAGAGTGTCTTAAAGAAAGGTGATACTTTCTCCATTAATAGGAAATTAGGAAGTGGTGATAGTTTTTGGGGAAAGATAATGCATTTTGTTTTCAATTTGCTGAGTTTGAGATACCTATGGGATATCCAGTTTGAGAAACAGGATGATAGCTAACAGAGATGGATGAATCAAGTGAGCATTTTTTTGTAAATTAAATTGCATTTACTGAAGCAAAACTGAAAGTAAAAGGGGGCTGTTTTTAAAATCATCACGAGGTAAAGTTCCATTGTTCCTAAGGGTGAGATTTTATTTAAATATTATTTATTTATTTTTAACTTTTTTTTAATTGAGTTTCAAATTCTTTCTCTCCTTCCTACCTCCCTTCCATCTATTGTGAAGGCAAAAAATTTGGTTTCAATTATACATGTGAAGTCATGCAAAACATATTTCCATGTTGCAAAAAAAGGTAATAAAATAAAGTGGAAAAAAATTAAACTTCAATCTACATTCACGCTGTCAGTTCTTTCTCCGAAGGTGGATAATATTTTTTTCATGATATATCCTTGAAAATCATCTTAGGTCACTGTATTGATTAAAATTTCTAATTCATTCATGGCTGATCATCATTCAGTATTGCTATTACTGTTTACAGTGTTCTTCTGGTTCTGCTCATTGCATTTTGCATCAATTTATATGTTCCCAGACTTTTCTGAAAGAGGATTTTTTCTTTTTCTTTTTGTTAAATATGGGAGCTTATGGAATTGTTTTTGAAGGCAGGAGTAAGGAAGCCATTAGATAGGATACAGAGTAGTAAAGTTTAGAAAGTGAGGGGATGAAAAAAGGGGCGTGAAGTTGGAGAAAATACTATTTAACCCCAGGGCAGGATAAGGGAACATATGACCTGACCCTACAAAATCATTTGGTCTGGCACTGCCAAGGCAACTGCAGGCAGAAGTCAAAATTTAGGAGCCTTTTTTGGGGGGTGAATAAATGAGATATTTTGAACAAATATAGTAATATAATGTTTAAGTTGATAATTTTGTATGGCCCAGGAATGATGTCATACATATCCAAATGATCCTTGGCAGAAAAAAAGTTTCTTTACCCCTCTCCTAGGGACTATTCAAGGCTCTTGACCTCTAAGTGCCACAAATAAAACTCTAAGACAGGAGTTCTTAATCTTCCTTCTTTCCTTTCATCCTTCCTTCTGTCTCTGTCTCTCTGTCTCTCTGTCTCTTTTTTGCTATCAGGCTCCCTTTGAGAGTCCAATGAAGTTTATGAACCCCAAATCCATGAAGCCAAAGGTTATAATATAGATGTAGTTATCTTCTCTTTAAATATATACTCATCCAGTACAGCAGGAAACCCATGTCCTCATTAAGTTGGGCATTACCTCCAAAGTAGGGTAACATAAACTGATCATATCTCCCCTTCTTTTGCAACTCTTGGTCATGTTTTCTCATCAATCCCTGAGTGATACATTTGACATATTGGTGATCATTCTATAGATTTTTTGACATTCTATGGAGACCAGTGGAGCTCAAAATTTTTTGCTGTCAGTTATTGGTCATTTCTTATTTTTAATGCATATCTGGTCCATCTCCTTTTCCTTTGTGTCATTTTTTTCAAGACAATCCTTTTCAGGTCTTACATCAATTATATGAACCTGTATTTTTGTTTCTGTGGTTGGTTTGGTTCAGATCTGTCATTTCATTGCTTAAGTAGAAAGTTTCCTATCTCTCCAAACTTCCTCATTTGAAATATATGCATATCATCTGGTCTATAAATTACAGGTGTACAGATTTAAGTGGGTTACTGAGTGGTTAAGAAGCAGGATCATAGTCACAGCATGGGTATTTTTCAAAAGAAGTTCAACTCAGTTCTTTCTAATTCTGATGTTAACCATTATACCATGTGAGATTTCATATGTGCATCTGTATATATATATATATATATATATATATATATATATATATATATACACATATATATATATATATGCCTGCACATATACATAAGCATATATATGTAAATTAACCCCAATATAGATTTAATGTAAAAATATAACATCCTTATAGATTAGGTAAAGAAATCTGTTATATATATATACATATATATATACACAAAGATATGAATTAACCACAATATATATTTAATGTTAAAAAATAACATTCTCATAAATTAGGTAAAGAAATCTGTTTTTCTAATAGTATTCAATGTATAATTAAACTATTTTAACATTTAATGCAACTGTATTGCATTTTTGTTTTCATTTCCCCATTTGACACAAAGTTCTAATAATTACTGAATTAGCAGTAAAAGATTCTCTCATCCAGAAAAGAGACCACTATGTCATCATGATGATGGCGGTCATGGTAGACAATAATGTTCACACAGTCTGAGTCTCATTTGTTCTTTACAACCACCCTTTGCAGTAGATAATGTGTTATTATTTTTCGCTGAAAATAAAGAATGTGGGACTCAAAGGCATTAAATGATCTGGCTAAGGTGTTATGCTAATAAGTGGTAGAATTAGGACCTAATTCCATATTTTCCTACTCCACCGTCAGTGTTTTTCCATTCAGCTGCATTGCATCTCCAATTCTGCTGCTCTAGTACACTCTGAGAACAGGGTAATGGCTACAGAGAGAAGGCTGGGTAAAAAGCCATAAACTGAGAATGCATAGAGAAGCTCCTCGGGAAAATATTTTAATCAAATGGTTCTCAAGATTGCTGTCTGCTTATTTATGGGGATAAGCCTCCCTGTCTTTTCTTATGGGTTAAAGGTCAATGAATACTGATCATACTTTAGCTTCTGAAACTGTATGCATTTAAATTAAAAATATAAGAAGCACAGTATATATGGAGGTGGGCTCTATTGACTGTATCAGTAATAGGTGCTTTTTCATTTTTCCTATTGTAATAGAAGTCATTGTATGTATTCAGGATGGATTTTATTAATCTCAGCAGCGAGGCTGTTTGGGCTGTGAAAGCTATTGATTTCTTTCTTTTTAAGATGGTATTCCTTTTCTATGGTCTTCTCAAGTTCCATTTCAAATCTATCATAAAAAGGGAATCACAATTTATAGAATAACTTAACCAGTGCTTAGTGATCAATGATGTGTTTAAAGTTCCACCTTTAACATGAGTTTTCAAAGGTTTGGGTAGAATTTTTATTTTTTAGGTCTACCTAAAAATGTCATTTGTTTGCTAGGATTTTTTTTCCCCTTTCATTTTCTTTTGCCCCTTCTCATCATTCTCTCACCCCATCTCACCTCCTTTGACAGCAAGATGAATATAACTATTAGAAATCTGGAGCAAAAATGAGAATAATTGATACGTGACTTCCTGTTGGGTAGCTCATCTTATATAATAATCTGGTTTCTGTACCTTCCATATTTCTCTTCATTCACTGAATCTGCTTCTCCACAGTTTACAAAGGAACTTATCTTTTTTGTATGACTGTTAACCATACCTCTCAACTGGTCTGATTTTTTTCAGTCTTTTGCTAAATGAATATTCAGGTTTTATTTTTTTAAAAAAAACTAATTGCAACATTAAATCTTTTTTAAAATGGGTTGTTTATTCTATTGGACAATTAGAAAGCACAGAAATAAAGTTATTTGAACAGGAAGGAAAAAGATGTTTTTAAAAGTCCTGAGAAGGATAACAGACTCTCTGGGGTGCTAAGGGGGGGTCTTCAACAGTACCTAAAAGTAAGGAAACACAGGCTACTGGCTTGGTACTCTGCACTTTGCCTTTATATAATGACTAGATAATTGATTGTATTAGAATATACCACCATCAAATCCACATGGTGATGACCACTACTGAAATATATGGAACAATCTAAGTTCTCTAAAGCATTTATATCATCTAAGTAGCTAAGATTCACAAACATTTGCATATATTATCTAAAATGATTCTCACAATAAACCTTTGAGGTAAGTGATGGGGAACTGAGGAGAAGGAGGAGTGTGGCATGATAATTCCTCTAGTAGATGACAGAAGAAGGAACTCAAACTCAGATCTGTTTGATTCTATTTTCAACATGTTTATCTTTTATTGCTAGTAAAATGTCAAACCTCTCAACCACA
This sequence comes from Macrotis lagotis, assembly GCF_037893015.1. Lineage (NCBI taxonomy): Eukaryota > Metazoa > Chordata > Mammalia > Peramelemorphia > Peramelidae > Macrotis > Macrotis lagotis. The sequence continues at coordinate 34,768,151 of NC_133663.1, read as the reverse complement.
AGGGAATCTAGTGACTTGTGTGGATTTCTAGAATATCTGTGTTTGCTTTCTGTGTTGTGGATGTCCATGGAAAAGTCATAGGCATTGGACTTTATTGTAAACTTCCTGAAGTCTTAGGGATCAGATGATGATTTTGTATCGCAGGGTCTAGAACAGCTCAATGCCTTCTAAATCCTTCTCCACCTTATTCTATATCAGTAATCTTAGGAAATTGAGAAGGTATGATTTTTTGCTTTTCTTTCTGTGCTTTTTGTTCTAGAATTCAAAATAATACTATTTTGAAAGAATTCACATTTTATGTAGCGAGAGTAATTAAATGACAGCTACATTCACAATATTCTGTTTGTTTTAAATACTGAGCACTGATAGATAATCCCAACAAAATGCAAACTGGGATATGGAAATTCTTTTTATTTAATTTATTTGTTTTTTATTCATTCATTTATTTTTTTTCTTCTTGGATCTTATTTATCAAAGTAATTTTGTGAAAAGGGTTCTGGAGTAAATGTTAAACTTTTGTTCAAAAACTGACTCTAACACTATCTTGGGCATCTTTGGACAAATTTCTTAAAATAATGAACAAGTACCAGAATTTGTTTTATAACTGTATTTCTTTACTTGTTTACTTTCTTTTTTATTCAATAAGAAATATTGTCAAGGACTATTCTGTTTTTATCTCTTTATCCTAAGTGCCTAGCATAATATCTAGCTTTTAAAAGTAGTTAATAAATGTCTACTGAATGAGTGAATGAACATTAAAAATCCATCATGTACCTTACTATGTCCTTGAACATGGTACCAAACATTGAGAATAGACAAAAAATGAATCAGATCCTTTTTTTTATATTATATTAAAGGAAAGATAGGATTTTGGACAATTCAGATAAATTCAGATTTCTGAGGTTTCATTTCCTTATATATTTAATAAACATATTTCACATGAGGTTTTTCCTGGTTCATTCTGTTTACTTCTTCCTTATAATTTTTATATGTTTTGAATATATGTTATTTAAATCTGAATGAGTGTATGATGGGTTCCTTGTTTAAGTGTAAACCCCATAAGTGAGGGGAGATTTTGCTTTTGTGTTTGTATCACCATTATCTACCACACAGTTCATGGTAAGGAGTTGGTATTTTAAACATGCATGCTCATTCACTCATTCAACAGATATTTATTAGGTTCTTATTAAAAGTTAGACACTAAGGTAGGCACTTAAGATAAGGAGACGAAAACAGAATAATCCTTGACATCAAAAATTTACCTTTTATTGGGGAAAATAAAAAGTCGACAAATAAGTAAATACAATGTTATAAAACCAAATTTTGGATCACTAGAAATTGAGGAGAGGGTTGGAAAAGTTTTTATACTGCAACTGGAAATTGAGCTGAACTTTAAAGGAAATTAGAAAATCCAGAAATTGGCCAAAAGAAGGGACATTCAAGCATGAGTGCAGTTTGTACAAAGGTATTGAGATGTGAGATCACAGGTCAAGTGTAAAGAAACATGAAGAGTCTAATTTGGCTTAATGAGTCTTCCAAACCAGAGATAATTAATTCTATTCTTTTTCTATCATCTGTAACTAAATTTTGATTTAAGCAGTGCCTGAAACCATATATTCATTCAATATTGAGGAAACGTATCCACACACTTAGTGGGAAGAGGAAATGCTAAGTGAAGAATGGAAGAAATAAAAGTGACAGGTTTAGGTGAAAAGCACAGGAGCTACTTAGATTCACAACTGCAAAATCAAGGAGAATGATAAGATATTGAGTTTAAGGCTAAGTGCCAAATCGTGTCAATGTGGGTTACTTAAACTGTGTCAATTTAACCATTCCCCATTCGTGTTATATCTGTTACTTAGGAAGATGGAGGCATGATGTAAAGTTTTCTACCTTTCTCTTTCAATATTCACATTATAGGGTGAACATTATGATATTCTTCACCACTGATGTAAAAAGAAAAACAAGGCACAAATGTTCCTTAAGGCCATTCCTCCTGTTATTTGTGAAAACTGGGTTTGGGGTTTTTTTTCGGTTTTTGCAAGGCAAATGGGGTTAAGTGGCTTGCCCAAGGCCACAATTTAGGTAGTTATTAAGTGTCTGAGGCCAAATTTGAACCCAGGTACTCCTGAGTCCAGGGCTGGTACTCTATCCATTGTGCCACCTAGTCACTCCAAAAAATGTTTTTTTTTAATTTTCCTGTATAAGAAAATAGGATACTATAAAGAATTTTAGTGTCACATCCAGATCATTTAAATTGAGACAGAATAGATAAAACTTCACATGGTGGTGGTGAAGGAGAAGCTTATTATCCTATCAGAGCTGCAAAGTGAAAAAGAAAAACAATGAAATATAGAACCCAATTTGTCAAAGATTCTACATTTTACATAAGAGTTTTCTTATTTATGGTTTGCCTATGGATGTTTTGGGGATAAACTATCATCCAAACATTTTTAGGCCCATATTTGAAAGTTTCTAGAAATGTATTGAAATGAATGTCAAATCTTATTTTTGAAATACATAGTCAAAATCCAGAGCTTCCAGGTTAAAATAAAAGTATTTCAAGTAGCCAGAAAGGGAAGAAAAATGAGTGGTGAATATAATGCAAAATTTAATAACAACCATCAGGAAACAATAGAGAGTTTGAAATACAATATTCAAGAAGACAAAAGATGTAGACTATTAACCAAAATAACCCACTTTCCCATTAAACTGAATATCATTTTCTGGAGGAGGGGGAGCAGTGCAGGGGGCAGAGTAGAATGAAGCTTTAATGAAATAGAGGGAATCTGAGCATTCTGGTAAAAAGAACAGAGTTGAGGGGTGGAGAGGTGGCACAGTGGAGTCAGGAGTACCTGAGTTCAAATCTGGCCTCAGACACTTAGTAATTACCTAGCTGTGTGGCCTTGGGCAAGTCAATTAATCCCATTTGCCTTGCAAAAACCTAAAAAAAAAAATTTACAAAAAATAAAAGAACAGAGTTGAGTAGAAACTTTATAATACAGATATAGAAGCCAAGAATAAATAAATAATTATGAGTGAGCAATCATATAAGGCTAAATAAAGATAAGATTTTATTTGGGGAACAATACACATATCTATTTAGAACTCTTTCAGGGGTAATAAAGGGAATCTAATTACTGGAGAAGAATTAATTGTTCATGGGTAGGCCTCCAATACAGATGTCTCCAATACCTACATGTAGTTTTAAGCTATTAAGTATTAAATATATAATGATTTGTGAAATATATGTATAAATAAATTAATCAAAAATTAAAGGTCAAATCTACAGTAGTCACCTTTTAGCCTGAATTAAGAAAAATATTTTTAATAAAGTCTAATAGGCTTATTTATTTTTTTTACTTATAAAATGTCATTTAACTAAGGTTTTCACTTTTTAGCTGTTTTTGTATTAAAGAACAATAAATGAATATGATTGAGGGCAGATTCTCAAATCTAGCTCCCGTAGGTAAAACTTTGTGAACCTTGTCCATTATAAAAATAATTATCTCAATTTGACATTTTACTTATGGAGGTCCATGAAAGAGAATTCAGTTAGTAATTATAAAACTGAATTGATGCTATTTTTTATAATTTTAAATATATAATTATTGGTATTGACCAAAGAGATAATTTGCCAATTAAAAAAATTATCTTCCTATCTATATATGTGTGTATATGAATCATCTCTCATTCAAAACCCAGTTCACTTTAACACTAAATGATTAGCAATTCAGTGGATCCCACTTTTTAGCATGAAAATGAGTCATGATTGCATTACAGTTGAAGTTTAGACTTTTATAATAGATAATATAGGGAACAAAGACTAGAAAATTATTTTAGCACATTATATGTCAGAGGTAGAATTTTCTTAGGGAACTGAAAAAGGGGAGGAGTACTAATAGCAACTACTTCCCAAGGTTGTTGTAAGGATCAAATCAGATATTTGTAAAGTGTTTTGTAAATTTTAAAGTTTCATATAATACTAGTTCTTAGTCTTGTAAGACAGATATAGCACTAAAATAGTGAGATTTATTCAAGTAATAGAAAACAAGGAGCTAACATTTTGATTTTGAAGTAAACTCAGGAGGTTATCAAGTTGAACTTCCTGGTTTAAAAGATTAGAAAACTGAGTGTTTTAAATGACTCCTCTAGACCACAGATAATAAGCCTCTAAAATGAGATTTGAACCCAGATCTTTCTAACTCCCCATCTATTGCTCTAGGAAATTTAGTATCTTCCCTCCCCACAGTAAAGTATACTGCTAAATGAACAAAAGAAAAAATTGTGAGTCATGGTACCATATCATCTTGTCTCAAAAAAGTGTTGAAAACAATGAGTTCTTTAAAAAACCCAATCCAAGGGTGGCTAGGTGGCGTAGTGGATAAAGCACAGGCCTTAGAGTCAGGAGTACCTGGGTTCAAATCTGGTCTCAGACACTTAATAATTACCTAGCTGTGTGACCTTGGGCAAGCCACTTAACCCCATTTGCCTTGCAAAAACCTAAAAAAAAAAAAACAATACACTATGGCTTATAACAACTAATCATATGTATGTTCCTCTCTGTTCCCCCCCCCAGCAATCTTAGACATTTTCCCTTAGTGTGTACCATTTTATCATTTGGAAAGGACACAGTGAAGTGTTAAAATTTAACAATATCCCTAACTCTGTCTTCCAAATCTTATCCAAATAGAAATTCTTTTTTAAATATTTGTCTACAGCTTTTGCTTATCAGACCTCCACATTCTTGTAATACTTGTTCTGAGATAACAAAAAGAAGACTTGATTCCTTAGGCATTTTAGAGGGCAGGGTTATCCTAAGTAATTTAGATTTAATATTCATTTAAAAGCCTCATTTCTCCAGTATTTCTATTGAATACAATAGTCCTATGAAGGTAGAGAAGGGACAAATACAGTTCTGCAATGGATAGAGTGCAAATCCCACCTTTGGAGTTGCTACTCCTGTGACTTTGGACAAGTCACTAGTTGTCTCTGATCTGTTTCCTCCACTCCTTGAAGATTTGGATGACCTCTGAAGTCCTTTTGAGTTCCAAGCTGAACTTTGATAATAACAAAAACTCTTTGAAGTTTCTTCTTATTTATCAGAATTCGGAAATACATGCTTAAAGAAATTAGGAAACTAGACCATTGTCACTTAGCATTTGTCCAAAGCAGGATTTGAATCCCGGTCTTCCTGGTTCCAGGTCATCCATTGCTTCATACTTAAACCTTTAAATTTCTGGCTTAAGTTTAATTTAAGTAGAAGTTTAAGAGAATGATTCTTTTTTTCAAAGAACTAATACTTGCTATAAGGCTAAAACATCATTTTCGATTAAATATTTCAAATATACATAACATCCTGAGTCCCTGTCTTCACAAGCAAAATTTATTAAGTCATCACTGTTGACTGGGAGAGAGATAAAATGGTATAATAAATATATTTTCCATTTTGTTAAAAAAGCAGTCCTAAATAGAGGACTCATTTAAGGCCAAGAATTCTTCTTGACTATATTTTTGTCATTTCTTTCAATTTTTTCCCACATAGGATATATCTTTTTCCCCTTTCTCTGCTTTCATCAATGAATGGAAAGTTCTCCTCTATTTTCTCATCATAAAATATTTAGAATGTAAGCTTTTTAGGGTGGGAAGGGTTTCACTGTTGTCTTTGTATTGCTAGTGCTTACCATATCAGTGCTTAATAAATGGTTAATGATTGATTCATTTGATCACTCACACTAAAAACAAAACAAACAAAAACTCCTTCCCTCATGCCATTTGTAGCTTTGAGTTTTGGAGAGCTGCATTCTATAGTACTGAGATAACTGACATATCTATGATCCTATACAGCTAGTCAGCCCTGAAAAAAAGAAAAGTTACACCTAACATTCTGTTTTGGTATAAAATTTACTATAGAGCATTAGTCCATATATAGACCCTTTCAAAACATAAGCTACAACCATGGTTGCTGGGGCTCATTCATATTTTTCATAGAGAGCTGATTGTTAAAATTTCAGTGTGAGGATTTAGATCTCAAGGACTGACAACTGTTGAAAAGATGAATTTGATTTAGAGTTTTATTGATTGTCTAGACACAAGAAAGTGATGTGTAAAATGTTAAGAATAGAGTTTAAATTTAAAAGTGTCATCTATGGTACTCCCCAGAGAGCTAATTATTAAATAATCAGCAACACACCACTGACACATTCCTAACATTATGTCTATTTGAGAAGATACGCACACATTACATGTATACGTGTGATAGATTGATAGATAGAAAGACAGAGAGATAGATACACACATATGTGTAGGTAGGTATAAGGTAGAAAATACTGTCAACTTTTTGCCTTCCTCAGGTTTTTCAAAAAAGCTAGAATTGAGAAGAGCATAATTTGTATTTGGATTTGGAGAAATATATTTTATCCCTAAGTTCTTATTTACAATGCAACCATTCCAAATATAGCCCTCAAAGTTTCTTTATTGTCAACTTGGAAGAGTAAAAATAATGTATTACAATACTCAAATATAGGCCGTGAGCTAAATTAGGTACTGGAAGCCCAACAGGAAAATTTACAGTTTAATTATCTTTTTTCCCCCCCAAGTCATCAATAAATCTCATCGTCAGCTTTCACTAGGATGAGTGTACATCACATGCAGCAATACATGTGTTTCTTGCACCCAGATTGGACTCTTGATACCCAGAGAGACTGATGCAGTAAAAGCTTGAAACAGATTACTTAAAGAAGAATTTAGGAAAATGAAATCCCACAAACTAGAGATTCCAAACATTCCCTCATTAGCCAATTTGAATACAGAACTACAAGTCTAAAGGAAAAGGAATCCCTTGCTCTTTTCTTCATCCAGGATAATTTAGCATTCAGTTCAGTTGCCTATATTCTACAGATACAGCCATCTAGATATCTTCGTATATTTACTTCATTTCCCTTATTTGATAAGCATCTGTCTGAAACTGAAACTGATCCAGCCAAACCACCTTCCCATTTCATGTTTCTCATACCAACCAACCAAAAAGGCATTTTCTCTGGCAAACTAATGAAAATGATAGAAAAAGAGAAGGAGGCAAGAACAAAACTACCATATTTTCCTCCCCCCACCTTTTTTTGGCAAGGCAATGGGGTTAAGTTACTTGCCCAAGGTCACACTGCTAGGTAATTATTAAATGTCTGAGGCTGGATTTTAACTCAGATCCTCCTGACTCCAGGGCTGGTGCTCTATTCACCTCCTATTTACCTCTATCCCCCCCCTCCTTTTTTTTTTTATAGAACTCTGACATTTTATAATTGCAATTTTAAATTGTAGAATTACTATGAACTTGAATCGTTGTCCAAAACCTACTTTTCTGACTTCATTTTCTTTTGACAATCTTATCAGTTTTGATGAGTTTAGTTATCTTTTCAATGGAATGATTCAAAGATTTTCCCTCTGTCCCTCCTCTTCTTTTCTCTCTCTCTCTCTCTCTCTCTCTCTCTTTCTCTGCCTTTCTCTGTCTGTCTCTGTCTGTCTCTCTAAAGTGATTTACCTTAAAGGGAGATCTGATCATATTACTCCTTTACTCTATAAACTATGGCTGCTCCCAGTTGCTTCCAGAATATATAAATTCCTCACATTTCGGCTTTTAAATCTCTCTTTCTCTTTCTTTTTTAGTATATTGTCAGAGGTTTCTTTTTTAGTCTAGTCCCTTTATTTTATTTTTTAAATTTATTTTCATCCATATGCACAACATGCATATTTCCATGTTACAAAATTCCCCTGCATCCTCCCTTCCCACCTTCCCTCCCCTCAGCAGGGAAAAGTCAGGTTAGCATTGTACATACATATTTAGAGAAACATATTTACAAATGAGTAATTTCTGGCATGAGTAATTTTTGGCATGAGGAATTAGGATTAAGGGAAAGAGATACATAAGAGATATATTTTTTTTTTTAGGTTTTTACAAGGCAATGGGGTTAAGTGACTTGCCCGAGCCATACAGCTAGGTAATTATTAAGTGTCCGAGGCCATATTTGAAATCAGGTCCTCCTGACTCCAGGGCTGGTGCTCTATCCACTGCGCCACTTAGCCACCTCAAGAGTTAATTTTTATAAAGTGTTCATCAGATTCAGAAGTGATAGTTTGTGTGTGTGTGTGTGTGTGTGTGTGTGTGTGTGTGTGTGTGTGTGTGTGTGTTTTGTTTTTCTTCCTATGGATGGGAAGAATATAGTCCATAGTCAATCAAATACAATTGCCTAGCTTTCTGGATTGCCGGGAGGAGCTTTTAAATCTTTTGATATATCCCAGTTATCTTTCCAGGCTCATAGTACATTATTTTTCTTCTTCCCTTTCCTCACACTGGGATTTAGCCAAACTGGACATTTTTGGAAGACACTCTATCTTTTACTTCCATGTCTTTGTCCTATCCATCCCAGATGGCTGCAATGATCTCCTTCCTTCCCCCCCCCCCTTCTTAGAGATTCTTTTCCTTTAAGATATGTGTCTGATATATAGTAAGTATTTAATAAGTATTTAATAAATGTTTATTGTCTGACACCTTCCAACTAAAGAATTTTTATCTTATTTGCTAGTCCTCTCTCCCTCCTAAAAAACCTTGTGATAAACTACTTTATTTATTGTATTTATATATGTATATATAATATTTATGAATCTATATATCTCTACCCATATATAGTTAGATATGTATAGAGAGAATAAATATAGCTATACCACCATTACTAAGTATATTTCTAAAGATGATTAGGGGAAAAGCAAAAGAACTATTCCATAATGTTTACAACAGTTTTCTTCTTGGGAACATAGGCCTGAAAATTGTAGGGATGTCCATCAATTGGGGAATGACTGAACAAATTGTGGTGTTTGGATGTGATGGAGTAATACTATACTAAATGGTGACTTCAATGATCTTAGAGCAACATGGATAGATTTTCATGAAATATGGAAGAGTGAAATAACCAAAACTCAGAGAACCCTGTACAAAGTAACCATAATATTGTTTCAAGAACAACTTTGAGAGATGAAGTCATTTTGACTATTATAAGTATCCAAATTAACTACAAAGGACCTATGATGGAAGGCATTCCTAGAAAGAAGTGATAAATAGAAATATGCATAGAATGAGAATAACATTATGTAGATATACTTATATGACATATATTAATTTTATTTGGGTTAGGATATAGACCTCATATAATTATATTTATATCATACATAAAATTATATATTTAAAATTTTAAAAAGATACAGACATATACCTATATATAAGTATAGATATAGATAATATAGAATATATAGATATTTATAAATAATAGGTAATATATAAATGTTTCTGTTTTCTCCTCTGTTAGAATGCAAGTTTTTAGAGAGCAGTAATTGTTTTATCCCTTATAATTGTGTCTGTGATGGTCCCTGATATATAGTAGGTACTTAATAAAGCTTCTGAGACTATCTAGTTTAATCCTTCTTTTACTCTTTCTCATCCCCCTCCTCAAGGATAAATTCCAACATGAGTTCCTTAGTCTCTAATGCTAGGCTTAGACTAAGAACTTATGTTTGTGGACTCAGCACCCATGTTTTCCTGGGGGGAAAATAGATAATCAGGACCTCTATTCTATGAGGAGAATCAAATATTTACTATCTTTATATATACATATTTGTTTATATACATAAATGTGCGTGTGTGTGTGTGTGTGTGTGTGTGTGTGTGTGTTTGTGTCTAAATTTACTAAAGGAATCAAGGGAAAGTGTCATAGTTTAAATATTTCATTTTATCCAAGGAACTAACCACAACAAATGACATAGATTTCGTGGGAAACATATGAGTTGTCAGGCAACTGCATCACAGTGCACTTCTTGAAGAGAGCCCCTTCATGTGGGGGTTTGCCCACACAGAATAACCTTTCCAACTAAAAACAATAGCATTCTGATCTGACCTCTATAAGAAGAAATATTCATAAGATTTTGTTGTTGTTTGGTTAGAAGTATAAAAACAATGAAATTTTCTGTTCTATGCTGCTTTTCAAGAAATTCCACTTTAATCAACAATCAACAGGCAGCTATATTTTAATGAGTTTTATTGATAACTTTTCTTTTCACATGACCAAAATTTATCGATGCCTTTTCCCCTTCCTGACCAGAACAATTTCTTGTAACAAATAATATTCTGAAGGAAAAAGGAGAAGAGAAAAAACAGTGAACCAATAAGATCAATATATTCAAAAACAATCTGACAGTATATGCAAAATTCTTTACTTACAGACCCTGTATTTTCCAAGTTTTGGAAGGTAGAGGAGTAGATTTCATTTCCTATGTGCATTGATTGTTTCTGTTTGCTATGATGTCAGTTTTGTGGGGGGGCATGCTTATTCTTTGTAATTGTGTAACATATTTTCAAATGTTTTGTGATTGAAATTCCATTTAGTTTGCTGGAGTCATTGTGTGTATCTTTAAGATAAATAATTTCAAAAGAATTTTTCACAGCCTTGTGACAAAAACATGGAAGATCCTTATGAGTCACTCTTGGATGAGAGTTTAATAAATTTGTTGCCTGAAATGCATTTTTAAAATTATAAAAATTACATAATCACCCACTGGAAATAACTTATTTTAGGAAAAAATAAATCAAAATCTAACCTTTTAGAGGTGAAATATTAATAATGACCTTTAACCAAAGGAAAGGATGAATGAAGAAATGATATTTGTCTTCAGGGACTAGTAATAAAGATAAAACAAATAAATAAAAATCAACCAATACAAGGGAAATGTTTGACCACATGTAATACTTTTTTCACTCATACATCTGTACCTCTCACAGAAAAAAACAATGAAATATATATTGTCACCTCTCCTCTGCCATCAAGTGTGGTCATTCTGATTTATTTTAGTTTTATTTTCATTTACTTTTTTTTTTAGGTTTTTTCAAAGCAAATGGGGTTAAGTGGCTTGCCCAAGACCACACAGCTAGGTAATTATTAAGTGTCTGAGGCCAGATTTGAACTCAGGTACTCCTGACTCCAGGGCCAGTGCTCTATCCACTGCGCCACCTAGCCACCCTATTTTTATTTACTTTTACTGTAGTTATTGTATATTTAATTTTCTTGGGTCACCTTACTTCATGTTATATTAGTTTCTAAATCTTCTCATTTTTTCCTTAATTGATCCTATTTCTTGAGTCATTCTCCAGTCAAGGAGCACCAAGTCTTTCCAGTTGTTTGCTATTAGGCATATTTTTACTAACATCACTCAAAGGAGTTGTTACCTAGTGGAGATTATCTTAGTCATATTTTTTTTTTTACTTCTGCTATTCCAGAGATCTAGTTCTTATTAGGTTATAAAGAAAAAAAATAAGCAAATCTTGCTCTAATCATACTGCCTTGTATTCTTAGCTTCATCAGATAGGAGGTTAAAACAAAGAGTGCAAAAGAAAGGAACAGAGTGATTTGACCCTAGCAAACCATTAAAATTATATGGTAGGTATGGAATGATACATCTTGAACCATCTAAAATCATTAGAACTGTATAGCTTGCTTTTTAAAAATTCATAATAAATTTAAAATGTTATTTTCAAAGATTTCTTACTTGTCTCTTCTTTTGAGTATCCTTTTGTTCTCTTTTGTGTATTTTTGTTTTGCAAGGCAAATGGGTTTAAGTGGCTTGCCCAAGGCCACACAGCTAGGTAATTATTAAGTGTCTGAGGCTGGATTTGAACTCAGGTACTCCTGACTCCAGGGTTGGTACTCTATCCACTGTGCCACCTAGCTTCCCCTTTTTGGTGTATTTTTAAAAGCTTAATTTTTTTGATTGTTGTTTTGATAGCTATCATTGTTATTGCCACCCCTGTCTGTTTACCTCCATCATAATAAGGGAAAGGTGTACATTTTTTGGTATACTCCACCCATCATTTTTATATTTTACAATGAAGTTCAGAAAACCAAATCCTATTTTCTGGTACTGTTTTAGGTCAACCCCTAAACATTTTTGAACCCCTAAGCATGCTATATTCTCCCAAACCCACTTCAATAGTTTTTGGTTTGTCCAGGAGACTGTTGGCAAAGCAAGGCAGTTTTGAGTGAAATTGTGAGGAATTTAAAAGTCTCAGCTGAAGGCTAGCTAGTCCTCAGTGCCATCACTGCTCAGGATTGAAACTCAAAATAAATATAGATTAAAACAGTCACTTTTCTCTAATATTCATTCTTCTTATTAATTACCTAATAATAGCCTACTATTTTAAAATTCTAAATTTTATTGAAATTTCTTATTCTATATCTATGAAAATGAAGTTCAGGTCATATAACCATTAAGTAGCAAAACCAGAATTAATTGTTTAGGTGAATTGCTTAAGTATTTTCTTAAATAGTTTTTATCAGGATATCATGTTACTTAAGGTCACTCATAATATTTTTGGTAAGAGGTTGAATATGTTTTAGTAACACATTGATTGATAAAATTGTTTATATATATATATGTATATATATATATATATATATATATATATGTTCCCATGTATTCATGTATGAGTTAATGCATATACCTTGCATATAATGCATATAAGATATAATGCATATAATCAATTAATAAGATAGTTTACTGTGGTAACTGGCCTCTCTACATCTCAGAAAATAGTACAATACTTCTTTATAGAACATATCCAGATCTGGGATATTTTGGTCTCTTTCTCTGAGGCATGACAACTGCATAGAAGCAAACATGAATCCCTCCAGGGTGATTGTAGCTGAGAACATGGTAAATTAAGCTGAAGATATAAGAAAACAAATAGTCTGTGCACAAAAATCTGACTGGTTTCCCATATTAAATATTGTTGATATGAATTGCACGTTTTCCTATGTGTCAATTGAATAGGCTACTTTTCAGTTGCGTATCAGCTACCAAAGAAAAAGTAGGCCATTAGGACAGAAGACTTTTAACTAGGCTGCATTTACAAACTAAAAGAACAATACTTAAGGTTAAGGTTTTTTTTCCATAGATTTGCTCTTTCAAGATGGATACTAATGAACCCCTCACATCAATGGAATTTCCAGGGAAGAACCCAGGCTTCCAAGGAACCATTACATTTTCACTCATTTGTTTCTTTTCTTGCCTCTCATGATGAATTCCACATAATTTCACTTTAAAAGGTAAAAAGGGATAATCTTCTAGAGGAAAAAAAATCACATTTATCCTTGATTTATCATTTAATAAATTCACCAGAATGTCTATAAAAGCGCAAAATTATACCTCAGATCTATAGATAAACTTCCTTATATGAATGCCAGTCCTAGAAAGGATCCATTTTCTGAAGTTATAGCAGGGAACTGCAGCTCCAGAGACCTACACATAAATGGTATTTCCCAAGACCCTTTATCCATCTTAGAAAAAAAAAAATCTTAAAAAAAAAATCTTTGTGTAATTGCTGTGGTTCTCAGTGGCAGTCAACTGGACCACAGGGTCCTGGGATTTGAATTAGAAGGGCCCTTGAGATCATCTACTCCAACTGCTTTCTCTACTTTATAGATGAGGAGGATTGGGTTCATGGGGGTGGGGGAGAAAAAAGCCATTTATATTGTTCCTGCTCTGAACAAAAGACTGGGCTAAGTGCTTTTTTTTTTTTAAAAAAAAAACAAACAAACCCATTTTCTCATTTAATCTTTACAACACCCTTACAAGGTAAGTACATTTTTTCCATTTTATAGTTGAGGAAACAGGCATTGAAGGCTAGGAACTAGTGCTGTCAAATGAAATGTGTGGTGAGAACTTGGCAGGAAGAGTGAGGGGGAGGAATAAAGCAAGAAATTGGACTTTGTAGGATGGGAACCCAACCCAGGTAAGATGTTTCTTCCACAAAGAACAAAGAAGTGGGGTGGAAAAGAGGAAGGGAATCTCCAGGGCAGTCCTGTGTGACTTGATTGACTTATTTCCTTAAGTCAACCAGGGTCTGAATAATCAATATTGGAAGGTTTGGGTTTTTTCCCCTAAAAATTAGGCACATAGGATTTTTTTTAAAGGCTGAAAGGAATTCTATTTAAAGGTTGTCTAGTCAGGGTCCCCCCCCCCCCAAAAAAAAAGGAAAAATTGAAATTTAAGTGAATAAAGTAACTAAAACAATAAACCACTTTAAAAAGCACTAGTTTCATTTTTTGAGTTGTAAAATAACAAAGTAAATTGGACAGACAATTAAAAATAAAAATTCAAGTTTAATTGGCCTAACAATCATGAGCTAATTGAATGGTGTAGTATGGCAGGGATGTCTAAAATCCAATGTTGTTTCTTGGCTTAATTAGGATCTCAGATGTTGGTGTACCCATAGTCATTTTTCCTACAACAATGTGAATTATATTTTAATTTTAAATAATCCATTTCCATGCATGATTCAATGCTGGTAAGTTAATTAAGATACAGAAGAATAAAATATTAATATGCAAGTCTGATTGAGTTTAAAATTCAATGTACAGTTTAAAAAGTTATTTTTTCACTCTTATTCTGTCATATCTAAATATTAATGCCCATAAAAATCAATAATCCATGTCTGGCCTGTTTTTCTATGCTCTCTTTCATTCTTTTAAAATTTTAGCTTTCCTAATGAAGACTCTTTTATGTGACTTGGATTCATTCAATCCTGTTCAGAATGGTAATACACAGTAAGGGATCATAATATTTTTATGGTGAGATGCTTATCAATATCTACTCTGTGTTTGTGTATGTTTAGATGCTTTTGTGTATGTATGTAGCAGAGACAATTAAATAGTACCACCAGGTGAATTTTTGTCACAGTATGATTAATGATAATATAATTAATAAATTCTTTACTTGTTCAACAGTCTGCTGAATATTGAATATAAAAGAATGTCAGAATGGTGACTGATTGCATCGAAATTCCAACAAAAAAGATGAAAGAAATTTGAGACATCAAGCATATAACAATAACAACAATAATGTCTTATATTTATACAAGATTTCATGGCATTCAAGTATTCACATAAGATTTCATGGTATCCATCTTTTGACCCTCCCAACTACCATATGAAGAAAGGCTGTGGGTAATATTAGCCCCATTTTATAGATGAAGTGACTGAGGCTAATTTAGATACCTTGCTCAAAGTGAATTTGAATACAGATCTTTCTCACTCAACAGCAGTATTGTATCTCCTGTGCATGTGCAGAATGACCAGAATCTGTCTTCAAGTGAGCAGTGAGCACATTATGAGACAGCTCATAATGGTGGGACCAGTACCAAAAAGAAGCCTCCGATTCGTCCTGTGACATTTTCAATCATGGCTCATATTAAATGCTTTTGCTTTAAAGGACCACTTAATCAAAGCTGTTTCTATTTCAGGGGTTCTGATTATCATTTAAATTGATTTATCAAGATTATTCATATCAGGTAATTGATGGATGATCATGAATCACCTGTTTCGTGTAGTTTTAAATACTTGGCTACATGGGATCATTTATCTTCAGTAGATGCTGCTTTAAAATGTGGAACTATTGATCTTAAACTCAATTTCCCCTGGGCTTTTGGACATGGAATGTGTGTTTTAATTAAACCGCAAGTTAATGCAACACAAGATTTTTTCTCATTTCTTGTCTAAGTAGAGAAAATAAAGTTATATTGAACAAATGGACAGCTTAGAAATGACATAATGTTTTATAGACATCCCCAAATGCTTGTGAACTTTTGCCTGGTCTCAGATGCACGAATAAAAACAAAATGTTTGATTGGTTTGCTGCCCCTTTGCCACTGGGGCAACTATTACCATCTCCACTTAATATTTTGGGTCCAATGCAAACTATGTGGCTTTGGGGCATTTGTCACACTTTCTGGGGACTCAGTCTCCTCATTTGTATTTTAGAGAGGGTTAAATTAAATAGCTTCCAAAACCCTTTTCAGAGGAAAGTAAATGACCCAATCAATCCAGACTGTGAGATTAAATCTATCCCTAGGTGAGGGGATATATAAGGGGCCCTGGGTCAGTATCTCAAGAATTTATCACCTATTCAGGACTATAAAATTCACCATCATCTAGCTCACTCTCCTATGGATTAGAATGATTTTTATAAATTTTATAAATAATATTTCATAATTATAAATATATATTTTATAAATAATATTATATATATATTTTTTTCCTCCTCTCCTTTATTTAATTGTAAGCTTCTTGAGATCAAACACTGTGCTGTATATAATATTGAAGTTACTGTGTTGTCTAGAATGGTGTTCCATATTGCAGTAGTTCAAAAAGTGCTTGTGAAATAATTGTGATTCATATGCCTTTCCACGGGCCTCCTCTCATGCCTAGAATGTCCTGCCTCCATACCTTTTTTAAGGTGAGAGACTTAGAGTATCTTCAAAAGGCACCTTAAGCAATCTACTTTACATGAAACATTTCATAATCTCCCTAATGCTAGTGCTTAACTACCTTTATCATTTGTAATTATTTTCCTTATATTTATTCCCTCTTGATATTCATACACACATATACATATATACATAAACATGTGCATATATACATACACACAGACACACACACATACATATATATATATATATATATATATATATATATATATATATATATATATATATATATATATGACATGCACAAATACACACAATTCATAGGGTAATGTCATTCTCTGGTTCCCTAGTTCTGAAGAGAGTGCTTGGTATAATAATTGTTTGCTGATCCACTGGTCCTATTTCCACTCTGATCTTGAATTGCAGTTCCATGAAAAGCAAATCAGAGAATTTTAGATTCCAGTCCATCCAATCCCAATCTTTCCTGAAAAAGCATTCTTCCTCCAGCATGCCTAACAACCATTTCTCCAGTTGAAAGATCTCTAGAGATTTTGAAACCCTTGAGATGGAGCATTTATTTCACTTTTCTATTAATAGGATTATTTAATGTTCCCCTTTCCATCAGTCCTAAGCTGATCCTTGTGCATCGGCCACCTATTGTTTTTTCGACTGGTTCTCTGGAGGGAAAGTAGAGCATTTCTGATCCCCCTTCTAGCTGGAGATCTTTCAAATACCTAAGATGTTTATCCTGTCAAATTTTCTTTTCTCTAGGCTAGATACCCCCAGTCCCTTTAACTCATCCTCATATTACAAAATGAAGTTTCTTTACTATTCTGATTGACCTCCTCTATATTCTAGAGAACTTAAGAAAGCCCTTCCAGAAGCATGTTTCCAGAATTAAATATAGCCGGAAAAAAGTACTATGGAACGATGGTCTGTTTAATTCAAGTCATCATACAATTTTCTTTGTAGCAAGATAGTGAAAGTATTCCTGTGTGAACAGTCAGTATCATCATGGTTTGCATTATTTGGTAAAGCAAAAAACAAAGAAAGAGGACAAAAAAGAAGGAAGATAAGAAGAAAGGAAGGAGGAAAAGAAGGTAAGAAGAAAGATAGGAAGGAAGAAAAGAAAGATCGTTAAATTTTTGAGAGATAGAAACATTTAATTTTTCCCCCTTTAATGCAGATCAAATTTACATAAACTTTTTTTGACAGTCATGCTACTGCTGACTTTTACTGAGCTTAGGGCCTCCCAGTAAGACCTTTAGATCATTTCTGGATCAACTGTAGACCAGTTCTCCCTCCATCCTCCAATTTTTATATTTATTAAGTTGACTTTTTAAACCCCCAAATAATTTCTTTATATTCATTATGATTAAATCCTTTTTGAAGACAGGATATGTACCATTTTTGTCATTGTGTCAAGCAAACAGTAGGTGCATAATTAACACCAGTTAATCAATAGTTTAAATATTTTATTAAATTCAGTCCAATATTCTCATGGTCACAAATCCTTCTCTATCATCCAATGTATTAACTATCCCTCCAGGCTCTGTGCAGTATGATAATGGAACACTTGTTAAGCACTAGCATTAGGGAGATTATGAAATGTTTCATGTAAATTCGATTGCTTAAGGTGCCTTTTGAAGAGATTCTATAGTTTCTCACCCTAAAAACAAGTGACAAGTCAGGAAGTTAGCTGCTAATTCGAGTTACTGATTCCCTACCTTGTCCTTTGATGTCTGAGACTTCTATTTATTGGTACCTAGGATAGCTGGCATTCTTGGAGTCCAGAAGGTCTGAATTCAAATGCAATCTCATTTGTCCTTATCAGCAAAGGGAGGATTGGCAATAGTCCTTACCTCTCTGAATTGGGAGGTGCCAATGAGTTAATATATGTAAAGTGCTTCACAAACTTTAAATCTCTATACAAATGCTCAGCTATTGTGGTATAATGTTAGCTAATAGTATCCTTGCGGTTTTGTAAATGTTTCCAGACAGAATTTGCAATAATAAAAGAAGAGAAATTTTTAAAATTAATTAGTCCTATCTGCAAAACCCTCTTTTGAAAGAAATGTCTGGTTTTTTCTCCTATGTTTATATTTTTCCTAATAGCAAGAATTTCAATTATGGGAAATAGAAATGACAAATAATAGCTAAATGAGAAATATTTGCTCATTAATATTTGTACACCATCATTTCTGCCAATAATAAACTCACATTAATACTTATTTGCAGTCTGGGTTTTGCTGATTCTCATTATTTGCTGTGGTACTTAAATTGGGTCAGCCTCAAACAAATTCTGGAGTAGGTAAAGTCAATCTTTAATATTCCTGGAAGCTGCTCTATGCACCCCCAAAAGCTGCCAATAATCTCATACTGCCAACTGAACAATCATGCAACCCATCTACAAGCATTTATTAAATGCCTACTATTTTTCAGGGAGTTTGCAAGGGGTTGGGAATTCAAGGCTAGCCAAGCAATCCCTGCCCTTGAGAAGATGATGATCTAGCTAATGGACAAAAGATGGATTTCATTATGGATGGAAAGCTGTGGCGTTGGAGGAAACATCAAGAATGGTTCACGATTAGATGAGCTAAGATTGGAAGGGAACTAGGGATTCTGAAAGGATTGCTTTCCTGGAGTGGGTAGGTGGGTGGGTACATGCAGTGGAAAAGTAGAAAGATATAATGATCACTTTCCAACTCTGTCCTTAGGAAGCCTTCAGAGTTCTGCCCTTCTCTATTTATGGCAGATGTCAGCAGCTAAAGTGTGGCACAGTGACTAGACAACATAAGAATTTGGGGTCAGAAACAACTAGTTTCTAATCATGCCTTTGACTTTGACTAGCTCTATAATACTGGTCAAGTCACATCCCTTCTATTAGATTCAATTTCTTCACCTGTAAAGTGGACATGAAAATGTCTGTGGTACCCGCCTGATATGGAATCTGTGAACCTCCAATGAGATGATGGAAAGTGCTTTGAAAATTTTAAATGCTTAGATACATTTCTATTATTATTATCATTATTAATTATAAGTATTACTATCTCTAGGTTATAGTTATTAGTATACAGCATGTACTATGTCATAGACATAAGAATAGTAATAATGGTTAAAATATTTTAAATTATAACTGCAGCATATTGTTTGTTAAATTATTTTACTAAAATATTATATATTTATATTATGCTATTATAATTATATTATATTACAACAGCATAATTATATAACGTGATGATATCATATTATATTATAATAGTATAATTATATGATTATGTAATAATATAATAATAATATTATAACCATAATGTTACTATTATTATATATAATATTATTGTTCTTATTATCTAAATGAGCTCCTTCACTTTTCCTTTACAAAAATTAAATCTTCCTATCAATACTCACACCTTCCTCTTTCCTACCTGACTCCAAGGAAGAGGGCATGATATTTCTTGGGAAGGTAAAACTTTGCTATACCCTTTTCCCCTCTCCACATAGACATGCATTTCTAGCTCCTCACCTAAAAAGTTTGACTAACTCCACGAGCTATTTCTTCCCTTTTATTGCTAAAGTCTTATGTGGCATCTTCACTCAAAGCTTTCATTTTCTTTGCATTCCCTCGTCCTGATCTTGTAATTTGATTCTCCTTTCTAACAGACTGAAAGTCTCTTCTTGATGACCATTAGGAGTAAATTCCTTTAACTTTTTTTTGACGTCTTGCTGCTAATTTGTTTCTTATATTCTCTCCTTCCTGGTGTACTATGACACTCCATACTTGTATTTCTACGTCTTCCTTCCTCCCTTTTTATAGATGAGGGGAATAAGACCCAGAAAAAAATGAAGTTAGCTAATTAAAGTCAAACAAGGGCTAAGCACAAGAGTTGAGAAGTGAATCCAGTCATCTATTCCCAAATCCAGTAGCTTTGCATTCCACCATATTGAATATCCTGTTCTCTTAGAGCTGCAACTTATAAATATGTTTGCTTGACTTCTGCAATAAGTATGGTTTTGACAAATAAGAGGAAGCTTCAAAAATTCTTATTGAATTGAACCAGATTCACCTAATATCCTTATGTTTTCTCCTTCTCCTTAATATTTAAAATTCCAGGTTTCCCTTCTATTCTAGACAAGATCTGAATTCATGTCCCATCTTTTAGGAAGACCACATGTAAGCTGGGAAGCATCCAGATGATGGTGACACTGGCCAATGGTCTTGAATGAATTCCAGATGAAGATTGTTGGAATAAACTTGGAAAGTTTAACCTTGAGAAGATTCTGGAAAATCCAGTAACTGAATTCAAGGATTTGAATAACTGTTCCACGAATGGAAATTCAGTTTTTCAAACTGCTTGGTTCTGGGTTAGTCATTTGACTAGACCTCAGACTGGACAATAAGGGGGTTGGACTTAATGATCTCTGAGGCTTCTTCAGTCTCCAAATTCTAGGATCCATTTTCTTCTATTTCAATTAAGGCATCGTCTGACTTTGTAACTCTGAGATAACTTAAGCTCTCTTTGTATGCCAAATAATATGAACCAATTTTCCAAGTCAGAAAAAACCTTAGATTATTACATTTTTTATTGATGAGAAAACTAGATTATAGAAATTGGAAGTGTCATGAAGTTAGTAAGTGATAGAGACAAGATTCATACTCAGATTTTTGGATGCCTAATATTGCTCCTCCCCAAATGCACCTACTCTAGAGTTTTCATTAAGACCATCCTCCTAACCTGTCATTTTCTCCCTTACTATATCACGTGGTTTCAGTTCTTTCATGAAGTTTCCATTTCTTGATACCACTGTGATGACCCCTCCAGCTTTAACTGATCTTTTCTAAATTTTCAGAAAATCTTGTTTTGCATAGCATTTCATGTTTAGGGTCCATCTCTATTGTGAGGCCCTTTCTTAGCTTCCCCCCCACCCTCTAGCATCTAGACTCTTTCCTTTTGAGTTACTTCCTGATGATTACTACTACTACTACTACTACTACTACTACTACTACTACTAGTACTACTACTACTACTACAACACACACACACACACACACACACACACACATACACACACACACACACAGTTTCCTCCTAATAGATCCTAAACTCCGTGAAGGATTTATTCCCGGACTAATTTCTAGTAGTGCTGGCACAGTGGGTACTTAATAAACACTTATCAATTGAAAGAATTAAGTATTCTATACTGTAATTATTTATATGCTCACTTCTCTACCAGAGTGGAAGCTCCAGAGGACAGGGTTCATGTGTTATTTCTTTTGACCATCTGTAGCAGTGATAGTATATAGTTAAAATCATCTAAGGGCTAAAATTGATAGGAAAAAATATTTGCAACCTTCCTGACAGGTATGAGCAATGAATACTTATAAAAACTTTGATGTAGCTTGATTCAGTTTCCTGATCTGCAAAATGAGGGCCTTGAATTAGGCCGTTTCCTAAGTCCCTTTCAGCTAGAATAATCTTTGGTTCTATCACTCTTAAGCAAAAGAAACATGGAAATGTATTTTTATTGATTCAACATTCTCTTGGGAAATCAACTTATATAGTTGAGTTTAAATGATGTATAATAACTCCATACAAACACTACCTAAAAAAGCTATTTGAGTAATGAAGTCATTTGAGACTTACATAAAATTCCACTCAAGATTGTATGTTTTACATACAGGCTTCACTTTATTAATGAACTAAAATTATGCCCTTTATGTACTGAACAGAAATATATCTCAATGTCCTCTGTTTATGCTATTTTTTCAAATCTATTTTGTAGATGAGATTTCATTTGCTCAAGCAGATTAATTAGCTGCTTCATCTTCACTCAGATCATTGATTATCCTGCATTGGAAACCATCCTGACTTTGAACCCTAGGAGGGATGCTCCAGTACCCCTCAAACAGTTATCCCTTGAGCTTTCCAGTTTGATAAATGGCCAATTCAGCATCCTCTTTCCTATCTGCTTTCTTTGCATCTGTAGGCAAGGTACAGAATACACTGGAAAAAGTCACAGCATTGCAGACCTGGCCCATTTCCAGATTTGTGCTTTCCAATTCAAGTTGGCCCTGATCACCACTTAGCAGTCTTTGCATCGATCCTCTGTTGACTCTCTGACTCACTCTCCCTGGACACTGGATCAGCCCTGACACCTCAAACCACCTCTCCTACATCCATCCCTTTCTCTCCTTATACCCCTCATGCTAATGGCCTTATTTCACACTTTTGTTAAAAAAAATTATTTATTTAAGGCAATGAGGTTAAGTCACTTGCCCATGATCACACAGCTAGATAAGTATTAAGTGTCTGAGGCCAAATTTGAACTCAGGTGCTCCTGACTCCAGGGCCAGTGCTCTATCCACTGCACCACCTAGCTGTTCCCCCTTACTTCATACTTTGCTGCAATCTGTTATTTCAGTTTCTATCTCCAGTTTTTAGTCTTCTCCTGAGTAACAGGAGGAAGAAAAATTCCTATTCACCTTTAAAACCAATTCTTCATCGGAGTTCTGAATTCTATGCTTTCCTTTTTATGAGGGAACTGACTCCAATATTTGCCTACTCAGAATCCTTTATTCTGTTGACAAGTCAATCTTCTGAAAATATGACTTTTACTACTTCCCTTTCTATAAACTTAAGAAATCTTTCTCTCTCACATACAGAAAAAAGTCCTAACTCCTTGGTCTGGCATTCTTGGACATCTAGAAACTAAATCACATATCTTACTTGCTTTCTCTGCTAGAGATAGGTCAATATTGATAAATCCTATACTTCACCATTCAGATCATGGCTATTTCCTTTCCATGCTGCCCCTACATAATGATTATGCTCACTCTTCCTCTCTCCTATGTACTTAATTTGCAACTTGAAGAAAATGGAAGAAAAAGGTGAGTAGAGTATAAATACCCTTATTCATAAGGTTAGAGTTAAGATTCAGGACTGGATTTGTGATCATTAGTATAGGGCACTTCCAGATGAAGAAACCTTCCAACTAATACAAGTTGTTGCCCTTTCTGAAGTTGGTGGTTGGTGTTCATAAATTTGGTGCCCATAAATTTGAGAAGTTAAGTGACTTGCCCCAGCTGACCTAGGCAGTATAGATCAGATGTCAAACTTGAACCCATATTTCTCTGGCTTCATGGCCAGATTTCTAGCTATATTGTTGTGCTGCCTCTGAAGGATATGAAAACTGTAATACATTGCTATGAAAGTCAATGACTATGATTTCATGACTTCAGTCCATCTCTCTAAGGCCAAACTTTTCATGATACCAGGTCAGCCATGAGTTTATAAATGAAACCACATTTAAAAATGCATTGTCATCTCTTAGGGAAAGGAAATGGCACAGGGGTTAGAGTGCCAAACCTAGAATCAGGACTCCAAGGAGGATTCATCATCCTGGGTTCAAATTTGATTTCAGACACTTACTAGCTGTGTGACTCCAGGAATTCACTTATCCCTGTTTGCTTCAGTTCCTCATCTATAAAATGAGCTGGAGAAGTAAATGGGAAAACATTCCAACATATTTGCCAAGAAAACCCCAAATCAGGTCATGAGGAGTCTAACATGACTGAACAACAAAAACATCATTTGAGGGACTTTTTCCAAAGCAAGTGGTCCCTTGCTCATTCATCTCTCCAAATAAGAGTTTTATTTAAATCAATCAGTAGCAAAGTGAAAAAAAAAAATCAAGAAACTGCCTGCCAGACTTTTAGAATAAAAAAGGACTGTGGGAAGAGTTTCAATTGGATAGGGAAGACTCTATAAAGTAAAGGCATTGGTTACAATAGTAAACATGGTCATGGCTTGTCCTGAACCCATCATTATGTTCAGAGAATCAGACTCAGAATCTTGGAATTGAACTACCAAGGAGGACATTCAATTCAAACTATAAGGAATCGAACAGCTTATTAAAGTACAAAATAATTCAAGAAACCTTTAATAAGTTGCAAAATACTGTAACTCATGTTGGGAACATAAAGACAAAAAAAATACTGTGTTCTCAAGGAATTAAAATTCTGTGGCGATGAGGAGATACAAGGTACAAATAATAAAGTAAATATACATTAGGAATGTTGATGATGTTATCCAGCATTCTCAAAGAGGACTATAATAACATTACTACCTTATAATTAGTGTGTCTGATGCTATATAGCCAATCAGATCAATTTGAACTCAGAATGCTCTACAATAGGTGAAACACAAATAGACCATGAGAACATTTGGGTGCACATTGATTATTTTGGGGGGACGTACTTCAGTTCTGCTTTGCTCATGCTATAGCACCTTCTCTGATGATGGCATGTCGTGTTGGGCAATCCTGGGCCAGTTTCTCCCATGTCTTGCAGTCAATTCCAATGTTCTAAAGGTATCAGGAGAAGCAGCTAGGTGGCACAGTGAATAGAGCACCAGTCCTCGAGTCAGGAGGTCCTGAGTTCAAATTTAACCTCAGACACTTAATAATTACCTAGCTATGTGACCTTGAGTAAGTCACTTAACCCCATGGCCTTACCAAAAAAAAAAAAAACCCTAAAGGTATCAGGACCAGGATGATGTAGGAGGTGACAATTAAATTGAACCTTGAAGGGAGGTGACAATTCTCAGAAGTTCTGGTGAGGAGGAAGTTAGCTTGCAGATATTGACTAGTTTGAATTTTTATTTTTATTTTTTAATTTTTTGATCTAAGTGGAGAAAACTGAAAAAATACTATATTCCCTTATTGTTTCCATAAACATTAATGCTAAAGTTCCAGATTTATTCTGATTTCATTCAGAGGATCATTGTTATGATTAATGGCACATAGGAGGTGGGAAGGTAGATTTTTCAAGTATAGAGTCATCTCTAGACACTGGGGAAAAAAAGAAACAAGGATTTCCCTGAAATTTTAAGCTAGATAAAATTGCTCCTGTTTGTTTTGAATTTAGGTTTTGGTTGCCATTGTTATTTTTGTTTTTGTTTATTCTCCTCAGGGTTACTTGAGACAACTGATCTCATTTTCTTAGTTCCTATGGAGAAACTGCTAAATAGTTATAACGCAGAAAGCTCAGATAAAGAACAATGTAGCAAAGCAACCAGAGACATGGTTGGCATCAGATGCTTTATTTTTGGATTATTATCAAGAGTCTCCTGGTGTGGGGAACAAACACATTGTTTACCTGAGATTTTAGAAGAACCTAATACTAACCTATCTTCTTTCAGAAGATGGAAAATCAAAATAAGACAGATGATCAGTTCTGAGTCTGGGTGTGCAGGTCACATTTTCCAATATGAGTACTCAGAGAAGTCACTCAGATATGAAGCCATGCCAAAACAGAACTTGTCCAACAAAAACCAATAACAGTTTATCACAAATAAAATGGTGGTGTCATCAAGATATTGCCATGCAATTTTGACCTTTGGATCATGTCCTATGCTATTGTTGATAGGATAGCAGGCAGCCTTCTCTAAGGGAAATGCCTAGAGCGCAATCATAAAAAATAAACCATTACTCCCAACCTTTACATAGAAATTGGAGATGAGGAAAAATGTTTCTATTATAAACTACCCAGGCACTATTTCTATACAATATTGACGAGTAGGTCTTGTGAAAACCTAAATGAAAAGAGAAAACTTATACATAAATTTTTGCAAATGGCACCTACCCAGATTTAGTAACTGGCAGGTCTTTGCAGACAAGAAATAAACAAACAAGATGCCACCAGATACTCTGCTCTCAATTCCTTTCCTCCAGTTCTTATCACCAGATAAATTTTCTTCTTTTGCTTTTTGTTTTAAAAAAATGTAATTTCCAAGTTGCATGGGTCACTAGATTATGTCTTAAATGAGAAAAAGGGAGCAAAAAGCTAATGGATGTATTCATTTGGAAGCATATGATGAGAGGATCATGGGGCTTAACAGAAGATTTCTTTGCCCAAAGTTAAACTTAACATCTACACTAAGCTGACCTCAGTGCTCCGAAACTTAAAATCAGATTAAAAAAACACTTGAAAAAAAACAGGTTTTCATAAGTGTCTATGATTTATATATAATATACATATATTTATGTATATATTTGTATGTATGTATATTTATATGGTTATATATACATACAACATTTATGCACATACATACACACATTTAATATATGTATATGTATATATATATATATATACATATATATAAAATCAGTGGAATCTAATTCTTAGCTCAGGTTTAAAATATTCTTCTGCTTCAAGAGAATCTTAGCTCAGGACATTGAAGCTTTATTATAACCCATCAATCGTTTGAGGATATTTCCTAAAATTTGTTTGAGATCTAAGTCAAAAATCATAACTAGGTGGAAGCTTTATAAATCTAAAAAGAAAGACAAGAAAAAGAGGTAATTAATATTAATTGTTATAACTGCATTATTTGAGTATGTGTATGTAAAGAAGTGATGAATAAGGAAAAGAGAGAAGCAAAATATATTTTATATAACTAGTGTTACTAGAGCCTTAAAGGCTCAGAAGAAGACTTTATGAAAATATTTATGGTTTGATTAATGCATTACAAACTTTTGTAATAGGAAAGAATATATAGATTTGAGCAAGAAATTATTTGATTGTTTGTCTTCTCCACCTGTAATTGGTACATGGTTACATGGTATTATTTCTGTTTTCGGCTTTGTTGTGGCTTTGAGACCCCAATGTCATTAATCATTAAATAGCTTCCTAAGAATGTTGATTTCTATGCCTTCTTTCTAAGTTTATAATGGCTGTAAGGTGAAATGATTTTGCCATCTCTGCTATGTTAGACTTCAATGAAACAATAGATCTTTGATTTCAGTCTATGGGGGTGAGAGAAAAGTGAGTTTTCCATTAGATGTCTAGTGTGTGCCCAGGTTACCTGGGCCTGCTCAAACTGGGCAACTCTTATCCCTGGTCCCTCAGAAATCCTTCAAAGAAGATCAATCCACTCAGCAGCCTTCTTCTATTTCTTCTTAAAAGACCATGAAACGGCTTTTTCCAGAGCCAAAATTAAAATAGCACCATCCATTCTTTGACTTTCTTTTTACATGCCAATCATCCACTTTTAGATACTCACCTTCCTACAAATAGAACCAATGGGTAGAAGATATAGACAGTCAGACACAGAATTAATTAAAGGGAGATAAAAGCTCCAAAAAATGTCAATACTATTCAAAAAGTAGAATAGGCTGTTCCTGGAGGTATTATATTCCTCTTCACTTAAAGGTTTCAAGAGAATAGTGGATGACAACTTGTTCTGCATTTTGTATGGGAGATCCCTGGTTAGGTAAGGGTTGGATTAAATGATTTTGGGGTTGTTTCCCATTCTTTAGTTTTCTGATTCTGGGATTCCATACTTTTCCTTGTTGGCTTGCTTTCAGCTCATTTCTCTTTGCTACATTGCATGCTGACTTTAATTCAAATACTTTGAACAATAGGTTAACAACCAATGGAATTGGTCTCTTTAAGAACATAGCCATAATGTTATTAACCAAACTATATGTCTGCACCTGAGTGTTGCTAAAAGGCAGACAAGTAAACTATGGGTTATGAATCTCTAATAGTAGGGAAAGAATAAATAATGATGAAGCACCTACTAGGTGTCAAACACTTTACTTCACACTTTATGAAGGTTGTTATTTCCTTGATCAACACTCTGTGGTGGATTCTTTGAGATCCATAATTCACAGATGAAGAAACTGAGGCCAACAAATTAAATTACTTGCCCAGGATCACATAACTAGTTATTCTCTGTTGCCAGATTTGAACTTAAGTCTTCCTCTATCAGCCAAACCATCCAGTGATCTAGAATTAGAATAGAGATTGGACCTAGAGTTTTCATGGTTTTCTTTGCCCTCACCACACAAAATACAGGGAGCTCTCAGTGAGCTGCCCCTTTAGATCATATCTCCTTAATTATTGTTCTCCTTTGGCAATCAGTCTTCCACTATCCAGAGCTTGCTCTTAGCCTGTTTTGTTCCTATTATACCATCTGCCCCCATTTTGTTTTCACTGTATTCCAAAGAAACAATTTATTAATGTGATTAACTACTTGTCCTCAGGTGTTAATGGGATCATTTTGCCAGCTGTTAAACTACCTTCCCCTCAAATGACTTCATACCTCTTTTGTATATACTTTTATGTGTATATTTTGTTTACTTCAAAAACTCTAAGTTATTTGAAGGCAGTGATAGTGTCAGACTGGTATTCCCAGCACTGGGACAGTTTTTGACTCTTTGAGTAAGCTCAATAAATGCCAATTCTTTCACTATCATTTGCCATATAAGTAATAATGCTGATAACTAACATTTACACTATCTATCTAATCATGAGAAGTCATTTAATTTTTCTCATTGTCTTTGCTGTCTTCCAAGATCTCTTTATGTTCCACATCCCATGGATTATATCCATTGTATCAAGGAAACTCTGAAAAAATAAGTAGTTATATTCAATTTTTAATTAGACTTGTGAGATGGTGGAGGTATGAACCTGTGATTTCATCAGTGCAAGAACTCTGTAGTCTGAAAATTATCTCTTGTACTACAATTCAATAACTTATACCTAACTAAGCCTTGGAGAGTTGACTGAGGGTACTGAGAGCTGAGGAGTCTTAACATTCACAAAACTATCATTAGCCAGGAAATAAATCCACACATTGGGTACTCCATGGCAATGTTTCATTCCATTAAACTATAAATATATAAATCAATAAACACATGATAAATAAACAATTGAGAGACATCATAGAAAATAAAGTTATTCATTCATTTCAGTCATGTCTAACTCTCCTTGACCCCATTTGAGGTTTTCTTGGCAGAAATAATGGACTATTTTGCCATTTCCTTCTCCAGCTCATTTTACAGAAGCAAACAAGGTAAAGTAACTTGCCCAGATTCACACAGCCAGTAAAAGTATTCGAAGTTAGATGTGAACTCTACTATTCCTGACCCCAGATTCCATGCTCTATTCACTGAACCACCTATGTGCTCAAGTGGATAAAGAACTGACCTCAAAGACAAGAAGAGTTGTGTTTAAGTCCTTTTATCTGTGTGACTTTGTAAATCATTTAAATTTGTCTTGTCTCAAGACTAGCCTCCAATACTTCAAATTGCCTAGAAAATATCCACTTAGATATTAGTATAATCCTCACTGAGGTTACTTCTACTAATGAAATCATACATTTGTTCAAAGAAAAAAATATACATATGTATGTAAGTCTAAATTTAGCTTTCCCTCATATTGTGGGAAAATGACAACATTGGGCATGTCTTCTTATCTTCTGTATGACAACAACTACTAATAGTGATAATAACACTAATATAATTATTTTCAGTACCTAACAACGCCTTTTTGGGGGTGTGAACTTAATAAATATCATTTTGATTGTACCTAATTATCATATCTAACAATAGCCAAATTATTCATAATGACAGTAGCCTGGGTGTATGCTAAATGACTATTGCTGGCAGTTTCTAAATATTCAGGAAATAGTGGAAGTGTCATGAATTATTATGTTCCTTTCATAGTAGAAGAAATGGTTCCAACATTGGTGGAAAAAATGAACTGGAAGCAGGATCATGAAAAGAAAATCTGGTTGAATGTTTATTGCTAGACACACTTCAGGTAGGGTGAACTATCAGGTTCTGTGGTTTTGAGAATATATAACACAATAGAAATAAGAAAAACTTGTTTTTATATAGTGCTAAAAGCTTGCAAAGTGCTTTTTATATATCTTTTTAAATGTACTCCATGTGTCATCCATTAATCATTTAACATACAATTATTAATCACTTACTGTATTCCAGATTGCTAAGATTGCTACTTCCTGCCCTTAAGTAAATGGAAAAATAATTATATTATATATATATATATTATGTATATATTATGTATGTAAATTGACCTAACATCTATATCTTTGTAGTCATTTTTGATATGTAAATATGTATTTTATGTCAATATAAATGTTTCATAGATATTAAAATATATAATGTAGATTTTGATAAGCAAATATACTTAGATCAGAGAGACAGAGACTGAGAGATCGAGAGACAGAGAGACAGAGAGAGAGACAGACAGACACAGAGACAAAGTCAGGTTTTCAACAGGGACCAATAATAAAAAGTTAATCATCTCTGTGGGGGAGAGCAGTGAAGAAGGGGACTGGGTGAGACCTTTATCTGCTCCTAAGAGCAATATCCCCTAAGAGCAATATCATACTTTGATGTTGTCATCACTTATTCATCCATCCTACTGAAAACAACACTGATCTGTCTCCCCGCATCCCAGTTTGATTTCAGAGCACACACACACACACACACACACACACACACACACACACACAAGTGCACATTTTCACACCTCCCTCTGACTTTCAAAAGCTTTAGGCACTGACTACAAGCCATTTCTTCTTCTGAAACCTGAGAATGAGTTTCCAAATCTGAAAAATGGGATCAATATTGACCACATTACAGTCCTTGCCTGAATGAGATGTTTTTAAGAATAAATGAGAAAATAGGTGTAAAAGGTTTTATAAAGTTTTTTATATTAATAAAGCACTATATAAATCCCTGTTGTTTTTGTTAATAGATAGAAACCTGAGAAAAGGTAGAATAAGAAAGATAATACAAAGTTCATAATAATTCATACAAGTAGTATTGGCAATTATTTTGTTGCAAGTGTCCTAAAGTAAAATAATGTTACTTAATTATTTTTACATTTAAATGCTTTAAAATTTAAAACATTTTCAAAAGAATTATACATTGTAATGTCATAAAATAATTTACTCACTATATAACAGCCTAATATTGTATTATATTTTATTACGAATAATGAAAATGATGCTATTAACAATGACAAATGATGGTGATGATGATCTTAACAATGACAACTACAAAAATAATCATCTGGATTTATGATTTTACTGGTATAGAGAATTGTAGGGGAAGGAAATAAATTTTACTAATACATGACTAGCTATGTTTTTGACAGCTTAGATTTTGGGAGAGGCAGCTAATATACCGCAGAGTTCAGTGTCTTGCCCAGAGGGGCACAGTTAGTATTTATCAAGGGAGGGCTTGATCCTAAGAGTCTTTGAGGTTAGCTTTGAAGCTGACTATCTTCTACATATTAGAGGTTTTCCATGACAGCAAGGGCAATGACAAAGACAGGTCCTCCATGTAATTACCATTAATTAAATCAGTTTTCATTTGTAGTCAGAGGATTTGGCCTTCAATCCTGCTGGACCACTTATTATCTGTGGACCTTGTGTGAATCGCTTTCCTTTTTCGGGCCTCAGTTCCCTTACTTATGAAAGGGGGGTATGACTACATGACTCCTAATGTCTCTTCCAACTCTAAGTCTTTGATCCTATAAACTAAGAAAGTCAATGGATTCCAGATGAAGTCAAAATATCTAATCATAAGTCCTAGATTTTCTTCCAGTTTATAAAAGAAAAGTCACTTCCTTCTACTCCATCTTTGGAAACCTTCTTATTAATTTTTACATGAAACCCCAGTAACTAAGCATTTGTATTATAAGAAGAAATTTCCATATACCCTCAAATATAATAATAATAATAATAATAATAATAATAATAATATCTTCTTAATTTTTTTGCTTTTGACTAAAAAATTTTTAATGTAGAACTTGAAATTTAAAACTTAATCCCCCTCTAAAACAATATAGTTCTCAAATTATAAACACATTGTTAGGGGACATGATGGCATAATGTCTCATCTTGAAGTCAGGTAGACCTAGGTTCAAATCCTATTTCTCATAATATTTGCTATGTGAGCACAGAGAAGACATCCTATCTCTCATTGTCCCTAGATAACTCTTTACAAAAATAAATTAAGGGGTAGTTGCGAGTCTGCATCTCAGGTAGGATGGTTCCATATTGGGAGTCCTTGACATCACTAAAATAACAGAACTAGACCAAAATATGTCTCTCTGTGAGTATGTATCTATGTATTTATTCATGGAGATACAATGTCACATATATACATTTTATATATATATATATATATATATATACACACACACATATATATATATATATATATATATATATATATGTCTGTGTGTGTGTGTGTGTGTGTGTGTGTGTGTGTGTGTAGGCAGGTATGCATGTGTGAATGTATCTGTTCCAAATGTTCCAAATAAAGGCAGCAGGTTACCTTTTGTCAGCAGCTAGCTTGGTTATTGGTTAAATAAGAAATTGTTTTAAGCTACATGGAAGCTTGTGACCCAAGGAATCAAATGTATATTCTTGCAGTTAATTTTCCAGAGTTCAATTTTATGACCCCCAAATACCAGTCCAAATATCAAATACCAATACCCCAATTTGAACCCAAATTACTTTTTATTCAGTCAATAAAGGCCAGGCATATGAATTTACCATTTTTAAGTCAATTTATACTAAAGAGTTGGTGAAATGTCCCTAAAATTTTTATTTTCTATTTTCACTGTAGGGAAAAAAAATTGACAGTGAATAGAGAGGTGGGTTTGGAGTTAGGAAGACATGGGTTTCAAAATCCATATCAGACACTTACAAACTGTGAGACACTAGGCAAGGCACTTAAACTTTGCGAGTCTTACTTCCATATTGATAAAATGAGGCCATTATGCTAGATTTTGTCTGAAGTCCTTTTGAGGTCTAGATTCATGATTCCATGACCTTGATGTTCCGTGGAAATTTTGGTTTATTTACTTTGTAGATGGATTGTGAAATTAGTTAATGGACTACTTGGGTCATAAGATCTTGAGGCTAGGTATTCAGCTTTTCATACTGCCATTGTTTTGTGTTCTTTGCCCTTGGGGTCCTAGCAGAATTCTAAGGCATGGTTTCTCCATATGGTAATTCTGCCTTTTTAAATAAGGGCTCCTTTTCTATTCTGCTGCTTGTAGAAAAATTCTCCCTTGGGATCCCCTATGACCTTGGTGTTGTGTGCCATCAAGATCTTAGATTTTAAAGGGGCCTCAAGTATCATCCTCTTACAGATGAGTTTTCCAAGACCAACAGAAGTAAAAACAACCTATCAAAGTCACAAATAATAAGTAATAGAACCAGTATTTTAATCCTGATCCCTAGACTACTAGTCTCATGTCATTACCATTGTGCCTTGTTTACCCCCATCCACCTTTGAGAATCCCTCAAGTTGATTTCATGTATACAATTAATCAATCAATTCTTTTGCCATAAGTTTGCTTATTTGCTAACATATTTGCTAATATATGAGCTTCTTCAGTTTAGAAGAAAAAAAATTATATCCTTAAAAGTATTTATCCCTATTTTGCTGGCTAGTTAGCTATTTAATTAGTTCACTAGCTAGTTTTGTGGAGCTTCCCAATATTTTTGGATACCCTGAGCAAGATTAAGGAACTCTATATTTCCAATTCCCCTCTTATTCCACTTTCCTTGTGGCTTTCCATCTACAATGCATTTACCAATTCCACTAGCTTTCTGGGGAATGTAATGACTTTCCCTGTACTCTCTTGAAAATATATCCCTACAAATCAAGAAGAAGCAGATTCCGACTAAGTGGCTGAGAAGATTTACATTCCATTGCTAACCCAGTTATTACTCTGCTGAAACCCCCCTGGCATCAATATCATGGATCCCTCAACCTCTGCAGCAAGCACCATTTTTCTTCCCAACCTCATTGGCTCCCAACTTTCTGCTTGACCTTTTACAATCTGCGTGAGGCAGAACTTCATTACAACCTTTTAATGATGTACAAATGGCACACAACACCAAGGTCATAGGTGATCCCAAGGGAGAACTTTTCTACAACCAGCAGAATTGAAAGGGAGCCCTCATTTAAAAAGGTAGAATTACCATATGGAGAAACCATGCCTTAGAATACAGCTGGACCCCAAGGGCAAAAAACACAAAACAATGACAATAAGTATATATTTGTTTGCAAACTGTCTTCTTTATTAGACTCTGAGTTCCTTGGAAACAGGGATCATGCCTTTTAAAAATTTTTATTTATTTTCAGTTTATGGAATAATACAAGCATTCCCATCATAAAGTATGATAAAACTGTTTATTGCACAGAAAACTGCAAATCTATTACATATAGTTTAGTATTCCATCTTTCTTTATATTTCTAACAATTAATATGGTACCTGATCCATACTGGGCTTTTAAGAAATGCTAGCTGTCATTTCACTTGACTTAAGAGTATTCAACACAAGAGAGATAACTGTATCTTGGCAAAAGAGGAAGTCATTGAAACTTCCTGATCAGGGGAATGAGTCCATCAGACACAACAGCTAAAACAGGAAGGTGTCATATTTCCTTTGTTTTGGGTGGGATTTTTTTCCATTATTTTTTAAATTTAAATTTATTTATTTATTATCCCAACTATATGGAAAGAAAATTTTAACATTCATTTCCCTAAAAGATCTTGAGTTACACATTTCTCTCCTTTCCTCCTCTTCCTCCCCCTTCCCCTTGATAGTGAGAAATTTGACACAGGTTTACATACATAGCCATGTTAAATATATCTCCTTGGTGGGAAATTCTAACGGAATATAATCAGTCACAGAGAAACAAGTTAGTATGATTGAAATAGTGAGAAAACAGAGTGAATTATCCTTCATAATCTCAATGAATGTCTCTGAAACATTGTTTTGGTCAACAGAAAAAGAAATGTTATTCCTATCTCCCTTTCTTTTTGTTCAGAATCTCAAAGCTGTATATATGACATATAGGGAAATAAAATACAGGGAAATGGTAGATGATGCTCTACTTGGAGTAAGAAATGTCCATGGATACAATTTTATCATTTCTTTGGATAAGAGAATTCTTTAAGTTCATACAAACTATTATCTATTCAACACAGCAGGCTTGATGATGAAATGCTAGTTATTCAAACAGATAAATATGTTCACAGATGTGGATAACAACTGTTTATAGAGAAAATCTGAACTCCTTTCTCTTTTTGATCAGTACTTTTCTTGAGTTCTCACAATATGCCTACTGTTTCCTGGGCACATAGATTATTTCCCATCTGTGCTCATCAATGGAACCCTGCCAGTCATGGCACTCTGAGTATTGGAGCCCCAGGGGGAGATCCTGGGAGCTGAATTTGTACTATCCTTTATCGATTCCTGGGACTGATCTAGTGAAGCAACCCAACAAAGCCAGGAATCCTTCTCACAGCATTGACTTCAAGGGCAAAGGACAGTCAAGTAATGTCAGAGACTGCCTAAGGCTGCAATGACAGAGGGAAGGCAGCCAAAATACCTGGCAAATCAATTATAAAATATTAGAATGTCACTATAAAGTTAGACTTAAGATCTTTGCCATGAGACTCATTTAGAGGAGAGACCCTTTTACTACAAGGTCTTTTTGTAGCTTCTGTCATCAAACATATATATATATATATAATATATATTATATATATATATATTTCAAAATGAATGTAACAGTAGCAATGAGTATTAAATAGTGCTTAAAGATTTGCAATGCAATTATCTCCTTGTATCTTAATAACGAACTGGGTTATAATTAAGTATTATTAGTGTTTCCATTTTATAAGTGAGGAAACTGAGGCAGACAGAGGTGAAGTGTTACCCAGAGTAAGACAGTAAGTGTCTCAGGATGTATTTGAACTTATGTTTTCCTGAATCCAGCCCAGCATCAGATTAGAATATAGCAAGACTGGCACACTATCTTTCTAAGATGAGACATTCTTAACTTAGTTTTTCACAGAACAGTAGATCACTTCAGGGACAAGCTGTGAACATGTGTGGAAAACTTTATTATTTTTGCTAATCTTTACTTAAAATTTAGTATTTTTCAATTATTATTTTTTTTTATTTTTGTGAAGGAGTTTATAGTAGTCACCATATGTCCTAAGGGATGAATGACCCAGATATGTTAAGAACCCCTGGATAAGAACCCGGTTTTACTCTCTTAATGTCAATGAACTTTTTTGATTATGTCATATAGTTAAGAACAATATTCTATGA
The DNA here is from genome assembly GCF_037893015.1 of Macrotis lagotis. Taxonomy (NCBI): domain Eukaryota; kingdom Metazoa; phylum Chordata; class Mammalia; order Peramelemorphia; family Peramelidae; genus Macrotis; species Macrotis lagotis. Next base: position 34,731,888 of record NC_133663.1, on the reverse strand, counting down.
TATTATGTTACCATTGTAATCTATCATTGGTAGCTGGGTGACAGCTAGAGTACTAAACCTGGAATCAGGAAGACTTGAGTTCAAATCTAGCTTCAGACACTTATTAAACGTGTGACCCCGGGCAAATCACTTTACTTCTGTCTGCTTCAGGTTTTTTCATTGGTAAAATAGGGATAATGATCATAATCATAATCATAATAATACTTCTCAGAGTTATTCTAAGAAGTAAAAGTAAAACAGTAGAAAATTATGATTTATATTATTATTATTATTATTATCATCATCATCCTTACCATTTTACAGAGAGATATGACTGGGAAAATGTGAGGAAAGGTCATTTTTTCATACCTATTGAAAATCTGGCTTTTTGAAAAAAAAATGAATCATTTTAATTAAATAATTCAATGGAAGAATCAAAATTATGTTTCCTAATGCAACAATGAAATCTTAATACCTTGTTTTCATATTTATATATTAAAGATTCAGGATAAGTCCAGGTAGGAAATGTATCAGATTCAAAGCCTTTTAATTGAATTTTTCTGAAACAGGTACTCTTCAAGATGGATGCCATATATTGCAATGAAATCCTTTATGGCACATGAGGATGAAATGGTTGGGGCTGATGACCATGCAAGAGAAATGCATGTATCTTAGTATGTCCACTATGGAAGATTAGAAATAGAAGCAACTTTAAAAGTTATCTAATTCGCCTGATGCATTTCATAAATATGGATACTAATATGTAGACATGGAAAAATGATTGGTCCAAGACCATACAGGTAATAGTATCATGGGTAGAAGATGAGATATCTTTATCCCTGATCCAAGCACTCTCATACTAGACATATTTTAAAAGACAGTCAAAGGATAGAAAGATTCCACATACAGTCAATTGTTTATAATCTTTTTGTTTGAAATCACTAGAAATACAGTAGATGCCAAGTAATTAAGCTATGGGTAAAAAGAATGTTGGTACATGAATTTTAAAAAAAATACCGAGAAGCATGAGGAGGATATATATGAACTGATTCAAAGTGAAGTAAGGTGAATTAGGAAAACAAAATTCAGAACAATGAACGCCATGTAATTATATCTGCAGAACTGATATGAGAATGAGCTATCCTTGCTTCTTTGAAGAGAACAGGATTTATGGATGTGGAAGACTAGATATAATGGTGCATGTGGGTTGACCTGTTGGTCAGATTTTCTTAACCTAACATTCCCTATTTCTTCTTTTTATACTATTGTATGATAGAAAAGGCTATGGAGGGGGTCAGAGAGGTGCATGCATATAGAGATATGCTACAAAAACAGATGATCATTAGAATTTGAACTCAGGTTTTATGACCTCAAATTTTAGGGTTACTTTTCTTAATTTTTCATAATTGTTATCATAGATAGAATGCCAATCAATTATCAGTAATTTATAATACATAGGCTGTATTTATATGAAAAGTAACTGAGAAGACAAAGCAGACAATAATTTCATTCACTAGTAAAAAGATGGCTAGATGTCTTCTTTTCTTACTTTCACCAAATAATCAGCTGTATTTCCATATTTGTTTCACCACGTGCAAATATCAGTTGGATCCAAATAGTTGTATATAGAGGTAGATATAACTAATGCTATCTGCTTTTGGAACTAATACTATTAAAGGTGAATTCTAGAATTATGCCATCCCTGACTTCTGCTATTTTCCTTCTATGTAGGAATCTCATAATTATTTATTTTTATTTATATCCATGACTTTCTCTGACTCTTTTGAATATATTACAAAACTGAAAGGACTAATATAATCCAATTTTACATATATATATATATATATATATATATATATATATATATATATGGATTTTCTGCATACTATATCTAAAGTGAAATCAGTGAGTATCACAGTAGTTTGGACTGAGGCAATGCCATGAGCAGAGAGACTTGATCAAGGATAATTATGCATTTGACAAGTCCTGTGAATTTAAAAGCAAAATTTCTAAGACCACTTATTTCTGGGCTTTGTATGGACTCTTTCCACATTGCCAAACATACTTTTATTTTATTATTTTATTTCAGTTCCAGCACTGTTGCAGACTTCTAAGAAGACACTCTGGCTCACAGATCAGTGCCCAACTGCAGATGTCAAATGATAGACAGTTTCCTCAGAACTATAAGCAGTCCAATCTTGTTAAATTGCCAGGGATCCATTTCTTCTTTTTATCCTCTTCCCTTATGAAAATGTCCTAATAGATCAACACCTCTAAATTTTGTTGTGATTAAAAAATACCTAAGTCATGGGTTATTTCTCTTTCACTCTAATTACAATTTAAGACCAATTTAAAACTAATTAAGTTTTTTTTAAAGTCTGCCATTAATAGACTCTAAATTTTAAGAATATAAGAAGCTGCAGAACATCAATCTATAGTCACAATACTTTCAGTAGAGTTGTCATGAAATTATAGAAGGATAACAAAATGATTGGATGTAATTAGGCAGGAAGAAAATAGGATCCAGCTCAAAATGTCAATCAACATGTAATTAATCTTAATGTAGGTAAATTGAAAAAATGTGGTTTAAGAATCATCTTATAGAAACTGTACTCCTAAAAGGGATACAAATATTCAGACAGAAATTACAAGCACTTTTTTATTAATTTGATCAGACTTATAATTATTATAATATCCAGGTTTCTTTCATGATGAGATTTATCTGAAAAGAGAATGGGTTTCTTAAATCTAAAATATATCAGTTACATTTGCAACCAATACGGACATTTCATCTTTCTTGTTTTAAAATGATTCAGAATGGGACAATATAATATAGAAGGCAGTTTCTCTTTGACTGGAGCCTCTAAAAGCCCTCAACTGCTTTTGAGTCAGCATGTATGGATAAGGTTGAGAATTGCTCTGGATCTTCCATCATTGAGAAAGGAGGAAAATCTGGAAAATGGATTCAGAATTGACTTTTGTGTAAAAACAAGATCCAGAAAAAGAAAAGAATCAAAAAAATTTGTATTTCTATTTGATGCAAGGACATGATAATGATAACATCTTGCTATTATATATAAAGTGAGGGAAAATATTAACATTATGATCTCAGAAAACAATAATAAATAAATGAACTAAGCTTACAAGCTGGAAGTCTAGGCAGCATTGTCAACAGCTCCTTTATTCAACAACACACCTGTACATTTCCAAATTGCCCCCCCCCCCAAAAAAAAACACAGAGATGATGGGAGTTCTGGAGAAGTATAACATCATATGTCAAGTTGTAAGTTTCTTGTGGTCAGGGAATTCTTAATTTTTATCTTTTAACTTCCAGAACTTAGCCTGGCATCAACCATCCATCCATATATACAGGCAGATAGACAGACACATAGATAAAAATGATAGAAAGAGAAGTAGAGAGAAGATGACAGAGAGAAGAAAGTTGATCAATAGATGGCAGACAGAAACATTGTAAATTGACAGTAAATAGATATACTGTAGAAAGATAATGAAGGGGCAGCTAGGTGGTGCAGTGGATAAAGCATTGGACCTGGAGCCAGGAGTACCTGGGTTCAAATCCGGTCTCAGACACTTAATAATTACCTAGCTGTGTGGCCTTGGGCAAGCCACTTAACCCCATTTGCCTTGCAAAAAATAATTAAAAAATAATAAAAAAAAAAGAAAGATAATGAGGGATAAATACTAACTAGCTAGATATGAAGTACTTGCTACATACCAGGCAGTGATAAGTATTGGTGATGCAAAGGAACACACGTAAGATAACTGGAAAGGACGGTATGGGAGGATACTTCTGGGTCAAGGAAGTTGGTAAGGAGGTGAAGTCACACAGGGAATGAAACATGAGGAGGAGGACCAGGGGAGGGGGGGGCACAGGGCAGAGGTTTCTCCAGGATGGGATGGTAGATGCTTTATAAATTCTTTGATGAATTGTATTGATCTTAGAGTAAAGGGAACTCTGACTCTCAGAAAGGAATTGACTTTACAATGATGAGGAAGGGAGACAGAAAAGAGGATAATAAGGATGATGATTCGGTTGTTAGGAGAGAAGGGGTTAGATGACAATAACATAGCTTAGATTTAGAAAGGGATTCACAATCCATCGGTTCAATCTTCTTGAATAGGATGCCAAAACTGAAGTCCAGGGAAGCCTCCTAACTTGCCTAATGTCACATAGGTAGTAAGTGGGAAAGGGAAGACCAGGAATCTAAGACCAACAGAGCATGAAAGAAATCTCAAGTAGGACTCTCGTATAAAGAGGGGAGAGGAATGCTTAAATTTTTCAGGGAGAAGAGGAAATAGGGTCAGACCCCTATGAGAAGTAGAGGTGACTATAGATACATACATATATACATCTACATAGGATGACTATACATATGTTATACCATCACTACTTTAGCTTGTAAATTTTGTACTTTTCTAAAAAAAGTTTGTCTTACCTTCTCAGTAAGTCTCAGAATGCTGTTTTTAAATTAGTTGAATATTGGACCCAACATCATTAATGCGATCTTGAAATAAGAGCTCTGGGGGGATATACTGGACTCAGTAGTTAGACAGCTATTTATAATTTTTATCACTACCCTGGATAAAGGCACAGATATGCTTATCAAAATTGATAAAGTCATCAAATTGGTAATGAGAGCTAAAGCATTAAGCAACAGAATCAGGATCAAAAATAATCTTGGGAAGCTTTAAGAGTGGACCAAATATGATGAGAAGAAATATTATAGACAGAAACACACAGTGTTACATTTGTTAAAAAAAACTCAACTTCATAAATGTAAGATTTATGTGCAGACAACAATTTATTTGAACTCTGAAGGGTATCAGTCAACTGTAACGTGAATCCAGAATTTGCAATGGGAGAATAACAAAGGTACTGAAATCCTAATTCACTTCAATTAATGCATCCTATCCAAGAGAAGGAAAGGTAATTACGTTATACCCTGTCTGATCAGACAGTTATCTTAAGCATTGTACCTCTTTTTAGGAGACACATTTCAGAAGGATGATGATAAGTTATAGAGTTGTCAGGGAAGGCAGAGAAGGACAATCAGATTGGTAAAGGGCCTCAATATCATGAGAAAACTGAGAATCAGTTAAAGGATCTGGGCTCCTTTAGACTGGAGAAGAGAAGGTTAAGCAGAAGTATGATTCCATATTCATCCATTGTATGGTCTATTTAATGGAAGATTTAAATTTTCATCTGCTTGGCCACAGAGATAATGAATACATCAACATTTATTAAGCACCTGGTGTATCTGGAGATACAATAGAGGTAAAATACAGTCATGGGATTTTCAAAGAAGCAATTTAGTCCTGATAGAAAGAAACACATCTGAAAATTAGAAAAATTTAAACAATGGAATGATTGCCTCTAGTAATTCTCAAGATCTGGCAATCATGAGACAAGAGTGGGGTGGGCTGCTATTTGGGTGGGCTGACCAATCCAGATCATTTTTTAAATTTGAGGTAGAGTAGATAGTCTTTGAAATACAAAGGTACCCAGTCTCAGGTCTGTGACTCACAGTTTAAGTTTGGAAGCTCATCTACCAATATCCAAATATCCAACAAGGCTTCAGAAACTGTAACATAATGAAGATTTAATTTGAATTCATTAGCTCTTCCCTAGCATCCTTGCTAATTATTGTGTACTCTGTGTATCTGTGCCAATGGCAGGACTGTCTCTGGAAGGCTCCCGTGAATGCTGATCTCTTTCAGGTTTGTCTTGGGTCAGGAGAGAACCCAAGTTGTTAATTATGAATAAATCCCCAGTCTGGAGCTTGGAATGCTAGTCAATCAAAACACAATTCTTTCAAATACAAAGATTGAAGCAAGGCTTTTTTTCCCTTTCTCTGCCAAGTGGATAGATCAGGAAAGGCAGAGAGGCAGACAACCACAAAGGAAAAGAAGTATGGAAGAGAGGAAATGAGGAAAGGAGGAGAGAAGAGGTGGGAGAAGGGAGCAAGAGGAACATGGGTCAAGAGATCAGGGTGGGTTTAGCAGAAGGCAAAGTTATCAAGAGAGGAAGGTGGGGAGGCACTTAGGGGAAGGGGAGATAAATGATGTTTATATATTTATAGACCTATTACATGCCAGTATTATGCTTATCAAGGTACAAATAAATGCTATCTCATTTGATTCTTACAACAACCTGCAAAGGTGGTGCTGTTATTATTTCAAGTTTATAATTAAAGAAACTGAAGCAAACAGATGTTTAGTGACTTGCCCAGAATCATGGGACTAGTATGTATCTAAGGATGAATTTGACCTGTACTGTATAACTGCCTAAAGAAGGGTAAAAAAGCAGGAGAAAAAAGTAATGAAGATGAACTAATTAGTAATTATAACATTAACCTCTGATAGCCTAACCTATTCACTTATTAATTACATTAAATATACTCTCCTCTCCCCATCCATTTTCCTTTCTATAACTTCACTAACTGATATATATATATATATATATATATATATATATATATATGTAAATACCAATATCAAGTTGAAATGACACCAAACTGAAAAGAAAATCCTGAAGAGATCAAGGCATCAACATAGCTTCACAAAAGTAAAATGGTAAAGAACCATGGACATTAGCTAGTTCATTTTCATTTTATAGATCAGGAAAATGAAACCAAGAACATTGAAGAGGCTTTCTCAAAGACATTGACATAGTGAGGATCAAGATTTGAACTTGGGTCTTTTGCCTCTGAATCCAATAACCTTAGCATTGGTCTAGTTATAGAGAATTTTGTTAGTCTCAGTCCAAGTTTTGGGCTACTAGTATAGCCTTGTAGAAAAATAGGTTTTATTTCTTTGGGGATTGGTTTCTTATTTGTAGGATAGTGTGGCTGGGGTGTGATTTCACTTCCATCTCTGTTTGGTATCTTATATACATATTATATTATATTTACAATGCTACTGATAGGTGTATCTATTGGGGCATCATAGAGTGGACCTGAATTTTATCAGTATAGGAAGCTTCCAGTACAGCAACCCCTCCAAGAATGTAAGCTGTTAGCTACTTTTTTTATAAAGCATCTTAGAGAGTTGCCAAGAGAACTGAGAGACTAAGCGAACCGCTCTAATTTCTGTCAGAAGCAGGACTATGGTTTTTCTGACTCTTAGGACAGCCCTCTCTCTCTAACCATCAAACTTACTATCTTCTATCCATAATTCTGCAATAGATTTATTGCTGTTCAATCATGACTGAATCTTCATGACCCCATTTGGGATTTTCTTGGCAAAGATATAGGAATGATTTGCCATTTCCTTCTCCAGATCATTTTATAAGAGAGGAAACTGAGGCAAACAAGGATAAACGATTTGCCCAGGGCCACTCCCCTACAAAGTGTCTCAGGTAAGATTTGAACTCAAGCTTCTTGAATCCAGGTCTGGTACTTTATGCACTGTTTCACTTAGGTTACTACAATGAACATTTTTTTAGTTTTTTCTTATGTTTTGCTTTTGTTTTTTGTTTTGTTTTGTTTTGTTTTGTTTTGTTTTGCAAGGCAATGGGGTTAAGTGGCTTGCCCAAGGCAAGTGATGTAATTATTAAGTTAGATGTGGTCAGATTTGAACTCATGTCCTCCTGACTCCAGGGCCAGTGTTCCTATCCACTGTGCCACCTAGCTGCCCAATCAACTTATTTTTTATTAAAAATTCTTTATGAATAATTAAAGTATAGCTACTGTTATCAAGGAAATCAGCGGTATGAATTTTTAAAAAGATGCTAAGTATTCATTCTATTCAATCAATCACTCAAGAAGCATTTAATGAGCCTGCACTATGAAACAGATTTACTAAACTTTGGGGATCGAAAGGTAAAAATGCAGCAATCATTGCCCACAAGGTGCTTACATTTATAAAGGGAAGATAAAAAGGACATATTTAGATATATGATCTATAACTTAAACCTAAGATATTCTCACTAGTTGCTTTGTTTGGGAGGATGGGGAATGGGAAAGGTCTCCTATATTTGGAAGCTGAGCTAAGTTGTTATGGTAACCAGGTATTTTAGGAGGTGGAAGGAAGAGGGAAAAGATTCTAGACATAAGGGTCAACTAGTGAAAAACCATCAATTGGGAAGATGGACTATCAGGAGAGAATAAAAAGGTTTACAAAGAGCTTTGCTCACAACAATCCTGAGAGTTCAGGAAAGTCTTTAAAAAATCCCTATTTTTCAGATGTTCAAAATGATACCCAAAGCTGAAATAATCATAATGTTAAAAAGAACTGGGACTTGAAACCCAAGTCTCTCTTGGTGTCAAACACAACTCCAATTATTCTTCTATTGCATCAGGTAGCTTTGACTCTTCTGACACATTGAAATTATTATGAGGTGTTCCCTTCTCTGAGCAAATTAAGAAAGCTGTGGGGATAATCATAAATACAAATTATTTTCACCTGGAATATTCCTTATAGGCTGAGACCTCCAGGAGGTCTGCAAGCTATTTTTCCCTGCACCTATTTTGCTAGAAGTCTTCATTAGTGCCAGAGCTGCTTCAACTTGCACAAAGTCTGTCTATGTGGGAGAGAAATAATCTCTATTGATTCAGTCAAAATTGAGAATCTTATTAGAAGAGCATCGATTCTGAGTTTTCTTGTCAAATTTGTAGCACTGAAAATCACAGAGCTCCTTGGCATTAGTATCAGCTATCAAGACACTAATAGTAAACATCCCCTAATAGAGGCACCTAATTATCTCACCTTAGTCTGCTTAAAGAGCAATAAAACCTTAGATAAACAAATAAAATGGGGGAATTATGGTCTTCCAAGTTCCACAGCACATTTGTTTGGTCAATTTCACTGGGTTTTTCAAATTTATCTATATGATATATGTAAATATATGACATATGAAAATACGTTATATATGTAAATACATGTAAATACATATGGTATATGTAAATATATGTGGACATATGCCCATTATAACAGTAGCTGACCTTAAAGAGATATTTGCTGTGCAGTGTACACATACATGTATCTTTACACAGAAAACATCAGTGGATAAGCCACTCAAATAATGTGTCATTCTTCTAATGGCTCAGATAAAATTTCATCCCTATCTTATATGACTCACACATATCCTCACATAAATTTTCTCCTGGAAGGTGCCCCCCCCACATGTGGGAAGCATACTTCCTTTTCAATATAGAGATGCCAGAAAACCATGAATGGATGTCTAATGATTCTTGCTCATTTTTACTGTCTCTTGCCCATCATTTTTATTTTTCACACAGTGTCTCATCTCAATGTGTATTTTGAAACAGGGATATTTGTATATAGGAATATATTTGTATATACATATATGTGTATATAATTATATGGGTATATAAAGGCATATATTTAATACATACATGGTTAAAAGAAAAGTAATTGAAAAGACAGAGTGATGTAATGGTGGTGTTGATCTCAGGGTCAATATACATTAAGTTTAAGAACTTCACGTAACACATATTGACTCAGAGACCCTGGACAAGTCACCCAAGTTATCAGAATCCGAGATATTGATCTTAAATCTCATCATCTCATCTTATCATCATCAATTTATTGCTGAGACTTTTGCATATATATATATATATATAAATAAATATTTAGAGATCTCTAAATATTTAGAGATATATAAATATTTACATATATACATATTCCTTTTATTTGGCATTCTCTATGCGAATAAAATTACAGTTTCATGGATTACCTATCCCCTTAGATTTCTTTCTGTTTTTCCATTCTCCTTATCTTCTTTTTCTCTGCCTTCTTTATATAGATGTCTCTATCTTTTCATAGATATCGATGCCTATCTATATTATCTATTGGTATCCGTATCTCCATATAGTTTTCATATATATTTATATCTATAAATTCATATGTATGTATATATGATTATCTATCTATAGATATAAACGTAAAAAAATAAATATATATGTAAATACAAATATATTTATATATCTCTGTGCCATATATTTTTGTACCTGCATATAATATGTGTACATAACAAGAGAAAACAGGTAAGACTCACATAAAATGGGAAGGAATGAATGTTTATGTTCTCCATCACTGGAGGGAATAACAGGTAGCTAGAGGAACAGATAGCAAGCTAGACAGTACACTGTGTAGAGAACACCCGTAGTCAGGAGAACTTGATTCAAATCTAGCTATGTGACCTTGGGTAAGTTACTTAGCCCTGATTGCCTTGCACCCAGGGACATCTCTAGTCATCCTAACTCATATGGTCACTGCACCCTTTTGGCTCCAGAGGATAAAGGATATTGGTGACTTAGCAAAGCACCCTCTTGCTCAAATTCAATTTATTTTCTTGTCATACACTAGTCAACACCTCCCTGATGTCATGGTCTTCCTTGAGAATGAAGGGCAAGCATCAAATCAGAGGATGGATAGCTCCATCATAAACTCTATCTTTGTCTCTATTTCTACCTCTAACTATCTGTCTATCTATCTATCTTCTATCATCTATCTATCTATCTCTGTCTGAGTCTATCCCTCTACTTTGACACAGTTGAATGTGTTGATATATACTATTGTAACAAAATGTGCTCTCCATGAATAATGATTCAGAAATTGGCCAAGCCCAAATATTCTTTTCTTTATGATTTTTCTATGCTTTATTCTTATTTAGCAAAATTTCTTAAATCTCATAGATATATCTTTCTTCATAAAAGCAAAAAAAAAAAACTTGTTTAGTCTATCCTGCTATCCCTCTAATGATATTCTCAAATAGGGAAAAACAAATAATATTCTGAGAAGCATAATGCGGGGAAAATGGAAGATGGTTTCTACTTTACAACATCCACCATTTTAGGGCTTAGAAACTGTATCTATTGGGTGTGTGTTATTTCCATCTTTCCCTTAGAAGGGGTCCCCACTTGAAATACTAGTAGGTGCTGTGAAGGGAAGAGCACATGCTCAGGTACATCTTAATATGTTCCACGCTGCCAGTAGAAGACATTAACATCTCACTGTGGGTCGGCTTGGGGGTTTTCAGCCTCGAGCTAAATGTTAAAGCAGATTATACTAAGTGAATAACTCAATTTCTTTCCTCAAAGGAGAGGGTCCCTTCCCAGGCATAGGGAGGTAGAAAATCTATGCGCCTGGAGCTGTCACTCAAGAGCACATAAATCTCCATCTCTTTTCGGTTGTATTCCATAAGAACAAATCTTTTCAAGGATGAACTGAAAATAGTTCCTAACAAAAAGGCAGGTGGTTGCTGAATTATCAGGGTAATTCCCTTCAGTTTGGGGTGGGTATAAGGAAGTTTTAATAATTAAGTAATTTGCTTTATTGGTAGAAATAGAATTTCCAGAGGATTTTGATTTGGAAGGGATCTTAGGATCTAAGATCCAAAGCCTTAAGTCACCTCAGATACCATCTCCTCCAATTCTTCCATTTTTACAATTGAGAAAACTGAGGTAGAGCTTGCTCAGGATTACGCCAGCAGTAAGAATCATCCCTGGGACCTGTAGCCAGGTCCTTTGAATCTGCCTCCTCAGTACAAGAAACACCAAGACCTTAGAAAAGTTTATAGAATCAGATAGGGCCCGAGTTCTAATCCATCTCAAACATTTCCCAGCTGTGTGATCCTGGGCAAGTCATCTGTAAAATGGGGATGATGATGATGATGATGATGATGATGATGATGATGATGATGATGATAATGGCATCCTCCAGTTATGCTGTGAGTTAATTATTAAATTAGTTAATAATTGCAAAGTACTTGCCACATAGTCAGAACCATTATATTAACTATTATCATGTTCTATTCTCAATTCTTCATTTCAAAGAGGCATCTGAGGTCTAGAAAATTATAAGCTGTATTTGTTTCCATTGAATCCTGCCAAAGTCTTAATTATTTGTTTTCCAGAGGAATAAAACAATCTCATTTCCCCCCCAATACAGTCACATTATTTTTGTCCATTGCTCCAAACACCATAGTCACTGCTTCATTACCTTGCTAGATATGACCTATGTTGGCTTAGAGCTTAGTCGGCCCCATCCTTTCCCATCAACCCCCTGCAGAGTTCTCCCAATATCCTGCAGAGTATATTGGCTAGCTCAGCTCATTAGGAAAGCTGACATTCACACCACACCCCTCCTTAGGGGCAGTAGTCTATGCAGGGAAAGCTTCATTTTTTTTTTAATTGGCTCAGAAGAAAACCAGTCCTAAGGAAGGGAGGCATACCTAAAATGTATTTACAAAGATCAAGGATGTTGAAATGAAATGAAATCCTCTTTTTCAAATTCTAATATCAATTAATCACTCTATTCTCTACCACACACACGATCAAAAGCTTTGGTTACAAAGACAAAAAAATGAGATAGTGCCTGACCTCAAGGAGTTTGCATTTCATTTGAGGGAAATGACATGCAGTTTAATGAGCAGTCCCTTGAAATAGTCTATTGATACATACAGCTTGCCAAGGAAGTGAGAATAAATAATGGATTGGAACCAGAACTGAAAAAAGGGGAGTAGATCAGGTTGTTTCAGAAAATTGTTAGTGCTTGTAATAATTCCAACTTTATCATTGACCCCAATATTCATCTTTTTTTTAAAGCACTGTTATTCTTCTAGGGGATATTACACAGATCTGAAGTGAGGAATATCATAGTCAGGAGAATCACAAATGTGAGTGACTCAGAGAAGACTGCTGAGCCACCTGGTGGGCATAAGTAGGCTGTAACTCTGAGGGGTACGAGAACTGGTATCAAATCTAGAGACGATGCATTATGGAAACAATTGGATATCATTTCATTGAGTCCTCTGTGAACTAACATGAGTTTCATCCTTCTTTCACAGGTCAGTTTCTTGAAGAATTTATTAGTCATTCAATAACCATGAATTAAGTGCCTACCATGTTTCAACTACTGGGCAAAATGTTGGGAATGATAAGAAAGGCAAACAAACATCACATCACCCTCAATATCAACAACAAAGCAAATAGCAAATAAAAAAAAAACCTCTGTTCTTGATAGCAGAGGGTATAAATTTTAGTGGAGGGAAAGACTATATAAATATCTAGGTACTCACAAAAGCAATGGATAAGAGGAAGGAAATCTCTTTTTTTCTTTAGGAAAGGAAATCTCAATGGTAAAACACAAATATATCTCAAAGGAAGCCAAAGAAATTAAGCCAAGGAATATATAATGTATGACTTTTTCTGGGAGTCAATGTGGTTAAGTGACTTGTCCAGAATCACACAACTAGTAAAGGTTTGAGATCAGATTTGAACTTAGACTTTATTTACTTTAGGGTGGTAGGCTATTCATTCTGTTACCCCTTTATACTGTCAACTTTTTTTTTTTTAGTTTTTGCAAGGCAATGGAGTTAAGTGACTTGTCCAAGGCCACACAGCTAGGTTATTATTAAGTGTCTGAGACCAGATTTGAACTCAGGTACTCCTGACTCCAGGGTCAGTGCCCTATCCAGTGCACCACCTAGCCACCACTTTTTAAATTTTTTTATTATATTTTATTATTTTTTTATACTGCCAACCTTTGATAAGAAGCCTGGAGATAACTAAGTGTTATCGTGGATTGAATAATCAATTTGCACTCCCTAGGATCTGAGTTCAAATTTAGACCTCTCCCCAGTCCCAATACAACTGTTCCTACTATCCTGCGGTTCTGAGTCCTTAATGAGATTACATATCTGAGCCCTCCCCAACTCCCCCATCCCCCAGAGATACTACCTTGATGCTCAAGTTAACTTTTCCTTTTTCCTCACCACCACCATCACCAACATGTCTAATTCAGGGACTTTGCTCGCTCTATATTCTCTGGCTCAGGTAACCCATAGATCTCCTCTTCTGGCTAGAGTCCCCCAGCTAGGAGGATAGCACCAGCTGTTCCTTCTGCTCACTGGCGTTTTAATGTCTCTGGTTGTCCATGTGTCAACCATTCTATATCTAATCAACTTAATCATGGTAGCTTAACTCAAGGTTTTCATTGAGTCATGTGGACCAGTTCATTACTTTGCAGTCAACCCAAGGTCTTTTATTTCCATTCCCTTCATACTGAGGAGACAGAAATCTCAATTCTAGTCAACCTCTCTCTTTTCACTGGTAGAAATATGGCATCGCTCTGTATCATTGCTATTATGAAACTACCTGCATCTTGAAACAATCAATATATCATCATTTCTTTAGTGGCTCCCATGTGCAAAACTCTGAACTGGGAGTTAGGAACTTGTTTGGTGATTTTTTTAAAAAGAAATGATATATTTTTCTTAAAGTTTGGTCAATCCTCCATCCCTCTAAACCTCCAGTGTCTCACTATTACATTGATGATTAAATATAAAGCCTCCTGGTATTCAAAATGCTCCACTACCTCGATTCTTCCTCTCTTACCAATTGTCTTGTTACTTTGATCCCCACATTCCACAATTTAGCTACATTAGTTCATTTGCTTCCCCTTACACACCCCAGTCTATTTTCTCTCTATGTTTTCATTTTTTTTTTTTGCAAAGCAATGGGATTAAGTGGCTCACCCAAGGCCACACAGCTAGTTAATTATTAAATGTCTGAGACTGGATTTGAACTCAGCTACTCCTGACTCCAGGGCCAGTGCTCTATCCACTGTGCCACCTAGCTCCCCTCTCTCTATGTTTTCAAAGTGACTTCCCCCAAAGTTGAGAATGCTCTCTTTCCTTAATTCCAACTTTGATTTCTCTAAGTATCTTCAAAACTCAATTCACATCCCACCTGTGGAAGAACATCTCCCCTAATTCTCCCAACTACTTGTGCCTTCCCCTCTTTGTAATATTCCCAAGGCATCACCAATCCTCCCACTCCCAGCAGCGGAATAAAAATGACAACAAAAACAAGGTTAAGGCCAGTAACCCCTCTTCTCTTCTTATTCCATCACTGTGTAAACTACAGGAAATATTGATTGTTTCATTTTTGTATCTGAATCTCTGGCACCTAGAAGAGTCGGATTCATGGATACAGCAATCAGCTAATAGTAAGCTTTTGGCATTAAATTATATTCAAGTAAATTTGAACCCAACATGATAAGAAACCACAGAATGATCAAATCTTAGAATAAGAAGGAATATCAGTAGACAACTAGTCCAAGAAATATCTTACCAAAAATACCCACTGAATTATACTCATCAACTTGCCTGTCTGCAAACCTTCTGAGAGGGGTAACCCATGGGCATCTAAAGCTGGCCATGCCAGTTTTAACTGCTGGGAAGATGATATTTTTTGCTAACAAACATAAATAGGGCCTGAAATTTCCACTCCTTGCTGTCTGGGGTTGAAAAGAACAAATCTAATCCCTCTTTCATATGATGGGTTTTTGAATATTTAAACACAGCTCTCATATCTACTACTCCCTTACCCTTCAACCTCTTCCAGATCTTCTCCAGGCTGTTAAATATCCTTGTCTCCTTTATTCTCATAAGGCATGAATTCAAAACCTTCATCTTCTTGGAAACACTCTTCTGAACACAATCCAGTTTGTCAATGTACTCCATAAAACAGAACACTTAACACTCAACACAAAGCTCCAGATGTGGTCTAAGCAGCACAGAATACATCATGTTGGTCTATATCATGACTGATGTTCTTTCTTTGAGTAATAATAATAGTTTTGTAAGATTTTATAGTATATTAAGCATTTTGCAAACATTATTTCAGGTAATTCTCACAACTCTACAAAATAAGCAAATTGTCATTATCTGCCATTTTACAAATATGTAAGCAAAGATGATACTGAGGGAAGTTAGCTAAAGTGCCCAGGCAAGGCAAGGTAGAAACTCTTGGTGGTAGGATTTGAAGCAGGTCTTTTTTGCCTACAGGTCCAGAACTCTGTCTTCTTTGGGATGCTTCGTGATTTACTGAACTTGGATTAAGAAAATTTTCAAATAAACGGGTTATTTTTTTCTAAAATCAAAGTCTTGGTGACATGCTATTAAATTTAAAATATTCTTTCTAGTACTGTGGGTAGTACACCCATTTTTTTCTGATAATTCTCCAGTTGGCATATTTTTATATTACCTTGTTTTATCAACTAGACACTGAACTTAGAGAAGTCCCTTTTCTTCTTAAAATTAGTTAATATAACCTGATTCTCTTTTATCCATGAATGAGCTCCAAAATACATCATCTTCCTTCTACTTCCCTTTCACTCCATATACTCCTATCAATGCATTAGTCTAACACATTAAGCAAAATTTGATTATCCAAGATCTTTCTCCCTCTCTGTCTCCCCCTTCTTTTTCTTTTTCTCTTTTTTCTTTTTCTGCCTCTCTGTTAATCTGTCTGTCCTTTTTCTTTGCTTCTCTTTCTATTTCTGCTCCCAATCATGCTATATATTTCTCTAATTGCTCTCCAACCCTCACTGTTTCTGTTACTCTCTTCCCACTCCCCTAGCTTTTTGCCTCTGTTCTTTTCTTTTTCTTTTTTGGTTTCTGAATCTTTTTTTCTTTCCCACTCCCCAGCTCCATACTTCTCTTACTCTCTTTTTTCTGTCTGTCTATCTGCCTCTTGTTTCTGTCTCTGTCTCTCTGCCTTTGTCTCTGTTTCTGTCTCTCTCTGTCTCCCTCCCCATCTCTTCTCTCTCCTCTGTCTCTGTCTTTCTCCATCTCTGTACATCTTTCCTTGTTTCTGTCTCTGTCTCTGTCTCTCTCTCTCTGTGTCTGTGTCTGTGTCCCTGTCTCTATGTCTCTGTCTTTACCTCTGTTTCTCTATCTGTTTCTGTCTCTCTCTCTGTCTCTGTCTCTTTCTCTCCCTCCATCCCCATCTCTCCTCTCTCTCTTCTGTCTCTGTCTTTCTCTAGCTCTGTCCATCTTTCCTTGTTTCTGTTTCTGTCTCTTTGTGTCTCTGTCTCTCTCTTTCTCTCTGACTGTCTCTGTGTGTGTCTCCCTCCCTCCTTCCCTCTCTCCTTCCCCATATCTCTCTGTCTCTCTGTCTCCCTTCTTCCTCTATCTCACTACCCTCTCTCCTCTCTGTTTCTCTTGTCTCTGTCTTTCTCTATCTCTGGTTCATCTTTCCTCATCTTTGTTTCTGTCTCTGAATCTTTCTCTCTGTCTCGGATTGTGTCTCTAGTTTGTCTCACTTTTTCTCTACCATTTCTTCTCTTTTATGAGGGGAAAGGAAGTACCATCAATTAAATTCACAAAGGGAAGAACCCCCATAATCCATTTTTACTTGGTAATGAAGACAAGATTTAAGATCTTATTAATTAAGGTGGGATAACAAACCAAGTTAGTAATCATATCAAAATGTTATTTTCCAATGGTCCAACTGCTTTAGATTATAGGGTCTTCAGTCTATTTCCCATATTTTCTCTGGTAATGTTTACTTTCTTCATACTCCATAAAATAGTCAATTATCATTTGAAGTGACTAACTTTCTGATCATTCTAATTTCTCTGACTCCTGATGAATCACAGAATCTCAGAGAGAGATGGGATTTAGTGCTTGGTCAATGCCTACATAAGAATCTTATCTAGACATATTTGAGGAGTTTGTATCCAGTCTTTATCTGAAGACCTCCAGTGATGATTACCCACCATCTTACAAGATAGTCCCCCATTTCACTTTAAGAAAACTCTAATCATTGGGAAATTGGCTCTTCTTTCCAGCATCTAATTGCTTTCTTAGGCTACTAGTCAATGCTTCTTATCTAGCCCTCAAGGATTTAATACTGCAAGTCTACTCTCCCTTTCATGAATCATGAAATGACTTTTCTCTCTCTTACACACACACACACACACACACACACACACACACACACACACACACACACACATATATATATATATATATATATATATATATATATATACACAAACACATTTTACCTTTTTAGGCTAAATAGTCCCAGTTCCTTTAGTTTATTCTCTCTATCATAAACTAGAAGCTTCACCATTAGTTTTATGGTAGCATTGCTTCTGGATCCCCTATTTCTCTTGTCATATCTTATCTAAAATGCTTCCCAGAATGTGGACCTTCATGCCTCTCTGAGTTTCACTTTCATTCCTTTATATGGGTGGCTGATAAATCAATTAATGATCAAATATTTATTAAGAATCTATCAAGTTCTAAAAACTGCCCTGTGTAGGGGGATGAATTATAAATTATTTTTTCCAACTATATACAAAGAAAATTTTCAACATTCATCTTTTTTTTTAAGTTTTTGAATTCCACATTTTTCTACCACCCTCCCTTCCCCGCCCCCCCACCACCACCATGGCAGCAAGCAATCTGATATAGGTTGTACATATACATTCATGTTTAACATATTTCCATATTAGTCACTTCATAAAAGAAGAATCAGAATTAGAGAGAAAAAATGAGAAAAACAAAAAATTTGAAAGAAATTTTAAAAAGTGAACACAGCATATTTTGTTCTGTATTCAGACTCCACATATTTGTTTTTCCTCTGAGTGTGGATGACATTTTTCAAAATAAGTTTTTAAGAATTGTCCTTGATCACTGAACTAAAAGGATCTGAGTCCATCACACAATAGAGTTGATGATCACACAATGTCGTTGTTAATATGTACAATGTTATCTTGGTTCTGCTCACTTTACTCAGCATCAGTTCCTGCAAGTCTTTCTAGGGTTTTTTGAAGTCTGGCCACTCAAGATTTTTTATAAAACAATAGTACTCAATTACATTCATATATATCATAATTTATTTAGCCATTCCCCAAATGATGGGTTTTTCCAATGTTTTGCAACTACAAAGAGTTACTACACATATTTTTGTACATATGGAACTTTTCTCCTTTTTTATGACCACTTTTTTATGACACACAGACCTAGTAGGGGTATGCTGTATTAAGGGGTATACAGCTTTATTGCTCTTTGGGCAAGGTTCCAAATTGTTCTCCTTGGAGCAGTTGAATCAATTCACAACTCTACCAACAGTACATTAATGTCCCAGTTTTCTGACTGTGACAGAATATTGCAATGCTAGAAGAAAGGGAGGATCAAAGAGGAGGAAAGGACTTATATGAATTGATTAAGCATGCAGTAATCAGAATGAGGAAAGCAGTAAAACAACAAAACAAAACAAAAAAATCCAACATCACCAATACCACCACTGACACCACCACCACAACAATAATATTAACAATTGCATAAATAATTTCAAGAGAATGCAACCAAATTTTAATATCCAAGTTTAGCCCATTGAAAGATTCTTGAGAATTTTCAACTTCTTGTAAGGTAGGACCAGGAGCTTTAACATAATATGAAACATCACACTTTTTTTGAATGTTGTTTAGTTTGTGAAAGGTTAAAAATATTCCTTTTTTAAAATTATTCATCATAAGGTATGGCTTTGAGGGAGGGATAGTGTGAAGTATAGGTGTTTTAGAAACAAAGGAAAGAAACAAAATGTATAGAAATAAAAAAAAACTTGACTGAAGTTCATCTTCATGTTAGGGGGAAGTGTCAGGAAAGGGCTTTAACACAGAGGGTTGTATTTATAAGAAAAACATGGCAAGTTAAAACAGAGTATAGTAATAGGAGTTCTGTCAGCACAGCCATCTGGTGAATCCTATCAGAAATCAGGTTTGTGCTGTAAAAAGGCAATCCCCTAAACTTAAGAAATCTGGATGCTTTTAATGAGCCACAAGCTACCTTAGCAAATTACATTGATACATGCAAGAAGGTTGACAAAGATATTTTCAACAATATTCCCCATTGTTCAAACTCACTGCTCACTTTCCTAGCAAATTGACCTGGCATCACCTTTAAAATTTGTTGAATGGAAAGATAAAGCAACTGATAGCTTCATAATAGATGTATGAATATTCAAATTTCTCTTTTGCTGTGGAAGGCCTTATCAAATACCCCAGGCTAGCAACCTATATGTCATCATTGACTACTCATCACTCCATATCCAATCAGATGCCAGGGTCTGTAGTTTAGATCTTTGAAGTGTTTCTCAAATATGACCCCTTCTATCTTCTGATAATGGCACAACCTTGAGCCTGAAGGTGGATATATCTGCCTCCAATCTCTTCCCCTATGCACTCTACTCTGCTTTCAGTTACCAAAATAATTTCCCCTAATGACCATGTTATTTCCAACTGCTATCTAATAAACATTCTATAGTTCACCAGCCATCGTTTTTAATTAAAAGATTTTCATAACCTTGCCTCCCCTCCACTTTTCCAATTTTTATCACATCCCTCACCCCTGTCTATATAATCTTTCATCCAATGGAACTGAACTACTAGCTATTCCAAGACACTTCATTTCCCAACTTAAGGCATTTTCACCAACTGTATCCTATGCCTGGAATGCTCTTTTCTTTTTTCTGCCTTTGGAATTTCCAGGCTTTTCAGGAATCCCAGTCGAAATCCTACCACCTACAGGAAGTCATTTCAGAGACACTTTACTTCTAGGATCTTCTCTTTGTTGATTGTTTCCATTATCATGTCTGTAGCTTGTCTCAACAACATTTTTTACACCATCTCTCGCCCATTAGATAGATGGTATACTCCCGTTACTAAAACTTCTTGGGCTTATTAGTTGCTTAATAAATATTTATTGATTGATATAAAATGTGTACATAATAATCATGTTTATGCATTAGGTATGTTGTAAAGATATATATGTGTATATATATATATATATATATATGTGTGTGTGTGTGTGTGTGTGTGTGTGTGTGTGTGTGTGTGTTCATTCCCATGGAAATTAAACTGGCATATGGTCACACATGAGGCATGCTCACCTATATTTGTAGATACATGTGAGCATGTATGTTCCTGTGTAATGTTCATATACTTTTATATCTACATGCATATAAATGTGTTTATTCATGTATTCATATTTTTTTATGAGAGAAGGACTGCAAGGAAAGTGAACAGAGGGTTAATCTTGCAGTTAGAAAGCAATATGATAAAGGGTAAATAATCTTCAGTGCCACAGGTAATTCTTTAAAATATAAGCTTCAGAAGGGGTGGCAATTGATATTAGTAGAGAGAATTTACATACTTGGAGACCAGGATTAATCCAATACTATAATGGAAGTCAGCTCTCATCCAGGTGAGTACTGACCTCAATGGTAGGGTAGGAAGCTGATCCATATTTATTCATTTTAGGCACCTCTTCTTCACTACCTCCATAGGTTTCCCAGATTTGGTGTGCCCAGGTGATAAGAATCACGACACAGAGAGGATATTAATGAAATCTATTGGTTGGTTCTTCACATCCTGACTGAATAATACAGTCAGATAAACACATATGTGTTTATATGCATAAGTTCAGTTATGTATAAGAATATATTGGTGTTTATAGGTGCATTTATTTGCCAAATGGACAATGTTTAATGAAGTTCAGAAAATTAGCGGAGGATTGATCCTAAGCTCTAAAGCCTAAAGGCACCTCCAAACCATTTAGTCAGTCAATGTTAGTCAGCTATCATTGATTTCAGGCCTACTATGATATAAGCACAATAGGGGAATCCAGAAAAAGGTAAAACCCACAAACAAAATGATCCTTGCAATTAAAGAGTTCACAATCTAATAAGAGATACAACACGCAAGCAACTATTCCCAAACAAAATCTATACAGGATAAATTAGGGAAAATCTCAGAAAGTATTAAAAATAAATAGGTCTTAGAAAATCTTCTAGCAGGAAATAAATTAAAGAAGAGACTTGAAGAAAGTCATAGAAATGGTTGGAAGAGAGGAAAAGGCAAAACATTGCAATCATGGGCTACAGTCAATGAAAATGGCCAGTCAGGGGATAAAGGTGCACATGGGATGGCCAGATAACGTAATCAGTATACCTGAATCTCAGAGTCTGAAAAGGGTGTTAACATGTAAGGAGACTGGAAATGGTAGGAAGGGGACAAGCTAAGATGGGTTTTAAAAGCCAAATGGGATTTGTTAGAGGAAGAAAAACAAAACAAAACAAAACAGATAGCCAGCCCTTCAGAATCTGATGAACACTGTATAAAATTTATCTGTTATGTGTTTCTTTCCCTTAATCCTAATTCCTTATACCAAAAATGACTGATCTGTAAACATGTTTATCAAAAATATATATGTACAGTGTTAATCTGACTGTTCACTGCTGAGGGGAGGGGGGTGGTAAGGGAGGGTGGAAGGAAAATTTTTAACTTAATTTACTTATACATATGAATGAATATTAAAATAGTTTAAAACTATCCAAGGTTGAAAAAAACATGATTTATTAATTAATATAGCCAAACCCACCATCATCAGTAAGAAAACAAAAGGCTGACATTTTTACACAATTATCTTGTGGTCCACAGGGAGGAATAAGTCAGGTCTAGATTCTTAACCAGGTTTTCTTACTCAAAATTCAGTGTTTCTACCAGTCCATCCTAAATAGCAACACTTAAATTTTGTATGTTGAATGTTTTTCAATTTAGCTCCTTTGCTGGAGATCAATATAATATATATCAAGTTTGGAGTAATTTGGGTCCTGTAGGCTGTGGCTACTTCCAGGGCTCTGGAATTGTGAAAGCTCAAGAGGGGTGTTTTGAATGATTTTATGGCTTAATTAGTAAACCCCTCAACTTCA
This sequence comes from Macrotis lagotis, assembly GCF_037893015.1. Taxonomy (NCBI): domain Eukaryota; kingdom Metazoa; phylum Chordata; class Mammalia; order Peramelemorphia; family Peramelidae; genus Macrotis; species Macrotis lagotis. The sequence continues at coordinate 34,709,356 of NC_133663.1, read as the reverse complement.
GAATTTCATTAATCAGTCTGTGACTAAATGAGACATGGTTAGACCACCTTACTGTGTGTAGATCCTCAATTTTTTTTTTGAAGGGCAAAAACTCTTGTCTGCCCTGATGAGAAACAGCAGTGTCAGTCCTTATAGAAGGCGTAAAAACAACTCTGGTTATTCAATGCAGCTACTGCTGGGTTTTCAATTTCATATTGTCGCTCAGAGATCAAAACCTTTGTGTTCAGAACATTTGAGGAATTACTCATGTTACCAGTTGTTGTTCTGTAAAAGAAAGCTAAGCCACTGCTATATTTCTTTAATAAAAAAAGGGATGCTGCCTGTGTGGGAGTGATTCACACTTTCTCCTAAAAGATGAAAATCTGGAGACATTTCCAAGAGTAGGAAATAGGATTTCCTATCAACAACAACAACAGTAGTAGTAGTCATAAGTGGTAGTGGTTTTTGTGGTGGTAATAGTAGTAGTGGTAATAGTAGTAGTAGTAGTAGTAGCAGTAGTAGTAGTAGTGGCGGCAGTGGTGGTGGTGGTGGTGGTGGTAGTGGTGGTGGTGGTAGCAAAAGTGGTTATCGTAGCAGCAGTTGTAGTAGTCGTGGTGGTGGTGGTGGTGAAGGTAGTGGTGGTGGTTGATGGTAGCAATAACAGCAGTAGTGATAGTGGTAATAATAGTGGTGGTAGTTGGAGTAGTAGTTAGTAATGGTAGTAATAGTGGTGCTGGTTGTAGTAATATATCTAGGTGGTGTGGTGGAGAGAATGTTAGACCTGGAATCAGGAAGAACTCATCCTCATGATGTCAAATTCAGCCTCAGGCACTTATCAACTGTGTAACCATTTTTGTCTCCATTTTGTTATCGAAAAAATGAAGGAAATGGTAACCCACTCTTATTTCTTTTCCAAAATCCAATAACTAACAAAAAAAAAAAAAACAACCAAATGGGGTCATAAAGACTGAATAACTGTAATAGTAAAGAACACTAACATGGGGCAATGGATAGAGTTCAAGGCCTGAAGTCGGGGAGACCCAAGTTCACCTGACTTCAATCCTTTGCTAATTGTGTGATTCTGGAGTAATCAAGTAAATCTATTTGCCTCAGTTTCCTTATCTGTAAAATGAGTTAGAGAAGGAAATGGCAAATCACTCATTTCTTGTGAATTCTTGTGGGGTCACAAAGAGACAAGTATGTTTTGTTTTGGGTTTTTTTAGGTTTTTGCAAGGCAATGGAGTTAAGTGGCTTGCCCAAGGCCACACAGCTAGGTAATTATTAAGTGTCTGCGGCTGGATTTGAACTCAGGTACTCCTGACTCCAGGGGCGGTGCTTTATCCACTGCGCCACCTAGCTGCCCCCTTTTTTTGTTTTGTTTTGTTTTGTTTCAAAGAGACAAGTATGATTGTAACAACTAAATAACAACAATGGACAATAATAATAGCCAACATTTATATACCTATTATATGGCAGGTAGCACAATCACCTTACAGCAATCCGAGGGAAAAGGTGGCTTTCCTAAAGAGTTTTTTCCATTTTATTGTTAAAGAAACTGAGATAAAAAGATAAATTGACTTCCCCAAATCATGTAAGTAGTCAGTCTCTGAGGGCAGATTTGAACTCAGGTTTGCCTGACTCCCGATGGAGAGCTGTAACCATTGCCCCAACTAGTTGCCTCCAATTATTTGATGGTTGCTTTAAAACAAGGATAGATAGTCTCGTTAATTATTCAAACAGTAATTAAAAAAAAGCATCTTCCAAAAATATTTATGTACCCTTGCCAAAGTACTCCCTTTGCCCATATTGCCCTTTATTGGATTTTCTCCAGTTGAATATAATAACAGTAATCATAATAATAGTAAAACTGTTGACATACTATTTCATAATTATGCATTTTGCAAAGTGCTTTACATTATATATCATCTCTGAAGTTTCAAACAACCTTGTGAGGCACATGCTACAGGTTTATTATTCTGATTCCAAAAGAAAGAGAAGGCTCAGAGAGAGAGAAGTGCCTTGCCAGCATCAGGGACACTTAGGAAATTCCAGGGGCAGGAGTCAAATTTAGGTATCCTTAATTTCCAATCTAGCAGGCCATCCATTACCCACTTCACCTCTCCAATCAAATACTATTTATCTGAATTGTGATAATGAAATAATCTTGTCAAACTTAGAAAGTTGCCTTGTTTCCAATACATTTGAAAGAAAAATTGAAATGGCCCTATTTCTTTATTCCCCCAATAGATGGTTAAGCTTTTGCTTAATCACAATGGCAAGCAGAGCAATCCAGACTTGGCCAATAAAGAAGAGAGTTGGAATCCATGTGAGGATTGTTATTTACATCAAAACGCCATTTAAAGGAAATATTGCTTCCTAGGAATCACAAAGAGCCTCATGTGGTTTCCCACAAGATGAATGTCCAAGTGGTGGCAGCAGCCTTAGGGCTTTGATGACTTTCCACCGGGTTAAAAACACTTTAAGCAGAGATACTTCTATTATTTACTGGGTCATTTTGCTTCAAAACATGTCACTGATTCCATCCTGCTTCTTTGACTTCCTTTAGTGTGGCAGGCAGCTTCTTTCAAGGGACCTGAGAATTTATTCAGATCTTCTCAGTATCTCTGTCCCTCCAACCTTCTTTGCCTTTGGCTCATAGGCAAACAGCAAACTGCTTTGATTTTTCTCTTAAAATTTCTTTTCCCCGTCCCAAGTGACAGTACCTTCCCTTCCTCTCCCTCCCACACTCCAGTTTGGGAAGTTAGCATGAGTTTCATGGAGAAAACATGACCATTTTTTTCATTTTTCCCTTGGGTTTTCAATATTTTCTTAGAGCCAATTTGCTAATTTCTGTTTCAGGGAAGCTGCCCTCTTCCGCATTTTAATTTGTTTTCAAAAATAGGACTTTACTGTACTCTACTTTCAATCTAACTTTTGCTGTCAGGTCTCAGATCTATTTAAGGCAAACCCTAATAATTTTAAAAACTATTTTAAGGGTTGCTATTTTTAAGAACATAGCTGAACAATATAAAGTTTATCAAGATTACATTTCTACATTGTTTCATTACTTCATTCAAAAGAAATATAGGGACTTTTACAATTTCATGAGAGAAATAGGACTTACTCATAAATTAATATTTTCAAATAGCAATTAAGTATCTACTCTGTCGAATTCATTGTCCTTGGTGTTCAGTGATGAGGACGATGCTAGGTTATCACTTAGTGCTTTAATGTATGCAAAATCATTTACTACTGTTATCACATTTGATCCACACAACAAACGTAGGATGTAGGTATTACCATTATCCACAAATATTAGAGATGAGAAAATGAAACAAGCAGAGGTTAAGTGACTTGCCCAGGGTCACACAATTAATATACAAAGCTAGAGTTGGTCACAGATTTTCTCATTTCCAATCAATTGCTCTAGCTACTGTACCTCCTAAGTTATCCAAGGTAGCAAAATATACATAGAACAGAATACCTGTTATATGAGAGGAAAGAAACTACTAAATCATAAAATAAAAGGGGGTTAAGAATATTAAGGGGTAATTGTGATTTAAAAAATCATCCTCTAGTGCCCTACCAATCAAAATTCCAAAAAATTACTTTACTGAGTTAGAAAAAATTGTAAGTAAATTCATATGGAGAAATAAAAAGTCAAGAATTTCTAGGAATTTAATGAATAAAAGTGCAAAAGAAGGGGGGATTAGTCCTACCTGATCTAAAATTATATTATAAAGCAGCAGTCATCAAAACTGTTTGGTATTGGCTAAGAAATAGAGTGGTGGACCAGTGGAATAGACTAGGTGCAAAAGCAGGAGAGGAGTATCGTAATCTGCTGTTTGATAAACCCAAAGAGTCCAGCTATTGGGATAAAAACTCTCTCTTTGACAAAAACTGCTGGGAAAATTGAAAGTTAGTATGGAAGAAACTTAGCTTAGACCAACACCTCACACCCTTTACCAAGATAAGATCCAAATGATTACAGGATTTAGACATTCAAAACAATACTATAAGCAAATTAGAAGATCAAGGACTAGTTTGCCTGTCAGATCTATGGAAAGGGGAGCAGTTTATGACTAAGGAAGAGATGGAGAACATCACTAAAAACAAACTAGATGATGTAGATTACAATAAATGAAAAAGCTTTTGCACAGATAAAACCACTGTAACCAAGATAAAAACAAAGGAGTAAATTGGAAAACAATCTTTACAACTAATGATTCTGACAAAGGACTCATTTCTAAAATATACAAAGAACTGAGTTGCATTTTTTTAAAAAAGCCATTCCCCAATTGACAAATGGTCAAAGAATATCTAAAAGCAATTTACAGATGAGGAAGAGATCAAAGCAATCCAAAGCTATATGAAAAATTGCTCTAAATAATTATTAGAGAAATGCAAATCAAAGCTTCTCTGAGGAACCACCTCACACCTCTCAGACTGGCCAATATGACCAGAAAGGATAATGATCATTGCTGGAAGGGTTGTAGGAAATCTGGGTCACTATTACATTGTTGGTGGAGCTTTGAACTCATCCAACCTTTCTGGAGAGAGAGAGATTTGGAACTATGCCCAAAGGGCAACAAAAATGAGCATACCCTTTGACCCAACAATACCACTACTGGGTCTATACCTTGAAGTGATGATGAAAAAGAGTAAAAACATCACTTGTACAAAAATATTCATAGCAGCCCTGTTTTTGGTGGCAAAGAATTGGAAATCAAGTAAATGTCCTTCAATTGGGGAATAGCTTAGCAAACTGTGGTATATGTATGTCATGGAATACTATTTTTTTTATTAGAAACAAGGAGGGATGGGAATTCAGGGAAGCCTGGAGGGATTTGCTGATGCTGAGTGAGATGAGCAGAACCAGAAAAACACTGTACACCCTAACAGTAATATGGGATGGGTGATGTTCAACCTTGATGGACTTGCTCATTCCATCAGTGCAACAACCAGGGACAATTTTGGGCTGTCTGCAATGGAGAACACCACCTGGGGAGTTTGAACAAATTTCAAGGACTATTCCCTTTAATTTAGGAAAAAAACCAATATCTTATTGTCTGATCTTGTTATCTTTTATACTTTTTGTTTCTTACTTAAGGATGTGATTTCTCTCTCATCACACTCAATTTGGATCAATGTACAACCTGGAAACAAAATAAAGACTGACAGATTGCTTTCTGGGGGGGGGGGGGAGTGAAGTAAGATTGGGAGAAAATTTGTAAAACTCAAAACTCAAATAAAATCTTTAAAAATTAAAAAAAAATCATCCTTTGGGACCCAGTTTTTTTTGATAACTTTCATACACATACACAAGGGTACATGAGAACAAAAAATCTTATATAGAAGGAGTCACTCAGGATGTGAGGACATGAATTAGTGTTGATTGATACCATACAGGAGGAACCATAACCATGAGAACAAACAATCAATAAATATTTTTTTAAAATCATATGATGCGTCAGACACTAATACATGCTTAGAAATGCAAAAATGAAATGAGATATTCCCTGGCTTCAAGGATCCCTACCTTTTCTCAAGGGAAATAACATGAATTCCTATAAAATAAGCAGAAAAATACATGAAATGTAAATCTAAGGGAATTTCAAGGATTTAGAAACTACCAATTAGTGGGTTTGAGGAGGAGCCTCATAGAGATTCTAAATATGATTCTGAGAAGGGATCAGCCATGGGTAATACAGAGTGGGGGGGAATGATGAAATATTAAGTGTTTGAAAAAAGCAAATAATGTTTGACTGGGCCATAGAATAGTTGGAGGGGCTAAAAGGTTTCTTAAAAACCAGACTCATTGCCTTAATTTCATAGTGATGATTATTTTTGTCAAGACCCATGATTTGACTGAGATAAGGAATTATCAGTAAGGAAACTCCCCCATCAGAACATATTAGCACTGTCCTGCAATTTATAGCTAATCCCAAATTCATTAAGAAAAGCTAACTGACTTTCCAGGGATTTAATTCTCTTTCCCCTAAATCATACTAAGTCTCTCTAGCATTTAGAGGCATGAAAAAAAAAATAATAAAATGACCATAGATTTGGGAATGGTTAAACAAATTTGGTCCATTCTTTTACACCATAAAAATAGATGAATATGAATAATTCAGATAAGCATTCAAAGGTTTATATGAGCTGATGAAATATGAAGCGAATAAGTAGAACAAGGAAATAATGTTCACATTGACTACAGTAATATAAATAGAAAAATATAAAAAGGGAAGGGGGATGAATTATGTATGATAATAATGCCCAAGCTTGGATCCACCCTAAAGAAAGTTGAGGAAATATGCTAAGCTCCATTCTTTGTAGAAATGGGGGATTTGGGTGTGAAATGCTGTATGCACTGACAGACTCGATTGTTGTATTAATTTTGCTGAACTGAGTTTTTAAAAATTCTTTCTTACAAGGATGTCTTGTTAAGTACCTGAACATGGAAGAGTATATTTAGAAATTAAAGTGATATAAAACTATGCATCAATCATTTTTTTTATAGATAGGAAGGCTGGCTATCAAAGATCAATTTGATTAACTAAACCTTTTGCTTAGAAAAGTAAGAGATGAATACAAGCTAGGTTTTCTGGTTCCATAACCCAGGATCAATCATTATTGCTGCCGCATGAATACCAATTTGGTGCTCGTGGTCACTAGAAATAAATGCTTTGATGTCTCCTGACTACCAAAACTACAGTCTCAAAGGTTATCACTGATTTTCCTATCAACAAATTCAATATCCTGTTGTCTGTGTGCTTGTTCATTGACCTCTCTATGGCATTCGGCGCCACTAGAGATTGTCAAAAGTAGGAGAATTCGATAGATTTATGTCAATATTCCCCATGAAAAAGTTATGATAGTATATCACTGGAAATAGAAGAGAAGGGCAATAGCTTTAGGAAGGTCCCTGCACAAAGTATTTTCTAGAATTTTTAAGAGTTGAAATTTAGTCGTGCAATATCATATAGCAAATCATCACCTTTCTTTGAAACTTCCAAACACAGAAGGTCTATTCAGGACAAATGACAGTCAAGATCTTATCTACTTCCCCACTACCCACTACAAAAAGAAATGCTGATCTCTTCAGTTGTTTATGAAATCTTTGATGGAAGGACCAGGACTATGGATAATGACTTATTCAAGGCAGCTTTGGGATAATGGGAGACCTCATCTTTGCCAAGGCCTCTCATATCAATTCTCCTCCATGCAATACCCTCCCCTTTCACACACACACACACACACACACACACACACGCACACACACATAATCACATATTCTGTCTGGTTGCAGATTACTCATTGTACAAAATAAGCCCCAAATTTTGTTCAAAAAGCTCCAGAATCTTCCATCTGTAAGGGACCCCAGAAGTCTTTTGATTTGACCCATAATCAAAACCTAATCCCTCCTATGATATGATGGAGAAGTAGTCTTTCACATTTTATCCAAAGAAATCTAGTAAAGATTAATTCACTAACTCCTTGAAGCAGACCCTTCCACTTATGAAATTCGATGGCAGAATCTAATTCGGTGAATTGACCAGAAATACAGAGAATTTTAGACATTAAAAAGAACAAAAACAAGAAGAAATTCTTGACTACAGCAAAGACTTCTCAGACTGCCTTTCCCTTTTACTACCTTGTTTTAGTTAATATTCGCCAGTTGGCTTCATGCCTCATAACATTCTTGGAATAAGAAACATGATTTTCTATATTCTTCAATGTATTTGTGTCATAAAAGTCATTCAATATATTTTTTATCATTACTTGAGGCATTCATATCAAGCATCATCTCTGCCTATTCTTTTTGCATCAACACTCTCTCCTTCAGCTTATTCAAATTTCAGTCCCCAGGATACCCTTTGTCAATACTCAATTTCACACTATCCATTATACTTTCTTACAACCAAAATTGCCATCCAATTAATATGCTCAGTGCGGCTGCCTGGATTTTCATCTATGACTATTTAATTGCTATTTTGGTGTCTCCACATCAGAGGACAGGAAAGGCATTCTAACATTCAAAATACTGGGGAAATACTTCTTAAAAATTCATTTTTCCTAATTATTTTGAAATAAATCTAGAGGACTTCAGATTTCCAGCTAGAAGAGATTTTAAAAAGGCATTTAGGCCAATTGCTTCAGTTTACAGAGGAGGAAAGTAAGCACCAGAAATCCTAAACTATCTTCCTGGGGTAACAAATGTGATAGAGTTGGTATTTAAACTCGGGGGCTTTAAATTGAAAGTTGCAATTTGTTCTATGGTACAATGATGCCTCCTAGAGCTTTTTTTAGTTTTCCATTTAAATACCCATCCTACCATTTGTTCTCAGACTCATCTAATGGCAAAGGATGGAAGGTTTTTTCTCTTTCTGTTACCCATTAGTAAATAATGGTTTCTGTTCTAGTACTATTGAAATTTTATTTATGCAACAGAATGCACTGTTATTAAACCTTTGGCTCTGGCCTGCTCACGTTCAATTTCTGGCACTATCTGCATATCAACGCAATGTTCTCTGATGTCAAGTGACAATTTTCTACATCAGTTATGTTGGCAGAATTCATTCCTACTGAGAGACAACTCATTGGCTTCTAGGTAGGAGAAAAAGTGACTGATGAATTCTTGTAGAAGTTACTTTCCATGTCTTCCTTTATGGCTCAACTCTGGTGTCTCCACCTTTATAAAGTCTTTATTGAACCCAAACTGTTTTCTCCATTCTCAAAGTGAAAGTCAAAACACAGAACCTGAGACATACTATCAAGCTTCCCTCTCTCTGTTAAAATATTTATCAGCCAGCTATACCAGTACTGGATCTTTATCCTGAAGAAATCATGAAAAAGAGGAAAAATCCCACATGTACAAAAAATATTCATAGAAGCTCTTTTTGTAGTGGCAAAGAATTGGAAATTGAAGGGATGCCCATCAATTGGGAAATAGCTGAACAAATTGTGGTATATGATAGAATACTATCATTCTATAAGGAATTATGAGGGATGGGATTTCAAAAAAGCCTAGAAAGACTTGAATGAATTGATACAGAGTAAAATGAGAACCAAAAGAACATTTTACACTCTAACAATGAGTGATGATCAACTATGATGGACTTGTTCATTTCAGTAGTACAATAATCAAAGACAATTTTAAATTACCATTCATATCAGAAAAGGAATTATGGCATTTGTTATCTTTACTAATCTAATTATCTTCAATTTTAAAAAATTGTTTCATATATAATGCCATTTTTCTAATGTTTTCTTTCTTCTATTTGGATTTGATTCTTCTCTTACAACATGATCAATATGGAGCTATGTTGATCATGATTAGAAATGTAGAGCCTATATTAGATTGATTTCTGTTAGGAGGTGGGAGAGGAAAGGGAAGGAAGGAGAAAAATGTGAAACTCAAAACCTTACCAAAAAATGATTAGTAAAAACTACTGTTGCATGTATTTGGAAAAACAAGCAAATAAATAAAATATTGATCAGTATAAGATAAGAGATTGAAGAATATGGAGCAGACATAGCTCCTTATAAATGTAATATAGTAGGTTTTCAGAAATTGCTACCTATACTCCGCTCTCTCCACCATGAATTCTTGATGCTTCACATTTTTTTTTGCAATAGAGAGCCCCAAACAGGTATTCATCAGTGAGCAAAAAATAACCTTGACTCACCATTGCAATTCAGTTCATATTCTATTTAATGTTAAGGTAATGAATGCATGACCAATGCCAGCCATTGGGCTAAGAAATCTGGATAGTGACAGATGTCAGACATTGCTAGCTCTTAGGCACAGCTACCTATTGAATTAAAAAGTGGACACATGGAAATGGGGTGGCAGAGGTATTTTAAGTAAAAGGGAGAGACCAATACAAAAATTCAGAGATAGGCTTGCAGATACAAGATTTGTTCAGTGATTTAGAAAAGGAAAAACTGATTGTGAGATAGAGTAGTCAGGAAAATCTTCTGGAGTGGGTTGAGATTTCTGAGAGCAACAATAGAAAGGAAAGAGAATTTCTCCCTCCTATGTGTCTTTTTCACTCCAATTCTCTTGTCTAGAGAGGCAGAATTGAGTAGATTTCTGGGTTAGAGAATTTTGGCTAAGAGTTAGCAAGATCTGAGTTCTGCCTCTCATCTTAGCTGTGAGTTCACAGGTAATATCTGTGCCTCAGTTTATTTATCTGTAAAATGGAGAAAGTAATACCTATATTCTCTAGCTCACAAGGTTGTCATGAGACTTAAATGATATAAGGAATATAAAGGGTTTTGTAAACTTTAGAGCATTCTATTTGTGCCCTTCTGATTGAACTGAAATTGATGACCTGGTCCATCAGAGAGAATAAAATTGCAGGGATAAAAGAATCATGGAAGGGATCTAATATAAGGCTTTCCCTTTACAGAACAAGAAACTGGGAATTTCCAGGTAAAACCATTTGCCTATGGTGCACCTGATTCTAGAACCAGTGCTCTCTGGTCTCAATTCTGTACCAATGCCTTCTGACCTCTTCCATGGTTTTAGTATCCTTGTCTCTACTTTCTTTTGGAGGGAATGGAATCCTGGTAGAACAGGGAATATGAAGAACATATAATCTCATTCCCATATCGACAGAACACAGCTATATTTCACATAGAGATTGAAGTCAAAACAAAACCGAACCAAAAAAAAAAAAACCCCAAAACAGCCTGTCCAACTAAATTTCACAAATTAATAGTCCCCAGAGTCCACAGCCCTTGCTAATCAAAGTGCATTGACTCATTGGCTTTGGAGATTAAGTAAGAGTCCAGGGATCAAAAGGATGTACAGAGGCCTCATCAGTACAAGTGGTTCCAACCAGCCAAGGAGCAGGAACAATGTAAGAGCCATTAGGAAGATCAAACTCCGCGAGCCTTAGTGGTCTGGACAGTGGCAATTCAGAGACCTCACCATAGGAAGCAGAATTTCATGTATTGACATTACAATATAATACCACTTAGAGATGTTTGTAAGGGAATGAAAAAAGCCCAGGAGTCCTTTGAGAAGCCTGCCACGTGTGATAGCCATCGAACACAAGACTGGACTAATAGTTCTTAACTTGGAGTCCATTAATTTATTTTAAAATGTTTCAGTATAATTGATTTCCTTTGTAATCCTATGTATGATATTTATGCATTTAAAAGCAACAATATTCTATTTTCTTAGGCTGCCAAAGGCTTCTTTGATCCAAAATGGCTGTTGCTGACTAAGATGTGGGCAACAAAAGTCTCATTCTAGGGCTATAATGAGGATCTTTACAGAGGTCAACAGCCAGCCAAGAAAAGGCACCTGCCAAAGTTATACAGGAACCAGTCACTGGAAGGAAGATTTGAGCCCGCTCATTTGACGCTAGAGACAGTGAACATCCTATTGTGATACTTTGCGCAGTTTTGAAACAAGCTTTCAAAAATAGGAAAAAGCTAACCTGTCACTTAAAGGTTTATGCTGCTTAGTGCTGCCACTGCACTACCCAGGGTTCAAGCTCATTGGAAACCCTGGGACCACAAGGCTCTCCCAAGGTGCAATCCCCTCTCTCAAGGCGAACCTATTCCAGAGTGGCCCTGCCCATCACAAAATAAAGTGAACTCTCCTTGGAGGTCCCACCAGTTTCTCCAGGATCTGTCACAGTGTCTGCCTCAACCAATATACATTGGGGGATCTGAACCCAACTCCCTTACAATCAGTCAAGGACAACGGAGGCTATTGCTCCTCAAACTTTACCTTACTGTTGAAAGATTATTGCCAAAATATCAATGTTCGGACAATTAGAGCATTGAGAGGTTAGTTTCATCTCACTGGTGAAAGACTATTCCTATAGAATCACTATTCTGATAATTAGATCATTGAGAGACAGGTTAACTTTACTATATTGTCCCCTCCAAATAATCTACCTGGTATTAGGGTAGTGCCATGGTGCCTCAATAACATGGGAGAGACCTCATGCAAAAGGACAAGGTCTCCCACTCTATGCAGGCTATCATCAGAAATTCTGCTTCCTGTCAGATCAGACCAAGGGGTGAAGATGGTTCTGGAAGAGGTAGTGAGAAGAAAAAACTCCCCTCACTATAATCAATATAATGTGCAAATCATATTGTCTTTTACATGATGTCATAGTTTTCTTCAATTAAACAGGGCAACAATCGATCATCAATCAGTCTTCATCATGGGATTAAGCTCAAGCAAAGCCTCACCAGTTGGAGATTTCACAGAGGAGTTCCATATCAGTTTTTTCTTATCAATCTTTCCAGAAAGCTTATACAATTTTGGAATAAATATTAGAGTTTGCTATAGGAAAACACTTTTCTTTAGGTTTTTGCAAGGCAAATGGGGTTAAGTGGCTTGCCCAAGGCCACACAGCTAGGTAATCATTAAGTGTCTGAGGCCAGATTTGAACTCAGGTACTCCTGACTCCAGGGCCGGTGCTCTATCCACTGCACAACCTAGTCACCCCAGGAAAACGCTTTTGATGACATTTTACTCTACTGAATCACTTAAATGATAAATGAGTAATTCTGTACATCTTTAGTTAGTTGAGTTACTTTAAAGAGGGGTCTGCTATAAATTTTTGGTGATACAAATCTATATGTTCCATACCGATCCTTGTTCAAAGATGTCATTGTGTGGTTCACAACAAACCTCTAACCGCTGTAGTTTCCTTTAGGAAATTCTCTCAGTCCATTTTGATTAGTAGGAACTGAGATCTCATGGGGCTCCAGTTACTCCAAAAAGATCGACATAGTTATCCATACAGGAAAAAGCCAAGTGGACGAAAAGTCTTTATTTTCTTGGCTAGTATGAAGACAATTTATAGTGACAATCCATCAATACATTTATGTTGGGCCACTACTAGGAAAGAACAGAAGTTGAACAGGCTGGATTACCTTGAGAAAGTGTTAAATTCTTTAAATGACCCCAAACTTGTTCGTAAAACAAAAGCATATACTTTAATGCCCACATTCTTGCATTGGTGGTGCATACATCATTCAGTGAAAAACAATGAAGATGAGGATAAGGTATGAACAGCAAACAAGCACATCATAAATTAGGATTAAGAGAGGTTTCTTAACATATGACATCGAAGAAAGGCGGGCCTAAAAAAAGAGGCAGATTGGTCATAATGTAAGAATCAAGAATTGATGATAGCATGTTCCATTGGTAACCAAGAAAATAGGAATCTCCCACCCTAATCCTTTCCTCAAATGCATTGGCTGGACCTCACTTATAGCTGATTTGCAGGAAAATGCAGATAAGATTTATGCTGGATCTATAGTCATGGATTGACTACAATTTCCTTTGATTAAGGAAAGGTTTATATTAATTGGATCATTGATAAAAGCATTGTATTATTGAATTGAATTTGGTAGTTTAAAAGATCCAAGGAATTCTCCAAGGATCCTGGTTACTAATGAACAATTCGAGTACTACTCAACCTTTCTTGTGTTTTGATCTTAATGTTGAATTTGGGGCAGCCTATTCATTGCCTCTGCTCCTGTCTTTTTTTTTTTTTTCTTAAGGCTTTAGAGACTTCACTTGGATTTGAAAGATGACCCCATTTTTATAAGAGATGCCCTGGAGGAGGTCTACGGTAGGCCAAGCACAAATAACACTATCATTCTGAGCTTCAGGTTTTTACAGACAAGGAGTGAAATTGCGCAGTGGGATGTAAAAAGGCGTGACACTGTGTCTTGTTTTACATGGACTATAAACTTAAGGTATTCTCTGATCTTGGTCCTTCCATCCAACTTAAAGCATAACTGACTTTACCTGGAAGGGAATCTTTTTCTGCATAAGATAAATGCTTCCTACAATACTCCGACCTCATCATGGAAAGCAGACATGGTTTTCTTTTTCTCTAGGTATTGCCAGCAGCTAACACCGGGAAATGCACACAAAAGACACTTAATGAATACATACAGAATTGAATCATTCTCTCCCTTAGACTCTTCATTGGCTTTTTAAAATAATGTCAAAAATAGATCTATTTTTTTCATCTGCAAAATGGAAGTTGTAATATTTGTGCTGTTGCTCATAGAGATAAGTAAACTGAAAAATTCTTGAGGTCAGTGTTAGAAAAATCAGTCATTCAACTATTCAATTTTTACTATGTGTGAGGTCTCACAACCAGACAACAATGAAAAAAATTCTTCTTTAGTGGAGCTTTCATTTTTATCAAAGGAAGAGACATACACATATGTAGATACATATATGTGCATATCAAATGTATATGTAAATATATACACACACTATACTTGTATACACACAGAAAGTGATATTTTGGTAGCAATAATGGGAAGTGCTAGGAGCTAAGAATACTAAGATGCAGAAAGTCTATGATTATGTTTAATAGGTGTCTATAGACAAACAAGATTGATTTTTATATTACACAATTGTAAATCCAAGGATAATTGATATAGAACCTGAAAGTACTTCAGAAGGCATCAAGTTCAATATCTCATTTTTCAGAAGAGGAAACTGAGGCACTAGTCATAAGATGATTTGTCTAGAACAGATGCAGAATATTCAGGATGCTTGTGGATAAAGCTCACTAGACTCTAAAACCAGCACTTCAATCTACAAGATTGCTTATGGCATTAGAAATATTTGTGCCAGATTAAAAAAAAATCACAGGCCATTTAATATTGCTATAATAATAATAATAATAATGATAATGCCATCAGTAAGTTGATGCCATTAGATTTAAGTTCTGGTTCTCCTACATACTTATTCTGTGCTTTGGGTAAGTTTTAAATTCTCCAAACCTCAGTTTTCTCATCAGAATTAGGGCAGATAAGAGTCATAATAGCTATTTTTAATTTAAAAAATAATTAATTTTTAATTAATACCAATCTATTTTTTCTTCCTCTCCCTTGTATTATATATGACTCAGACTGGTATTGAAGAAAGTACTTAGTAATATAGAAATGTGGGAGATGGCTATGAATAGATATAGGAACCCAGCTACCCAGTTTGTCCAATCTCTTCCCTGCCCTTTGCCCTTCCACTTATTAGATTATGGTGCTATTTCCTCTATGGTACAGGTATCATTGTTTTTAGAGCAGTATTGAAGGAGATATAGTAACTATCTCCTATATTCCGCTTCCCCTGTAGCCCTAGAGTCCTTTTCACTGCTTCTAGTCCTATTCTTCATGAAAAGTCTGCCCTTGATAGGAGGCCTGCAGGGCCAATGGCAGGTCTTTTGAAAACTCATGCTTTTGCCATTTCATCACCTGGACAGCATGATGTTGGGGTTTGACTAAAGATTCCTTGCCTTTGATTGTAACACAGTGTGATCTGACAGTATCTGCTGTTCTCATCCAACACAGAAACTACCCTGTCCCAACTTGTTAAAGGCTTCAGTAAAGTAGCCTGCCTTGATGGATGCCTAATGTGGAATCTCTTATGAATGGTTGTCAGTGGAGGCCAACTGATACAACAGCACCAACAACCAGGATCATCACACTGATGGACTGTTGCCTCCAAGGAAGTCAACAGGTATAAAGATTCATGAAAGCTTATATCTAAACAGCTTTTATGTACATGAACTTGCTCCCTTTATCTCTGGTCCTTTTTTGCCATTGCTGCCAAAGAAGTTGACCAACTTTGTTTAGTTTTGTTTTCTCTGTGGGACATTTGATATCTTCTACATGAAGCCTTTCCTTATTCTTATAACTGCTAGTGCCCTTCCCTCAAAAGAAAAGAATGACTTGCATTCATTTTAGAAAAGTCAGTTGACTTGCCCTACATAATGTAAAATTCCAGAGGACAGGGAGGACAGTTTTGTTTGTTTACTTGTTTGTTTGTTTTCTGATTGTAACTCTAGCTCCTTTCTGTTTGAGGCCACAATAGTGGGCACTTGATGAACATCTGTTGACTTATTGATAGATTGATGTAAAAGCGCAGGAGAAGAGGGGAACTCAAAAATGTGCTTCTCTTGTGCTTTTTTAAAAAGTTTTTTTGTAAGGCAATGGGGTTAAGTGGCTTGCCCAAGGCCACACAGCTAGGTAATTATTAAGTGTCTGAGGCTGGATTTGGACTCAGGTCCTCCTGACTCCAGGCTCGGTGCTCTATCTACTGTGCCACCTAGCTGCCCCTAAAAATGTACTTCTCATTAGAAATGGAATTAGGATTAGAAATTTAAATCTAAATTGTAGAGGAAGTTGTTAAATAATAAAATAAAGAGGCCAGACATGGACAGACAAATCACTTTGTCTCATTCAGCTCTTTACTCCCTCCCCCCTTTCGCCCTTCAATGTTAAAAAAGATGGTGAGAAAAACTGTGATTTGCTGGAAAATCCTTATTGGACCAACTAGGACTGTAGAACCTGATAGATACTAGGAGAAATCGAGATTTTTAGCCTTTCAGTTCCATCTTCATTCTTCATTTAGACTACATCATGATGGCTACCATCAGGAATTGAGGTAAAATTCCAAAGTACAATAATGCACCTTTGTCCTCTCTCATTCATATGTATGTCTCACTTCTTGCCTAGATCTTGCTTCTCAAAGTCCCCCGAGACCCAAAGACATCGATGCCATCCAGATCCACCTTCCTTCCTCAAAATGTCTCTTCTGCCCTCTGAATATAAATCAAAATTCATTTTCCTTAAAATCTGTGTACATTTGATTAGAAGATATAACCAATGCTAGCTATGAATGAGGTTCATCCCCTAATAAAGAAGTAGTATAAATTTGTCATTCCCTTTTTGGGGTAGGAGGAAATTGGTTTAAGTGATTCGCCCAGGGTCATGCAGCTAGTTCATATTTGAGGCTGAATTTGAACTCAAAGTCCTTTTGACTTTAGAACTGATGCCCTATTATTATACCATCTAGATCCCCCCAAATTTCATTTAATATGCAAATTTAGTAACTGAAAGAAATCTCTAGGGTAGTGGTTTTAAAGCATAGATGTATGATCTATTTTTTTTATAATTATAGTTAGATGTAGTTGGTTGACTTTTTAAACATATATATTTAAGATGATGCATTTAAAAATATTCTAATGATATCTACAGCCTTCATCAGAGGACCAAAGATGTCTAAAACACTTGGAATTTCTTTCTTGACAACTTTACCTTCTTCTTTCCCTACCGGCTCATCTTTTCTACATAACTTGGTAGAATGGCGATCATATTAAGTCAAAGAACTAGAGAAGGAAATGACTTCAAAAATCAATACAACCCCATCTCTGCACCAACCTCCCCTTAGCTCCAGAGTTTAAGATGATAGGGGTGAGTGTAGCAATTCCATTTGATTCATTTCAAATGCACATTGGCATTAATATTCCATTTCCCTTGGGTTGCCTGACAGTTGCTTCAGTCACGAATCAATGAGATTGTCTGGGGAAAATTATTATTATTGTTATAATTATCATTATAATCATCATTCATAATAAAATAATTAGAATTAGCCTAAGGCATTACTGTTAGATTTAGGGATATTATTTGAGAAGCCTTTAAAAAGGAGAAGGAAGAGGAAGATGAGGAAGATGACTGGTGTGTGAATGAAGAAAGGTCAAAGGCAAATATCTGAAAAATGTCAAATGTTAACAGAATGAAAGCACTATAGATTCATTGATAGAGAAGCATCTATCCAACCCACAATCATAACATAAATGTTCATCAAGGGTTCCTTTCTTTCACAATTGATGTTTTTCAGAGGTGAAGGAATCTAATTCTCTTATTCTTCCTTCTTGGGAAAAATAATTTTAATATAATAGTTTTTTTTCTTCAGTGTATAGCTATATGTTTATTTAAAAAGTAATGTCTATTTGTTATCTCATGTTAGACAAATTTAAGATAATAAATGATAGAAATGTTGTATGCTGAAATGATATTAGTATCAATGATGCACTGAGAAGGATCTATTTTTCTTATTCTCAGGAGAGACCCTACTCACACCATCTCAGCCTTTTCAGCAATAAACCTAGAACCTATCTCATTTAATAACTTTTCTTCTTCTCAGTATTTTATTCTGTGATTTCTATCTCATCCCTGTGACATATGTTCCACTGAAATTGTTCAAGCTAACATTAATGACACAAGGAGAACATATGGGAGGAAAACTCCTTGAGAGTAGGCATGGCATTGAACCTCTCTGTATCCACGAGGCTTGACCCATAGGAGATGGGAAGTATTTATTGACTAGCGTAATAGGCTTTGGAAGACAATACCTGATAGAAGCATTATGGACAGCCCCCAGAGAAGCTTTTGATGAAGTTTTTAAAAATGCCTTTTATCTTGGGGTCTCAGGTCTTCCATTGATAATCTTGCTTCTAAGAAAGCATATTGTCATCATATTGTCACTCATATTGTCATCATCATTATCATCTCATCACTAGGAGTAGTTTATCACCTTAAGTTCTATTATTCTCTCATTCTCATCCTTCTGAGGGGTTTTAGATAGAAATTAGCCTAGCATAAGAACTTTCATGTTGTTTTATTTTATATGGAATCTTTTTGGTATTGTTGAGTAGATGAATAAAACAACTTTAACTGAAAAATATTAGAATATATACTCATCCTTTCACTAAAAGTTTCATGATCACCGAAAGCATATTCAGGACATCCCCAGTCGCAAAGAGGACAACAGGGTTGATCTGTACTGAATTTTGCTTCCCATTGATTTTTATATTTTTAGTAAAACATTTGTATTTTGGAAGCTTTTTATGCTAACTCTGAAATTCTGGGATTATCTTCTTGGCAAGCAATATTTTTCATTTACTTCCTAGTTGTGACCTAACTTTGTGAGTCAAAACAAATCTCTTTTCCTCTTTGAGACTCAGTTTTCTCAGGTGGAAAAATGGGGATAATGCTTCTATTTAAATGTCACTATAAAACTAAAGAGCAGTGTGGTAGCTCAGATGTGAGGTAAGAAGGACCTGAATTCAAATTTGGCTTAAGAGGCTGTTTTTGTGAACCTAGACAAGTCTCTTAGCCTGATTTGCCTCAGTTTCCTCATCTATAAAATGACTTAGAGAAGGAAAGTACTCTGGTATTTTTGCCACAAAAATTCCAAAAGGGATAATAAAAAATCAGACTTAACTGAAAAAAAAAAGACCAGAAACAATTACACAGCAATAGTGCTATTATCTGTTCCTTTATACTTAATGCAGAGTAAATCATTACACAGGCCAACAATGCTTTTGTTAAATGAATGAAACTACCAGAACAAAATAAGCTTACTAAAAACATCTTTAGAACAATTCCACCAATAGAAATCATGAAATAGTTGCCATATATGCATGTATATAGGTATATGAAATATTTATTCAATCATCACATATTATTCTTGTACATATATGTGTGTGATATAAATTCCAACTTTTTATAAACATTATGAAAATTTGGGATGGTGATATTGGTTAATTTTTTTATTATGTTTTGTGAATTAACATCATCTCTGGACAATTTGGGGCAAAAGATTGAGCCATAATAATGGAAGCGCTAATTCCAGTCCAGTTTATTGGTTGAGTTTTACAGAATACTTTAAGGTTCATATTTGTAGTTTGGGGATTTAAATCCATCAAAGATAGTGAGCTTCTGATATATTATTCAAGCCACCAGCTTGTAACTTGCTAGGTATTTTGTAGGAACTAAATTTTTAAAAGCCTGAGGTGATACATTGCATAGTTTTAAAAAATAATTTCCTTGAAAAGCAAACATTGATTTTAATCAATCAATAATTATATACTATTATATTCTAGTCACTGTGATTGCTGATGAGACTTCAAAGAAAAATATATAGTTGTCACTGCCTTCAAGGTCCTTACTTTGTAAAAAAGGAAGTAAGCTTCCTTGTGGGTATGTATCCAGTTGTTTGTGAAGTTGGGAAAACTCAAGGCTATCTCAAAGAAAGTAGTTTGAAAGAAAATTTCCATTCTAGGAAATGGATGCACACACACACACACACACACACACACACACACAAATACAACCATTTGTTTGACTTAAATTATTCATTTTCCAAAATAAAGTAGTCTAACATCAAAGCTATAAAGTTACATCTTTGTGGAAGTTATGATATAAATATGTTTATTTATAAATATGCATACATGAATATATCCAAATATAAAATGATGGTTACCATTTATAAAGGGCTTTAAGCTTTGACAAGAGTTTTCCATATACTATCTCATTAGATCCTCCCAATAATCTTTTGAGGTAAGTGCTATTATTAACCATATTTTACAGGCAAAAAATCTGAGTAGTAGAAAATTCTGGTGAATTACCCATGATGCCAAAACTAGTGAGTGTCTTTAGCACTCAAACTTAAGTCTTCCTGACTCTAGAATTGGCATTCTATCCACTGTGCCACACAGCTGTTGAAGTTTTAGAGAACATCTAGTAATTCTTTGCTATATGAAACCTATTCATTCTCTATACCATCTATCTATCTCTTTTTCTTTGCTCCACCTCTTTATGTATTTTCTCATCTTTCTGATGAAGGACCAAACTATTGGTGCATGTGTCTGATTATACCTTCTGAAAAATAAATGAAAAAAGAACACTACTATGATTCTCTATTCACTTTGTCTTCTTTGAAACATCACTATTGGTTCCAGAATAATGTATTCAAATGCTTCCTCTAAATGATATAGGGGAACAATTTCTCCCTAAGGCAGAAAATTGTATAAAATAATATCCTGTAGAAAGAAGGAAGTAATATTCATCATGCTAGGGGAGAACTCATCTCCTGGCTTCAAATCTCTGTGGATTCAGGGTGAACACTTCCTTAACACAGGAACACTTGCCATTTAAATATTCTGGGGATTTTCATTATTTTTATTTTTTGAAGGGTATCTGTTTCCTGATTCAGTAATTTCTGAATGATCCACGAGGCCAACAACATTTAGGAAAAACAAAGTAATTTAAACTAAAGAAAATGATTTACTTTCAGTAGAAAATAACCAAGTAGATATCATCAAACCCAGAGACCTAAAACAGTAACAGAATTTTTAGAAAGTAATGTGACCCCTCCTACCCACTTCTTTGATACCATATACCAGTAGAAAGAAAAGATTTCTGAGACCTTCAACTTTAGAAGGCAGGATGAGTTATTGATATAATCACAGAGAATTTAGAACTGGAAGAGATCACATTAGACATGCCATGCAACTCATTTCAGAACTAGAGAATTCACCCAAAATGGATAGCTACCCTTTGGCTTTAGACGTAGATTGGCTGAGATGAGAAAAAGGGAAATGATAGATGTTGCAGAGGTTGTGGGAGAATTGGGACATTAATGCATTGCTGGTGGAATTGTGAACAGCTCCAACCATTCTGGAAAGCAATGGAACTATGCCCAAAGATCAATAAAGCTGTTCATTCCCTTTGACCCAGCAATTCCAATTCTAGGATTATATCCAGAAGAAATAATAAAAAATGGGAAAAGTTCAACATGTTCCGAAATATTCATAGCAACTCTTTTTGTAGTGGCAAAAATTGGAAATTGAGGGGATGCCATCAGTTGGGGAATGGCTAAACAAGTTATGGCACATGAATACTATGGAATATTAGTGTTCTATAAGAAACCATAAATGGTAAGATTCCAGAGAATCATGGAATGAGTTACAGAAGGTGATGCTGAGAGAAGGGGGAAGAACCAAGAGAACAATGTACACATTAACAACATTGTGAGATGAATAACCTGGATGGAAGCAGCTCTTCTCTGCAGTTCAGAGAGCTAGGACACCATATTAGACTAGCAATGGATCAAATGCTATGCTCATCTAGAGGAAGAAAAACCAAACCAAAAACCAAAAAAAATTTAAAACAACCCTTCAGAATCTGATGAAGACTTTATGAAAAAACATCTCTTATGTATCTCTTTCCCTTAACTGTAATTCCTCATAATGAAATGACTAATCTGTAAACATTTTTGTCACAAATATGTATATACAATGTTAACCTGACTGCTGTTGAGGGGAGGGGGATGTGGAAGAAAATTTTGTGACTTAATATACATATATATATATATATATAGTATATAGATTAATGTTGAAAAACTTTCATAACATATATTCATAAAATAAAGTATCAATTAAAATATTTATTAAAAACCTTCTAGGAAACAGGTATTATGCTAAGTAGGAGGGACACAAAGAAGGACAAAAAAGAGTCCCCATTCTCAGATAGTCTGATAGGAGAGACAAAGTTCAAGCAACTATGGACATACATGGACATACATATACACACTCACATAGACTCACATAAAAGGACATCATTAATGTTAGGAGAATAAGGAAAATCTTCTTGGGAAAGAAGCCTTTTTAGCTGGAATTTGATTGAGGCAAACCTTAATAATTGTCCTAAGGATGAACCTGATTACTTACTACTCAATAGAAAAGATCTCCAGATCACTAGCCAATGATTTTGGTCAGAATAAGGAATTTATGTTGTTCAGTATTCACATCCTTGGTGGGGAAACATTGAGCTATCTTTGCAACTTAATTATCCAGATCAACTATTTAAAAGTTCATGTGATTTTTTAAAAATTATTTATTTATTTTTACCCATATGCACATGCAATATTTCCAAGTTACAAAATTTCCCTTCATGCTCCTTTCCCACCCCCCCTCCCCTTAGCAGGGAACAGTCAGGTTAGTATTGTACATGTAAAAACATGTTGACAAATGAGTAATTTTAGGCATGATGAAATATGATTAAGGGAAAAGAGATACATAAGAGATAATTTTTATAAATTTTATAAATTTATAAAGTGTTCAGCAGTAAAAGTGTCCATCAGATTTGAAAGGGTTATTTTTTTTTAATTTGTGTATATTTTGTTTTGTTTTTCTTCCTCTGGTTGGCGATAATATAGTACAGAGCCAGTCAAATACAGTTGTCTTAGCTCTCTGGACTGCCAAGAGGAGTTGCTTCCATCAAGGTTGCTCATCAAACAATGTTGTTGTTGATGGGTACAATGATCTCTTGGTTCTTTCCCTTCACTTAGCGTCAGATCCCATAAATCAGGTTCATATGATTTAAAGCTGGAACCAAGATTAAGGAATGCACAAGGCTATATAGACAATATGCATGAGGCTCGAACACTGGTTTTTGAAATAGTGAGAGTGACTCTATATTTGCTCTGTCATGGTGCCCCTCTTCTGGTGCATAGGTAGGTTTGGCACATGAATGAAGTGAGTCATATGCATTATTTCAGAAACTAGCTCAATATCCTCAGAAAATAAAGCTTATCATAAATGAGAAATAGAACATTAATTAGAAGGTACTCAGAAAAGAATTTTTCTACATTATATTTATAGAATCCTTTTTTTATCAAGAAGCAGCTCCCAAAAGATATAACTCACAAAATCAACTCATTTTCTCTCATTAGATATTCAAATAAAAGAATTCCAATGTTCTAACTAGTTTTCTTTAATATTATTAAGACTTATTGAAAAGCTAATTCCTTAGACCAGCATTAGATTTAAGGGCTACAGTTTTGCTATTTTTTTTTCATTTTTTTTATTGTTCTTGAAAAATGTTGCTAGGCACCTCTATGTTCTACTCTAACAAAATCAATATGTCCCTGAGTCACAGAATCACAGAATTTCAGAGCTGGAAGAGACCTAAATGATCATCTATATCAGCTCACACTTGATCAAATTAATTTCATTTGAAAACACTTCAGATATAATACTAAATTAATCTTTATAAATTTATGTAGATTTCCTCAAAATGCTACAGCAATAGATTTCTTTAAGGAAATAACATTTAATTATATCTTTGTAAAGGAACCATAGATCAAACGTGAGACAACAATGTTGAAAAATTAACTAGAATTCCATTTAGCAAGAAGTCATTAAAAAAATAAAAAGGAGACTTGTTAAAACGATCCCTACAATTTTCAGTCTTCAGTTTACGTTGATTCTCATCAATTATTAATGCCATTTGTGACAGAAACAAAAGACTGCTTCTATGAAAATGCAAGTTTTGCTTAAATTTTATCCTTTACATGCTCGCTTTTCATATAAATATCAAACTATGTTCATTTCTCTTTCTTGAGTATTTATTGCATAGGGAATCAATTAACAGCAAAGTTAATTGCCAACTATAAAGTTGCTAATTGAGTCAAATTACACATGATGGTTTTGTAATTTGGATAAATGATGGCTTCAGATGGATACATGACCTCCAAACTTATGTCATCTAAGACCTGGGGCTATGTAATATAACAATCCAAAGAGAAATTACATTAAAATACAAACAGACTCAAGTCACAACAACTTGGTGAAATTGTGGCACATATATAATAAAGATTCCAATCAAGAAAGTTTCTTCTAGGTAGAATAAAAAGCATCCAGCCTGGAAGAATAGTCTTTTTCGCATGACTACCTTTTAAACATTCTATATGCTACCCTTACTTTTCTACTGGTTGTTTCCCAGACTTAGTTTTTGTTTTTGTTTTTGTTTCTTTATTTTAAGGCAATGGGGTTAAGTGACTTGCCCAAGGTCACACAGCTAGGCAATTATTATATGTCTGACGCCAGATTTGAACTCAGGTACTCCTGACTCCAGGACTAGTGCTCTATCCACTACACCACCTAGTCGCCCCCCCCCGACTTAGTTTTCAGTCTTCAGCTTCTCTGCCTTTAAACAGTCTATATCCCCAAGATTAGAAATGAATATCCTGCTTTTCTCTTAGAATTGATTAGAACACCTATTTTTCTTCAACGTTTATCTGATAGATCATTTGATATCTTCTTTAATTTCAATCTTCCTCCTTCTTCCTCAAATTATCCCATTCTCAACTTGTCTAAGTTTTGACTGCATTTACTGATCCTTAGGATTTTTTATTAAGTTTTATTTTGTCTTCTTTCTCTTCCTTTTTGTGCATTGTACCTTGCCTGAGTAGGTAATTATAAATGTTCTGAATGATTGAATGTATGGATGGATGAATGAATGGAAAAGCTAATATCTCCTTGGTGTCTGTGGAACCTATATCACAGTTGCTAGATAAAGATATTGGTGGCAACTATGTTTATTTCTTCTTAAGTCTACTATCTTGCTTATTCTCTAAATATTATCAGTTTACTCATGATCTCTCAGTTATATAAGTACGGATGTTGCCATATATTTAATTGTTGTTGTCACTTGTCCTTCTTTCTCCAAGAAAACCATGACATCTGGGAAGTGACGCCATGAGAAGCACATGAATTGGATTTGAGTGAAGGGGTTGTTGTGCTAAGTTACCATGCTCACTTTCTCCTCCTGTGATCAGATATGGATCAGAATGACTAGAGATGACTCTGGATATTTAGTAGTAGATATGAACCAAATGGCAAATAAGAAAAAGACTGTTTGACTTTGGAGACAACTTTCATATCTTATTTGTCAAAGGAGGGTTAGTGGAAAGGAAAATAAAATTTAAAGTGGAAATGACTGAATATCCTGAATTTACAACCTAATTCTCTCACTTTTGGACCCTGGACAAGTTGTTTAATTCGTTTGTGTCTATTTTGCCTTTCCCTGTAAAATAAGGAGGTTGGATCAATGGGCCTCTCATTTCTCTCTTCTAGTTCTGGCACTTCAAAGAATGTCAATGCTTTATACACTGACTCTTTCAATTACATGAAATAAAACTGCATTATTGGTTGATTTTTAAAGATAGTAAAAGTCATAGATGTTGCAATGGGTGAAGTGCTGGGCCTGGAGTTAGAATTCAACTTCCTGAGTCCAAATTCAGACTCATACTAAGCAGTTGTGTGACCCTGGACAATTCACTTCTCACTGTTTGCCTCAGTTTCCTCACCTATAAAATGAATTGGGAAAGGAAATGACAAAATACTCCAGTATCTTTGCCAAGAAATCCCCAACAAGGGTCATGAAGAACCCGACATGATGGAAACAACACAACGGCAGCAGCAGTAGCAGCAGCAGAAGCAACAAAAGGAAAAGGCAATACCACTATGGATCTTTGATCTAATTAATTGGGCATTTCAGTGTGTATCATGACCCATCCATGTCTTATCTCATGAAATCATTGCCCATGCCATTCTATTCAGTGTATATACACTATAAAATAGATACTTAACAATTATCCAGTTCATTTGAGCAATGTAAAACAAAGTCGAACTACTCTAATTATACTCATAGGTGAATTTTTACCTAAATTATCAAGCTATCTATGTGGTATGGCAGGAAAGCAAAGGAGAAGATTATCAGAATTTCTCCCTGCACTTTAATCAAACAGCTAATTTCATTTTGTTTGCCTTTTATACAGTTTATCAATTTCTGGAAAGCATATTAATTTCATTAGTTATGTTTTACCTATCCATCCAGTGCTTCAGCACTCATTCTCTTTATTATCACTTGCTTGAAAATTCACTCATCTTGGATGCTTTGGTTTTTCCAAGACTATACCCTCTAATTACTCCTACTCAGTTTTCCTTATCTTATTTGTTTGCATTATTTGCCATTTTAAAAAATCTTTCCTCTTATTTCCTATAATTCCCCCCCCCATATTATCTTAGTATACTTTCTCCCCTCTCTGTGGACATAAAAGAGAATACATTGGATGTTAGAAGTGGTCAAATAGCCCTGTCAAAGAAAATTCAGACCCTGAGCCCATCCTCCCCTGCCTTCTTCTCATCCAGTGGCGAGTAACACTCTCCAACTGTCAAAATACTGACCCTACTTCTACAAGGGCTCAAGTTGGCTTATTAGAAGTTACAAGTTGATGCCCTCCATTAAAAGGGCATATGATGCTCAAATGACTGTCTCTCATGTCTAAAATTATCTTCCTCCTCTCATTGTTTCTTAAAATCTCTGTTCCTTTTCCCCAAAAACTTAGCTCAAATACCACATTCTGGGAAAAGTCTTTTCCAGGTCCCATTTCCATCCCAAATACAAAAGTACTGCTTTATCCTTACCTTCCTACTTTTCTAGATGGTTTGTACCTTTTATGGACCTATTTATTTTCTTTTTGACTTTCTAACTTTAAATAGGGCACTCTAATTACTATACTAATTAGCACCTTTCTTTTATCTTAGTATTTACTATTATCAGGATTTGGAATCAAGGATAGTTGTATCAGGATTATTAGAAGAGACAAAGGGCCAGGAGCTCTCCCCCAACTCCTGTCAAACCAAGCTAATGATCCAAAGGGATCTTGGTACCAATTTTTTGAAACTGAAAAAGGATCTTGCTTAGGCTACATGAGGGAATGGTCAAAATGAATGCATGGATATGGGATCACCCTACTGAGATATTAGATTCTATAAAGTGTCGGATCTGTCTTGGTGTTTAAGATATCTTTCTGACCCAGAAACAAGTTAACCAAGCCTCATCCTCTTATGAAAATCTGAAAACTTTCATATTGCCACTACAGAGGCACACAAATTCCTTAATAGCAACTAAGTTCAAACCATATGTAAGCTGTCATCCATGGCACAATGTTACACAAGTCAGCCATATATCCTGACAGAGAAAGCAACAATAACTAATTGTTTTAAAGCTCAAAGTAAGTTAGGCTTGGCATATGGCATAATATTCTAAAAAATTAAGAGTGTAAAATAAATGGAAGGGCTAACTTTGGGAAGTAACTGGCTTCCCCATCTTTTCCAGGTGCCACTCCCATATCAAACTACTTCTATATGGTTACTTACTATTCTACATGGTTTGTAGCTTCTGTGTACTATTTATTTTATTTTTGTCTTTCTGACTCTAAATAGAGCACACTATCCATTATATTAATTACCAACTTACTATTATCTTAGCATTTACTATTATCATGATTTAGAATCAAGGATAGTTGCAGCAGGAGTATTAGAAGAGGCAGAGGACAAGGACCTTGTCTCCCACCTCCTGTTGAGCCAGGCTTTGATCCAAAGGGATCTCAGCTTCAGTTTTTGAAACTGAAAAAGGCTATTTATTGCCTTGGTTACATGAACTGTCTTCAGATATGGGCTAGATAACTAATTATTAAGGATTATGAGGAGAAAATTCTTATAAATAGATAACTTCTGATATTTCTTCTTGTAACAAAAATCATATGATTTATATACTCTCTGGAATATGGAAATTCTTTAAGATAGAACTGCATTTAATGATGCTATGTAACTAGGTCCTTACTGACATTTGCATCCTTGATCTTCTTTTTTGATAACTCATGCACTCACCAATATCTACTTATCAAATTCCA
The DNA here is from genome assembly GCF_037893015.1 of Macrotis lagotis. Classification (NCBI taxonomy): domain Eukaryota; kingdom Metazoa; phylum Chordata; class Mammalia; order Peramelemorphia; family Peramelidae; genus Macrotis; species Macrotis lagotis. The sequence goes on along the minus strand of NC_133663.1, from coordinate 34,681,206 downwards.
AGTATCTACCTCAAGCCTTACATATCATACTACAACTTTCTAACCAAACTTGGTAGTTTGTTAATTATATTTCTTCATGTAAATGGAAAAGCTTTCAGGGTAATCTAATGTTGAATAATTCCCCAAACCTTGTTATAAGCTTTGAGTTTCATAAAAGGTGATAAGTCTAAAGTAATACCATAATTTAACACAGAAGCTGAGAATTGAAAAGAGGGTTGTTATCCTTAGTACATTGTGGATAGGTTTTGCCTAGCTATTTTCACAGTCATGTCAAATGGTTAATAGCCAGATTTGTCAATAAATGTTAAAATATGTGTGTATATTTAAAAATAGATTCTAAAAGACACTATTGAAAGACATAATCAAAATGTATGAGAAAAACTCCAATAGTCTCTGATCATATACCTTCTGCAGGATTGGATTTTGATCATTTACTCACTTTTTTAAAACTACTACAAAGTGCCAAGGTTGGCTGCTTTAGAGTTGAGGGCATCTTATCTAATCCATTCCCCCTAATTTGTTCTGAAGATAAGCTATTATTCAGTGACTGCCTTAATTGTTTCTTGTTCTGGAAGTTCTTTTATTTTAGCATTTAATTCATTTCCTAATCATTTGAGCCAAATGGTGTTTGAAAGTTGGTCTTAAACTAACTTCTGTTGTTCATGTGAGAGGGGCAAAAAAAGAACAAAAAGGCACAGGGCCTTTGAATCTCCCACACCAGTGTGTCCTTTCAATCTATTTTCAATAAAACTATGCTTTTTTTCCCCCTTCAAAATGCGAAGACTACTAGAAAGACAAGGTTCTTTTAAGAATGTTAGAGATGTCAGGATTCTGGAAGCTTCTCAGAGAGAATTGCTGAGAAGGGGGTTGTTCTTTATACCCTGTATACAATAAATTATTTCTCCAAATCAGCTTCAAGTAGAAGTTTTTTCAATATTTACCACATCTTTTGGATGATGGATTTGGTGTGCTGTTACTCCAATTCAAAGATGTGTAAATATCAGGAAAAAACCTTGTTGCCCACTCACTTTGCATCTTCTCCTTAGCACCATGGAAGACACAATAGCTTTTCCAATTGAATTCAAGACAATCAAAATCAACAAGAATTTACTGAGGAGGAATTATCTTTTCTAGCTAATTAGAACAGAAAGACAAAAAAAAGTTTTCCTGTCTATATTCTATCAAAGAAAATGAGATAAAGACATGTACCTACTTATAAAATATGGATATGGGATGACAGAGTATCTGGAATGTCATTAGTGAAGAACTCTCTCCACCCTATAGATAGGTGTTTGTATGTAGACATACATAAACCCAAATGTGTGAATGAATCCTTTCTATGAAGGAGTATTTATTCTAATCAGGGAGACTCCAAGACCAAAGAAAATAATATATATTCAAATACATATATACATACATATCTACAATATCTGATTATTTGCATGTGTATGGATTATATGATGAATGTATACACACACACACATATAATATATATGCATACATAAAGACCTATGCAGAATAGATATGAGGAGCAAGATATACATACATGTATGTATATGTGTATTTAAATATACATGCTTAAGACTCAAACAGAGTAGATAGAAGGTAATATCATAAAAGAAGGCATTAGTGAAAGGGGAAAGTCTTTTGCAGAAGGCAGAATTTGAACTGGGGGAGCCTCAAACCCAGAGCTTCATGACTGTAATTCTAGTTCTCCATTCACTAGGTCAAAGAATCTCTTGCTATAAAAGATTTTATATATATATATATACATATATATATATATATATATACACACATATTATATATATAAAATATGTGTGTATATATATATATTTATGTATGTATATTTGTGTTTGGGGGGGTCAAGTGGGAGATGGTATATGAGCTCTTTTAACATCTAACTGAAGTCTCAGTGAATTTTGCTATTTGAATTGAACCCCTTCAGAGAAAGTAAGAGCAGGAATACCAAATTTTAGCATTGTCTTTGAAATTGATTTCCACAATCTCAATCCAATGTGAATCTGGGAAATGAAGAATGAAATCTAAAAATCCCAAAGACCAAAAGTCATTTTAATACCCCATTACTCCAAGATTTCCTCCTTTGACTGTTCACATGAATTCTTGTCAATGTCATGGTTTCCACAGAGAACCCTAAAAATGGGAGCAAGTGGGTCAAATTCACTTTATTTCCCAGTACGATTTTTGATTTTTGCCTTTGTATTTGGTTAAATAATTAAGACATGAGAAAAGATTCATCAGAAAAAGCAGATTGACCAAAGAAACACACATGAGTGAATGAAATTCCCTTATTAATATAAAAGCAATAATTTGCAAAGGTTTGGGATTAGTCTGCAAGAGGATGGAGTTGTGTCATTCTTAAACTACAAATATAAATGATTTTTAACCACAGAGTTAAAGAAATAGATTTCTCTCCCGTTCAGTTGTAGCTTAATGTGAAATGGTTACATGTATTTAATCCTGCAAAATGATAGTAACAAGCTACCTCTGAGTGGGCTTTTCCTACATAAAGTATTTTTAATGGGTTCCTGCTAATGTGTTCAATTTTTATAATGAAAGTCTCACCAAATTATAGGACAGACTGCTCTTAACTCTTACTGCCTTGAAATGGGACAGTAATTGAATGAGGCAAGAAATCCCTATTTGACCTTGAAGACTGTGATTCAAATTTTCCTGTCTCTTGCGATTTTGAAAATAGAAAGAGATATGATAGTCATTTTCTAGCCTTTTCCATTTTATGCAGTCACCTAATGACACTAAATAAAATGTTTCAAAATTGACAAGGCAATGAATGAACAAGAGAGTCATCCATATTTTATAAAAAAAAAAATCAGAAGTATTAATGAAACCGAAGTTTCATTCAGAGTTCTGTTTAAAAAAATAGCATTTCCACAGAAGGAAATGGTTAATGAATGTCATTCATTTAAAATTGACCAGAAGAAAAATTGCAAGGAAATATTTGAATGTATAGGAAAGCAGGCTAGCATCTAAAAGAAATACACTATCTTTAACAAAGAAGATCCTGGATACAAGCATCTATGAAATGACCCTTTGCATTTACTAAGATGCAATAACAATCTTTGCTATGCTAGGTTATAAATTTAAGAATCATCTATGTGAACATATTGCATCAAATATATTCATAAATGATGTTGAAGTATAAATATATTTATGACCACATGTTTATGATCAATATGTTCAAGCATAGTGTCCTTTTTAATGTAATACCAATTATCTCTGGAAGAAAATTATTTCCATGGGACTGGCTAATTACAAGCTAAATCAGGAAGACCTATCCTCATTTTAAGGAGCAAATGGCTGGCTACATTCTCTACAACCTGTGTAAAGAACTTTAGAAAGGAAGGATTGGCCTTAAGCATATGATATGAGAAGAACAGAAATTCTCTTCTAAAAGAAAGGGTTTGTTTTTATAAAAATGAGCCCATTAATAAAAATTTATTTCAATTTGACTTCTAACACCTATGCTAAAAGTGATACATGAGTTGAAGGATAAGAACAGAGTATCTGTAAAGGATTACAAATTGCTAATAATCACTTGGAAAAAATGTTTACCCTCACAAGTGCTCCAACAGTTATAAATTAAAACAATTTTGAAGTTCTATCTTGCAGAGTCAAATTGGAAAAAAAATAATGAGCCGATGCTGGCAGGTTTGAGAGAAAACAAATAGATGCATTTATTGCTTGTGGAATTTGAGTCAATGCAATCTTTTTTGGAGAGGAGTTTGATAGTACATATTCAAGATGATAAAAATAATCATACTCTTTTATCCAATAATTCCATTGTCAGAGATACACCTTGACGAAACAAACAAACAACAGACTCATCTATTCAAAGCATTTGATAGCATTATTATATATAATCTGGGAAAAAAACCAGAAACAACCTATAATTAAAAGATAGAGGAATTTTTAAGATTGTTATTGATAAATTTTATTTTTAATCACTATTATTTTCCCCTGTATCTTTTCTTTTATCCTGTCCCAGAGAACTATCCCTTATAATAAAGGATATAATAGCGGAATTGTTAAATGAATTATGGTATATTCATGTAACACAACAGTATAGCAAGTGCAACAAGTATGAAGAATACAAAGAAACTGGAAGGATCATTATGGAAATAACACAAAGTGAAGGATCATTATGGAAATAAAGACAAACCTCGGATAATGTTACATTCGTTAACTATGATCCAATAAGCAAAAAATGAATAAGAAAGAGTGAATCATCCTAAATCATTATTTATATTGACATTTAATGGTAAATTTCTAATAAAAACTTATTTTCAAGAAAGAATATTTATTCTAAAGAGGAGACTCTAAAATAGTGAAAAATCTAAAGCAAAGTGTGTTTGTGTATATGTATGTGTGTGAGACTGTGTGTGTGTATATGTTTGTACGAAAGTGAGAGAGAGAGAGAAAAGAAGAAGAAGAAAGAGAGAGAGAGAGAGAGAGAGAGAGAGAGAGAGAGAGAGAGAGAGAGGTGAGAGTTTTTACACGAAATAGAGATTGGTTGAAATATGGTATAGGACACTGAATTTATGATGTGTGAAACAAGCATGAAAAATTTATATTCTGAGAAGACTTATCAGAATGATGCAGGCAAAGAAAGCAAAACCAAGAAAATGTACAGACCTACCACAACGTAAATGAAGAAAACAAAACCAACACTAAAAGACAACTCACAGTGAATAACTGTAATAAACACTGCTCCTGGAGCACTAAGATGTGCTCTAAAAACACAAGCTATCAATATTTTTTAAAAGATACTGAGTTTCAAGAAGCATGTATCATTGAAAAGAGGAAGGAATAAAATTATCCAATTCCTTCCCCAAAAGGCAATCAGTGTTTTTAGATATTAAATTATAAAGTTCCTTAACCACCAGAAAACACTCATTAGATGCTTGAGATTTTATTACATTCACATTGGATAATATCATCTTATAAAGATTAATTTCTTTCTACCAGTGCCTAATTCTCTATATACCTGTGCCTTGATTCAATCATCTTATCCATTAAGTTTGCTTCACATGAAGTCAGTCAGCACGGCTTTTTCTTCAGGCCATCATTATTATCTATAGCTCTTTTATAATTAAGGAAGCATGTACTTCCTCTCATCCATTGGACAGCTTTTTAATTTTTTTCTCATAGATCTGTCAATATTTAGACCATTAGGATGATTGGATCTTCCTGCTGGATTCCAATTTTGCAACCAACACAATCTACAGAACAGTCAATAGAACGGACTATTTGAACCTGGGAGGTTTTGGGGACATATATGTTTTCTGAATCTCTCTTTAGTCTCTGATTTCTGTATAATTTATGTAACATGAAGCATTGCAAGGGAGTATATTCAAAAAAAAAACCCTTTCCATTGTTTATTTAAAGTTCTTTGTATCATGTCTCCAATTGACTTTTCTAGACTTTCTGCACATCACTCTCCTCTCTGCATTCTACATTCCAAACCAAAAAGATGTCATAGACCTACTCATAAGTGCCATAGAGATTTGAGTAGGAAGAGGCCAAGTTAAAGTGGGGTGGAGTAAGGAGGGAAGGGTGTGTGCAAGGGCAAAGACTTGAATAAAATGATTAAAATAAGTATATGATTTGATGATGTGTAAAGAACAATTCTGGGAAACTGAAATTGGACCCAATTTATTTGCTACCTATATGACCTTGGAAAAACCATTTAATCTCACTGGACTACATTGTCTCCACTGGTAAAATCTGGGGAGGGTTGAACTAGACGAGGTTTAGATTTCTTTACATATTGGGATTTATGCATTTCTCATTCTCAATTCACAGTGAGTATAATAGCTTTAAAAAAGCATGATTCAATGAAAAACATTCAGGATTTGGATCAGAGAATTAGGGTTCAAATTCTAGTTCTGCCTTCTGTCTATGACCATGGTTAATTTTATTTGTACCTTTATGAACTTTGGGCACCAATTTCCTCATCTTATTCAAGGGAACTGTTTTAAAGAAACACAGGGGACCTTTCCAGCTTTAATCTCAGACCATATGATTCTACTAATATGCCTGAATTTGGTATACGTGTGTGAGAGGAAGAGTAAAGAACAGTCTTATGAAAGATCATTGGAAAGGAAAATGGTGAGGAAGGCTGATTGAATGATGATTGATGTTTGTCCTTTGTTCTCAAAGAAGACCATGACATCAGAGAAGTGATGTCATGACATGCAAATGAATTAGATCTGAGTGAGGGGGTGCAGTGCAAAGCCAACAGCCTTACCTTCTCTTCCTGAGTCATCTGGGGGCAGCTAGGTGGCCCAGTGGATAGAACACCAGTCCTGGTATCAGGAGGACCTGAGTTCAAATCTGATCTCAGAAACCTAATAATTGCCTAGCTGTGTGATCTTGGGCAACTCAATTAACCCCATTACCTTAAATAAATAATTTTTTTTAAAAAAGATATGGATGAGAATGATGGAGATGGCCCTAGATGCAATGGGAGACATTTTTTTTAAAAAATTAAATTTGGGGTGGCTTGGTGGTGCAGTGGATAGAGTACTGGCCTGGGAATCAGGAGTACCTGAGTTCAAATCCGACCTCAGACACTTAATAATTGCGTGGCCTTGGGCAAGCTGCTTAACCCCATTGCCTTAGGAAATCTGAAAAAAAAATAAATTTTTCCCTGGTCAGAGATTGACTGAGGCAACACCCATTCAGTAATTAAGGTTAAGTAAGAGAGAGATGAGGAGAAGAAGCCAAGAAAGTTCACTTCAACAAAAAAATAATCTGAGAGGGTAAGACCCTCAGAGTTTCTGGGCCAAAGTAAACATTTGCTATTTACATTTTCTCTGTAGTAATCAGGGCCCAAACAATGGCCAAGTGGGTTTAGACTGTGGCCCATTGTTGGCCAATCAAGGAAATCCAGATTTGGATTTGGGATTTGAAATCCCAAGAACTCTTTCCAGGCCTTTGACAGAGTACCCATAGATACAAGAAGAAAAAGGAAATGAAAGAAAGGAAGGACGGAAGGAAGGAAGGAAGGAAGGAAGGAAGGAAGGAACGAAGGGAGGGAGGGAGGGAGTAAATGAAAGAAAGGAAAGGAGTAAAGGAAGAATGAAATAGAACAAAAGAAAAAAGACTGGTAGCCCAACATGCCAGTGGTGGGACTACTCCCTCCCATTACTTACAGAGGAGAGGAAGAAGAATAGCTGACTGGATAAAACAGATCAACATGAAGGAAAACCCAAAGCCAAGGAAATGAGGGGAGTGATATTTATCAGACTAAAAAAATTTCTCCTGAGAGATAATAAATACAACAAGCTATTTGATTTGAGGCTTGATAAGTTAATTGACATTTTTTTCATTTATAGAAAATATATCTATCTCATGAATTCTCTATTCACCTATCAAAATGAACAATAAATGTTTTTATGTATCTCTAGGTCCTTAGATAAAAAGGTTCTTTTGTAAATGCAAAGCAATATTAATAAACTGGGATATAAACTGAGTACAAAATAATGTTCAATAAAGAGAAATCCTAAGCTTTCTTTTTTTAAATCTGAAAAATATTAATTACTGGACTTGACCCAAGTAGACTTGTTATTTTATATGCTTTGAATAATCTTTAGGGGCATTCACTGGGCTCTCCAGAAGCAATAAAAAATGATTTGTAAAATCAGAACTTAATTAAATACAATACCTCTACAATAAAGTAATATTGCGATTGAAATTTAGCTTAAACATGATTCAAAATAGTTATGAATCCCAGTGCAACCATGGCTGATCTCATTATTCTATTTGGATGTTACTGTATTTATACAAAATATTAATCTTTTGAACTGAGCTTTTTTTAATCTTATATTAGTATTTTTGAAATTTTATGCATCATTTTCATTTAGTTTTAAAGATATGATAGCAAGCACAAAGACATTTCAATATTTTATCAAGAAAGTTTATCAATAGAGGCATTTAGAAAACAAATCCTTAATCATTAGAAGCTTGCATGATGTTTCTAAGAGAAAAATCAATCTATCTTCATTTCTTTTGTTGAATAGTCTTATTAAGCATGGTATAATTTTGAATTTAGCGAATTATTTTATAAATTTTTTAATGCCTTTGGCAATAACCTTCATGATAATTATGGTACAGAACAAGTTACTAATCATGATGCTATTATGACCAAATAACTTGCTCAAAGCAACAAAGCAAATACATATCGTGATTTAGTTTTTGCTTCTGTTGGGACAGAAGCTATAGCTACGCTAATAATGGTGCAGGTAGAAACAGGAGTAGCGCCAAGTGTTGTTGATTAGAGTTTGTAAGCTAGTCTGCTGACAACTTTTCAGATTTTTGAGATGGTGGGTCCTTCAGTTTAGAATAACTTTACAGGATGCCGTCTACATTACTCTTCCAATGGTAGGATACTTCAGTTCTGGTGTCATGAGATGGGCCTGTCCTTTTTTTGGCTATCTGTGCCAGATGACTGTTATAAAGTTGGCATCCCCTCTGAGTATCTTAGGAAATGAAATCCATTCATCACACTCAACTAGATTATCTATAGTATTTGAATTTTTTATTCAAATTTAACTTTTAGTCATTAAGCAACTTCTAGTTGGTAGCTATGGTTGCAACTTACACACCTGGAATTTTTAGAGTCCTTTTTGGTGTATGATTTTTTGAGGCTTCATCCATATCTACTTCCAAATGGAATAGAATGAGAGCTGGTTCTGGCTGCCAAAAAGTGGACTAGATTTTTTTGTGCTTAAACGACCATACCCAAAGAATGCTGAATAATGTCTTTGAATTGCAATGAAGACAAGTTTAGAGGAAAATGACGTAATATTCTTTCTATGACCCAAAGCAACATTTCCCCCTTTTTTAACACATCTAGAGATAAAAATGGAATTTAAATTTACAGAAACATTAGAGTGAAGTTATCCACAAGGATAATTTAATATACAACTGCATAAAGAAGTTCAGAATCCAGAATGCAAGGAATAATTGTCTTTCTGTACTTAGCACCAGCTCCACTTTATCTGTAGGATTGGATTCCTCTTGGAGGACCATCATTCAAATATCAAGATCATTTAGAGAACATCCAAGAAATGACAAGGTAGGCAGGTAGAAGTGATCATCATGTGATGCAAGGAAGGGTTGAAGGAACTTGGAATATTTAGAATGAAGAAATGAAAATGAATATAAAAAGAATGCATGATAATTATAATGTGTGTGGAGAGAGAGAGAGAGAGAGAGAGAGAGAGAGAGAGAGAGAGAGAGAGAAATTGTTATATAAATGAAGAAAAATCTCATTCTCTTTTGCTCCAGAAGAGAAGACAAAGGAAAAAAGGTAGAAGCTACAAGGAAGAAGATCCTGACTTATCATAAGAAATAACTTTTTTTTTTAAAAAAAAAAAGGATAGTTATCTAATAATGGAATTGACTGTTTCATAAAGTCTTGGTCATTAGAAGTGTTGAATAAAGGTCAGGTAATTATCAGTCAAGGATGCTAAAGAAGAGATTTAGCCATTACGTAGGTGTTTAGATAATCTGCTATTTAAATTCCCTTCTATCTATGAAATACTGATTCTATGAAAATTATATAAACAATTTGTAATGCATAATGAAATCAAATGATTATTTTTCCCCTCATAGAAAGTTGAAAAATTGGAGAATTGTGGCCACATCATTTGAAACAAATGGTTTATTATGTTTTTGGAAAAAAAAACAAATAAAACTTGAATTCAGGAGAGATTTGTATTCAGTTTTAGCCTCTGACACTTCGTATTTTTGTGATCTTGGGCAAACCCTTAATGTCTATGCATTTAAATTTTTTTTTTATAAAAATGGGATGTACCTGTTGGTATTTTGCATCCAACTCATAAGATTTTGAGGAGGATCAAATGAGTTATTGCATGTTAAGGACTCTGAAAATCTTAATGTACCATCATTATCATCAATCATCATTATTCAGAATATCCACATTACCACATATAATACTTCCATATTAATCATCTTCCATATTAATCTTAATGCATAATGCCATATTTTGGGATCACTTTCAAAATTGGTAAACATTTTAAGCATTTTAACTTTATTTTCTTTTACTATAAATTACATTTCTTTATAAATTCTTTATTCAGACATTTTGATCTTTAAGCTTTTCCTCATCCATGACACCAGATTTCTCATCCTACATTATTGTATAGGGAGTCTCTCATGATTACAATATACTCTTATAATCCCTAGTTTCATTTAAGGTGCTACTTTCTCCAAGGTGCTACTTTCTCCATTGGCCTTCAGGATATTCTCTTGATAGTCTTAGTGTTCCTATCTTGAAATAGTTTTGTGTGATTTTTTATTACTTTCTCTATATATGAAAGTTAGACCCTCCTGTTCCCACTCATCAAAAACTCCTTGAAGACAAGATCTGGTTTGTATCCCAAGAGCCTTATGCAGACACACAGGAAGTAATAGTTAAACTTAATGTAGTGTTTTCTTAACATTCAGTTGCTTGACTATGAACATATAAAATATAGTTAAAATGGAATTTGTGATTTATTTACATTTTAAAAGCCACACATATTTTGCTTTGCCTTGTGGTAACATTTTAAGAAATCATCACCATAATAATAATTTAAAAAAACTTTTCTGAAATATTCACAAATTTTTGATGAACAAGATTACAAATTTTCAACTTGCAGTTGAAGAGTTTTTCAGAAATTACCAACATGCAATCTAGCCTTGACTGTATGATGGTATGGCTGTCTCCACCCCATAATTTAGAGACATCTGCTTCACTATCTGGGAACTAGAAGAAAATTTCAATGATTCCAACTCAAAAGGCTAAGTGAAACAAGAAATAGAAAAAGAAAATAAAATTTGTGATGATTCCTATTTGCCCAAGGTCAAGGTATTTCTGTTGGCTTTCTTACTCTGCCACAATGTTGTATCCTTCATTAGAGATGCTTAGTTTCCTGTTTCCAAAGGCTTCTTTTATCTGCTCACTCCATATTAGTACTCATCAGCCATCTGCACAATTTTTCCATTATCTATTGTTATCTACCTTGACTTCGCCCAAACAGTCCATTCCAAGTTTGCCTTCAAGATCAATTATCCATTTTCCTGTTTTCAAGATAACCATATCAATATTGTATGAACAAATGATTAACCTCCAGTACTATTTCTAGAACATTTTAAAAGGCAACTCAAATTCCATGATCTCTTAAAGATACAACAACAATATCAACAGCCTTGATTGGAAAAGTTATCAAAGTTGATGTTACACATACACATAAACACACACACACACACACACACACAGATGCAAAGATGCACAGATGCACTCACTCATTATGCTACCTAGCTGCCCCTCACTTAAGACTCAAAAATCCTATCAGAGAAATATCTTTGGCTATTATTATCCACCAAAGTTTTGAAAACAAGAAAACGGAATTTCAGAGCAGTTAAATTATTTGCCTCTTGCCAAAGAGCTAGGAAAATGTCAGGCAAGGCTGAACCCAGTCTTTCTGACTCTCAGAAACTACCTTTAGTAGAGAAAGAGGAAATAAGAATGCAAAAATGACTTTGTAAAGGAGGTGACACATGACTTAAACTTTCCAGGAAGGGACTACAAAAATCAGAGAGAGAGAGAGAGAGAGAGAGAGAGAGAGAGAGAGAGAGAGAGAGAGAGAGAGAGAGATTGTGTGTGTGTGTGTGTGTGTGTGTTTCTCTTGGATGTATGTAAACCAAGACAGAATAGATGGTCACCAAGGGAGAGAGACTAGAGAGAGAGGTGAAGAGAGCCTCAGGGGGGTGCTTCTACTCTTGGAGATTGAAAGCATATGAGTGAAAAGATGAGAAGTGGATGTTTTGGTAGAAAAAGAAGCAGGAGAGAATGGCATCACAATAAGGTGGGAAACTAAGATGAGGTGGGGTAGTGATTGGGAGTTTCAAAAGCAGCAAAGAAGTCAAGTAGATTGAGGATTAAGAAAAGGTGATTGGATTTAACAGTGAAGAGGTAGTTGGTAACCTTCGAGAGAGCAGTTTCAGTTAAGTGGAGGCTCAGAAGCCTGATTGTTAGGGCTCAAGGAGTGAGTGGGTTGTGAGGAAGGAGAGGCCAGAAATAGAATTCTTTTGAGGAGTTTGCCACTAAAAGAGAGGAGAGATAAAAGATGTCAAATTGAAGAGTTATGGGGTTAGCTGGAAATTTTTGAAAGAAAACAGCTGGATATGTTTGTAATCAATTGAAATTTCCTTATTTCTTTTTACCTGTTTGAAATCAACATATTTCCCAATCTGAGGTGAAAAGTTATTTCTATGGACTTACATACACTAAGGAATATGGGGGGAAGAGGAATATGGTTTGAAGCTCCACAGGCCCTAGCAGTTTTCACTATCACATCGGTCACATTGGGGAGAGCATTAAGTAAAGGTGCATCATTCAGAACAACCAACAGTGATATCCTATAGATTTCAGGAGAGGAGCTTTTGACAATCCAAGAAAGCCATAGGAATCTAGTGAAGTTGATGGTCTTGACTTGGGGCTCCTCAGTGATGACTTGGGAAGTATATGTGGGATTGCATGGCTCTGCAGTCTTGTTTCTTTAGCTATGAAATGAGACTGGACAGCAAAATAATTGACAGTCTTTCCAAAACCAAAATGCTAAGATTCGACACCTATCAATTAATAACCATTAGGAACTTAATGTATAAAACAGGATGGCATTCCTAGTAATAGTATTATTTAAAACCAATTTCAAATAACCCCCAAATTATGTTTTTATCTTGGCATACTTCATTCCAGTTCTTATATTTTATAACAGATGAATCTCTTAGAATTATCGATTTAGACTGGAAAGAGAAAATCTACTCCAGCTTCTTTATTATATATATGAGGAGCCGGAGACCCAGGGAGGTCCTTGCCTAATATCACACAGCTAATAAGTTGAAGAGAAGGTATTCCAAATACAAATTACCAATACAACTCTTTTCCTACTCAGCTTACAGTGGGTAGATACCAAGGAACATATGAATTTGAATCCTGCCTCAGTTACTTGTTACCTTTGTGTCCCTGGGTAAATCCACTGACCTTGGTGTGCCTCAGGCAACTCTTTAGGATTTATCTGATATGATTACAATAAGTTTAGGGGCAAAAACTTCTCTCCTAAGTACTCCATTATTCCACTCTCTCTGAGAAGTCATTGATCTAGCAGTTTGCCCTAATAATAGACTGTGACCTGTCCATCCTGTACAAATGTTGTCATTGTAAGTTTGTCTCAGGGAATTCATTGAAAGTGCTGAGGATCTTCTTCCTGGTTCTTGGATTTTGCAAGGGTAGGAACACATGGGATTTCCCCTTGCAATCTCTAACCAACTGATTATAGATAGATAGATAGATAGATAGATAGATAGATAGATAGATATTCATATCAAACATTCTACCATTTACTCTTGTTCTTCAGAGTTCCTCATTATTTACGTGTTACAACCTGCTTCCCCGTCACTTGCAGCTCTCCTTTCCCCTCTGTGTGATATTCATTTTCAATTCTTCAAAGACTGTTGGGTTCCCTGTCAAAATCACAGATTCTTCAAGTATTTGAGTATTCTCTTAGATAGTAATGATGAGTCTGATGATTGAATTCTGAGCTTTGTAGAATCATGCCATCCTGATAATAAAGAAAATGAACTAGCAGAGATGAAATCCTGTTGAGAAAGGAAGGATGACTTTGGTATGTGTGGACTTAATTTGACATTGTGGCTGCTATTTTCTCTCTGCCTTCTCAGGCTTTATCAATGACTTTATCTCTATTATCTCTAAAATGAACACCAATACTTCATAAAAGAATTAACTTAAAAACTACCAGTTTGGAAATATTTCCACCATTAACAATGACATGGAACAAAGTATTACATGCTAAATTACTACTAAATAAAAAACCCTATTTTTTCTGAGTCTTTTGGGGAATGTGGCCGGGATGAGACAATATTTTGATTAGTTTAGGAAAATTTTGACTCAGAAACTTTTTCCATCAATGCATAATAGCAACTCATCTATAATGTATATTATATGAATTTGCCTGAAGACATTGAAAGATTGAGTGCCTTGCCTGTGGTCACATAGCTAATGTGTGCTTAAGGCAGATTTTGAAGTCAGCTCTTTCTGACTGCAAGGCCAGTGCCCTTACTTTCTTCCAAACATTCCAGTCAGATCAATATTACTATACCCATTAGATAGATGAGAAAGCTGAAACACTGGAGCATTTGGATAATATGTGCCCAAGACAGACTGCCAACTCAAGATTTCATTCCAAATCTATCTGCAACTGGATCAGGGGTTCCAAGGAAGAGAAAAGGAAACAACAGGGTATATTGAGAAGGCTACTAGACTTGACTTTAAGGGACTTCGCATCTCTCTCTTCCGTGTAAGACCTATGTGACTTAAATAGCTTCAGTTCACTTCAGTTTTCTCATCTATTGGACAAGAGAGGGCAGTCTCGGGTTGCTATTATCATAATTCCTCAGATATAATTTTTGCTGATTATTTGACAGATAGATATCATGTAGGACCCTAATGTCACCTCTGTCCATCACATGATTCCCAAATTAGGAGTTGAATGCACATCTCTTTTCTCCCAATTTTGTTCACTTAACCAAATAATTAGAGTTGGTTTATTTAGTAATTCCCATTTGTACCTTGGGCTCTGTCAAGTACTTATGGATGAAATGTCCTGGTCATTAACCTGCTGCTGAACAAGAGCCACAGCCAAAACAAGTTTCCTATTTTATTATTCACTGGCAAAAGATTCAACTTGATCTCAAGGCTACTCAAAACTTAGACCAGTGCTTGAGAGTCCCCAGTGGACTCTCAAATAAATACTTGCTGATTGACTGTACCTAAGGATAGGCATTGTTTCTTTGTCCTTGAGGGGCCTATGCTTAGTACAATCACCAGGTCATTGCTAATATAGTAGGAAGTGATAAGTGAAGAGCTTACTCTAACCTTACAGAAGTTTATAGAAGCAGCCAGCTGGGGCCAGATAGTTGAGAGGCAACAACCTCTCTTGGAATTCTTGTATTTCTAGACATGTGAGAGACATCAGGGGAACAGACACTCAGTAACCCTTCAAAGCTTATATTTCTTCGCCACAAACTTTATGACTGAGCTCTGGAGATACAAGAAAAGATGAAAACAAACCAGTCCCTGACCTCAAAAGCTCAAAATATACAGAAAGACAATATGATGTTTTAGGGTATCCTCATGCTGTTTATGGATTGGAACCCAATTGGGAGTCTGCTGCTTTGATTGATGATGATGTTTTGTCCTTCAGTGAGGTGATGCCATGACAAGCACATGAATTAGATTTGAGTGAGAGAGAACTGGGAGGTCACCAGCTTCACTTTCTCCTCCAAAATCATCTGGGTCCAGTGGCCAGATATGAATCAGGATGACTGGATATGGTCCTGGATGGGAGGCAATAAGGGTTTGGTGACATTCCCATTGTCACACAACTAGTGTCAAGTGTCTGAGGTCACATTCGAACTCCTGTCCACCTGACTCCAAGATCAGTGCTCCATCAATTGCACCAGATTAGTTACCTCAGGGCAGCTGAGAATTTCTGGCTAGAGAAGGAAGTGAACATTTTCATTGAATTACATAATTTTAGAGGTGGAAGATATAAAAAGGACCATCTAATTCAACTGATATCTGAACAATGTCCATTAGTGATCTCTAAGATCATACACACTTTGAATGAACATCTTCAATGAGGTGATCGACTCCAGAGCTCTGGAAGCAACTAATTTCACTTTTGGACATTGATAAGAAAGAGAGCAGCTAGGTGATGAAATATATCAATGCATAAGCCATAGAGTCACAAAGACCTGAGTTCAACTCCAGTTTTAGACTCTTACTAGATGTGTGACTTTAGGCAAGTTACCTCAACTGTAAATTTGTGTTTCCTCATCTGTCAAATAAGCTGGAGAATAAAATGGCAAGCTACTCTATTATCTCTGCCAAGAAAACCCCAAATGGGATCATGAAGAGTTGGACATGACTGAAACAAGTCATCAACAATTGACTGGAAGAAGCTTATTTAGGGAGTTGGTTTTCCTGGACATTAATCACTCATTTGAGGGATTTTACAATTTTCACTCATTTCTGTTCCTAATTCTATACTACCACCACTACTACCAGCACTCCTTCCATGAAAATGGAAGGGGAAAAGAAAAAACAAATCTAATCCTTCTGACACATGGCAGGCCTTCACCTGCCTGGAAATGGTTATCATGTCTCCTCTAATTCTAACAATTCTAAATCTTTTATTCAAGTGAAATAATCTTGATTCATTCTCTGAAAAAATGTATCTAATGAAAAGCCTTCATCTTTGTCATGTTAGGATTTTTCTTTTACCTTTAGCCTCTAAAGTCATTCCTGTGCTGCAGTAGAACCTCTTTCTCTGCCTGAGATCTCCTCATCTTGGAACATCCATCCTCCTTGCCCATCCACTTTTCTCATTGCTATATTCTATCTATGACCTCTGTTTTGTAGCAGGCCAAAGTTTATTCCCCTCCTGACTGTGCTTCTGACTTTCTGATCTTCCCTATGACACCCTCATTAGAATCAAAACTCCTTGAATACAGGGCCAGCTTTCTTTTCCCTTATATCTGCTTCTCCAGTTTTTAGCACAGAGCTCTCTACATAGTATTTATGGTTCTTTCCTATCTATTTTAGACTCACCTGTGATTTCATTGGCACATTCTGCAATGAAGTAACTCCTTTTCCCAAATCAGATCAACAGGCATTATATAATTTGTGACTTTAGGAGCTGATTAAGGCATCTATAAATTAATTGATACATGGTCACAAAGAAAATATGTACAAGCGGTGGGACTTAAACACACAGGTCCTTCTGACTGAGACCAACTCTGTCTAGTAAGTCATGCTGTCTTTTTAAAATATTTCATTTATCCAGGAATTTGACCATTCTGAGATTTGACCCAACATACCCTATTCTCACCCGTCGTGCTTGTAAACCAAAGAGAATACCCAGCAACGGAGGGCAGGAAGAAGACTTCGTTCTGGGCATCTAACAAGTGTGTTTATCCTGTTCCCTTAGATGACTGGCTGAGAAAGCTTAAGTCTATTATACATTAATCCTTCGACTCCTATCTCAATCTGAAGAGACATGATTCAGGAAGGAAACTAAAACCCTAAGATACAATGTAACATACAGAGAAGCTAAATTGAAATGGAGGTTTGAGAGATTTAATGCTACATTAATGAGGGTTTCTTCCTCTTTCAAGTTCAAGAAAAAGCCGCTTTTCACATAAATGAACATTTAACGAGGCATTATTTACCAGTGTCTGTGATTCACAATATTTTAAGCAAGATGAACAGCTTATTTCTTTCTTTTTTTATTCTTAGCTAGAATTACTTTTCCCATAAAAGTTAAACATACAAACTCTATCTATTAGGGTATTCCACTTGAATTTATTGACCTAATTTATTTTTATAAAATAGCAGGAGGAAAATATATTTAGCCTTCAAAAGTTTGCTGGTACAAGTGTTTATCCTGTACACCCTTAAGTTAGAAAAGTCAGCCTGGAATTTTCAGGGAATCTCAGACCTGCAATTTTGGTCCTAAAGAAGGGTTAAAATAACATCCCCTGAGGAAACACCCAAATCTGTTATCTACTCCTCCAGTTACTTACTGAAAGCTACTGCAATATTTCTAAATACGTACAAATTCATACATATATCTGCTCAAAAGAGTGGACCTAACAACAAGTGTACACAAACAAATCTATATCTATTATCTTCTATCATCTCTCTATCAATCATCTATCTATCTATCATCTGTCTATATAGCTATAATATACACATGTACATATCTACAAAGATACTCACAAAACTTTACAGACACATACAATACGTAGATATCTGCTTTTATGTGTGTAAACATGCATATACATTTTACATGTCTGTACAAAGAAGTGAAAAAAGCTGTCAGAATGACAATTTTGGCTCATGATGATGAAATAAAGGCCAATTTGTGAGAATCTGAAAATAATATCAGAAGACAGAAAACTCAAATGTACTGACCTTAAGGAGGAAACAAAACACAGTTGAATGATGGAACATCATTCATGTATAGCACTCTTCTTAATGATGCTACCATCTGAATCATTGACTTCCAAGACCATGACCATATCCATTGATTGTCCCTCCTTACTTATTTAAATATTTAAAAAATAAGAATGGATAGAAATAAGTCAAATGAACAATCATTTATTGGACTAGGACTAAAAGCCCTCTTGTTCTGTTTAGCTACTGAATCACACATTCTCTCTCTCTCTCTCTCTCTCTCTCTCTCTCTCTCTCTCTCTCTCTCTCATTTTAGACTTAGATAAAATCAATACCCTTTCCCAAAAGGTTTGGGTGGAAAGAATTAATCAAATAATCACTTAAAAAGCAAACACTTCTAAATGTGCAGTATTTGCACCTCACTGAGCTAGGTGCTAGAGATACTAAACTAAAATTTTAAAAAATCCCTTTACCTAAAGGTAAATTTGAGAATGAATTGTGTAGGCCAGATAAACAGAGTATAGAGAAGGTGAGTAGATGGGAAGGTAGCATTCAGGGGAAGGTCCAGGTCTTCTGTGCAAGAGACTTTCAGAATTTATCGTTTTACAAAGAATCACTTCAAACACAATAAGATGACTCAAATATGGCTCTGCTTATTTGCTTAAGGGCATAAGATACATAGAATGTCCATTTCTGTACAATAATGCATAATGAAATACAAAGGTATTCTTGATCTTTTCTTGCTATGTACTCTATACAGAGCCATGGAACTGTATCATTCAACTCTCAATGTTAAGACACTTATGAACTGCTATGCCCTATCAATATTGTGCAAGGTTTAGTGTCTTTGTGATCTAGGTTCAGCCCACCTTTTGACATTATTATCTCCTGACCAAGAGCTAATTACTTAACTTCAATGACTTCAGACAATGTCCTGAAACTTTCAATTAGGGCATAGATGAATTGCAACGTTATGTAAGGATGGTAGCATGAGAGAAAGATCATTGGTTCTGGACAAACTTCTGCTGTTTCATACATATTTGAAATTTAATAGTCACAACTTTTCTCTACCCTAGTTTCCAGAACTGTGAAATGAAGGAAATTGGAGTAGATGGCTGATGAGATCTCTTTCAACGCTACATATATTAGCATATGTGTGTATGCATGTGATCATTTCCCATACCATATGTAAAAAGCAATAAATCAATTTTACTGAGGAAAATTGTAATTTATTGGAAATTTCATTATTATTGATATTATTATAAAGGACTAAAGAGATTGAGTGACTTGTGTAAGGTTATGCAGTTAGAGAGCATCTGAGATAGTATAATGCATTTCTATAATACAAATACATTCACATACATATATGTGCATATATGTCTGCATAAATATATGCAAGCATTATATTTGAGATTTAGTGAGTATATGTACATGTGTGTGGTGTGATGTGTATTTCTATATGCAATATATAGGGTATAACTATGATACATACTCGCATAGACATACATATCATACATATAGCTCTCACTATAGATCATATAGATCATTATATCTACATATTTACATAAACATATAGATAGATAGCAACTAGGTGGCTCAAATTTGACCTCAGAAATTCAATAGCTATGTAACTCTGAGCAAGTCACTTAACTTTTGTTTGTCTTAATCCATCAGAGAAGGAAATGGCGAGCCAATCCAGTTTCTTTGCAATGAAAATCCTCAGAATGGTATGGTCCATGGAATCACAGAGAGTAGGAAATGACTGAATGATTGAACAACAATATTTGCCTGAATAGGGATATAGGCAAATTCATATGCCATTTGTAAAAATGATAAACCAATCATCCCAAGAAAAAAACAGCTATTTCCAAGATGAGTTATAGTTGTTTCTGATCCCATAGCTCTAATAGAGGATTTCCTCTGCCTCACTCCATTGTTTATTCTTAAGAATACACAACATACCCTCCAGGGCATCTGTGATCTAATCACTAAGGGTACTCCTTCTAACCAGCCAGATCACAACCTATCCATATTCATACATCCTATGGGTCCTTTTCCTATTTAAAAAAAAAATTGCAAGGAAATAATCAAATGACTTATCTAAGGTCACACAGCTAACTAAGTGAAGTATTGATTGTCTAAGGCTGAATTTGAACTCAAGTCCTTCTGACTCCAGGGCACTCTATCCAGAGTGCCATCTAACTGCCCCTTTTTTCATGTTTTCTCATAGTTTTTTATCTTAGTAGCCAACCTCATGCACTGGAGTCTATCCTTTCTTTCTCTTGATATGCAGAAAAACCAAGTGGAGCCTTTCCAATTGATCAGTCCCTCACTCTCTTTTGCACCTTGACATTTCTTTGATATATCTTTCTGCCTCAGACTTCTTAAAATCCCTATTTCTCCCAGAAACAAAGTCCCATTTTAATACCCTAATTCTTCTGCATTTGTGCCTGGCTATAGGTCATGTGGTATATTTAAATTTCTCTGGAGAAAATCACAATGTCACCAGGAAGAGGCACGTAGTAGGTACCAGCAGGCAAGAAAACAGAAGAGAAGTCTCAAAGTAACATAGATAGTTAAACTAGAGTTAGTTTCTAGAAATAGTTATCTAGAGTTCATCATTGCTAGGACTAATTCTCTCCAGCATTCTAGGGGAAGTATAGTCTCTGGACCATGTGGAATGAGGGTGAGGATAAGGAAGGGGGAGGGAATAATGGGAAAGGAAAGATAAAAATCTTTTTACTTATCTCTTGCAACTTGATTCTACTAAGGACTAAACAGTTCTTTCCCCTTGGCCTATGACTAATTGCTCTTCCCTGTAGACCTGAACATACAGAAGGGAGCCAGATGGAGCAAGTCCTTTCCTTTTTATTGTTTTTGTTTTTTTAGGATTTTGCAAAGCAAATGGGGTTAAGTGGCTTGCCCAAGGCCACACAGCTAGGTAATTATTAAATGTCTGAGACCTGATTTGAACCCAGGTACTCCTGACTCCAGGGCCGGTGCTTTATCCACTGCGCCACCTAGCCACCCCATGGAGCGAGTCCTTTTCACAGAGAAAGGAATATCCAGACGATGCATATGTTGACTGCTAACTTGTTGGAATCAGAAATATTAAAACCTTTAGGAAATTATTTTTGGCTCATTCTGAAAAAATATATATATTTCTTGCTCCCTCCTTTTGTAAAATCGTAGGAAACATCTCTCTGTGGATTTACAATAAATTGAACACTATTTATTACATACCAGTTTGGCCAGAATCATAGCAAACTAAAGAGACCAGGCCATATTCATGCCTTATGTACCCCCATCTGGTGAAGGTACACTTTACATAGTGCATTGGCTTTTGTCCTGATCACTGAACACTTAAGTGACTTGTCTGAGCTAACTCAGCCATCATGCCAGAGGGGATATTTGAAAGCAGGTCTCCCTAATTCCAGAGTGAACACTGTGTATAATGTGCTGCTTTGCAAGTAATACTCAACACAATTGTTCCCTGATTCTTTTGTTAAATCATTTAGAATCTTAAACGGAAGAAAACCATCTCTTTTGAAGAAGAAATTTTAAAAGTTGTGGAACAAAAATTGATAATTTTAGAAATGCTAATAACTTTTATTGCTTAAGAAAATAAATTCATTAGACTGAAAGTCATGACTTATGCATTGCTCTATAAAACCTCTCCATACCCTTAACAGCTGTGAGATGCTTTCTAATTTCCCTTTTAAAAATTATAATAACATTATTTCGAGAAGTTATCTTTGCTATGACTTCCCTTATAATTGAGAATTAATCATGTTGCCAATGGAGCTAACAACTGTTGTGCCATAAACAACATCAATCCTGTAATTAAGATAACTAACAGTAATAAGGGGGAGCAGGTTAGTGGTTTTTTGATAGAAGGGGGCTGTAATTAAGTTAAGGTAGCTTGGACACAGATCCAGTGTGCTATGACTTATGGGGAACAAACATTCAATATCTATCCTCTCTCTCTCTCTCTCTCTCTCTCTCTCTCTCTCTCTCTCTCTCTCTCTCTCTCTCTCTCTCTCTCTTTCTCTCTATCTTAAGATTGGATAATTCTAATAGCATTTCTAGTTCTTTAGTATCAAAGACACAATGGAACTTAGCAACTAATTGCCAAGGATAATGGGTTAATGTGGAAGTAATTCAGAGGAAACATTTCCTCTTAACTATGATCCTACCCTAATTCTCAGCAATGTAATGTTTTGGAAAGAGATACTAATGGATTTGTAGTCAGAGGTCCTGAGTTTGAAACTTGACTATGTCAAGACACGTACACCCACATCATAACATCTCCAGCCCCACCAGAAAACTCCTCTCTATTCTGGATCTTCCCTAAGCTTTCATTGACAAACATGGTTTTCATATTGCTTGGTTCCAGGCATCTAATGCACTCTTCAGACATTCCACGCCTCCTTTCAATTCCCCTTCATGTACAGTCTTTTCTCATAAGACTTTTGGGTCCTTGAGAGAAAGAAAATACCTAGCATATTTTAAATTTGTATTCCAGTTCATATTTTTTTTATTTCCAACAGTTTATTAAAACATAAATCCTTTTATCTATCATCTATCTAACTGCCAATTATTCGCTGTATGAGTTTGGGCAAGTCATTTCTCTTCCCTAGGCTCTTGTGTTAGCACCTCCAAAATAATGGATTTGGACACAACAGAATTCCTTTCACCTCTAAATCTATGGGAAAAATTTAAAAGTAATTGTACATAACTGTTGAATGGTAAAAATTCTAAAAAAAAAAAAAAACCCAACCACCAATAAGTCTCACAAAATCAATTTTCTGGTTCTATCTCTCTTTGAAATTACTTTGTTTCTGGGGGCAGCTAGGTGGTGCAGTGGAGTCAGGAGTACCTGAGTTCAAATCCGGCCTCAGATACTTACTAATTACCTAGCTGTGTGGCCTTGGGCAAGTCACTTAACCCCACTGCTTTGCAAAAAAAACTAAAAAAAAAGTACTTTGTTCCCCTTTGTGTGTTTCTTTCAAGTACTTACATTTTTATTGAAGGATCCCACTTTAAGATTATGAGCATATCACAGCCTTATTTCTTTTCGATACTGTTAAAACTCAGTAACGTTCTGCTGAAAATGTGGGAGTTTAATTCCTTCTCACTAGTTATTGTTTTTACTGTTCTCATTTGCTTTATTAAGCTGTGCTTGTATGAATACAAGCAGCCAATTGTGAATTCCCTCCGTCTCCAACAATCCCTTCTAAAGTCTACTCTTAACTTTCAGGGAATCCTGTCTATAGTATTTTATCTCTAGTTGCAAGGACAAAATCCGTTAAAATTTCATTATGAAATCACAATGACTTGCAAGTTTGATGGCTCAAATAGCCTGTTCTGTTGCTCTATTGTCAGGGTGGGTTGACTTCAATCCCCTGGAAAGATCCTTGGATGGGAAGTGACAGAGAAACACCATATTTCAGAATCAGAAAAGCATCTTCATCACTCCAAACATAAACAAGAATCCTTCAACAATGCCCTAACAAGTAATCTGCCCATCCTGAACTCAAAATCACCCAGGGAGAGGAAAACTACCATATCCAAAGGCAATACATTACACATTGTACAGCTTAGATTTTACTAAGTGTGGTTTTTATAAGCCCAAATCTACTTTGTATTTTTAGGTTGTTTTTTTTTTTTTTTTAAAGGCAATGGGGTTAAGTGGCTTGCCCAAGGCCACACAGCTAGATAATTATTAAATGTCTGAGGCCGGATTTGAACTCAGGTACTCCTGACTCGAGGGCTGGTACTATACACTACGTCACCTAGAGGCGCCCCCTAATCTACTTTAGTCAAAAATACTATTCCTTTGCCCTTAGCTCTGCCTTAGAGTGGATACCTATATTGTTGAACTTAGAATCAGGGAGATCCTGAGTTCAAATCTTTTCTCAGACTCAGACTTGCTTTGTGTCCCCTGACTTGGCTCTCTTCTGCCTTCCCAGTCTTCATACATTATATTAGCCTATGTACACTGATTCTGGCTTCCCTGCTCTTCCATGGACAAGATGTACCAGGTGTGGGAATTTTCTCCAATTGCTTCCATGCTGTTATCCTTCCTCATCTCTATCTACTATATGCACTGAAATCCTTTAAAACACAGTTAAAATTTCATCTTCTATAGGAAATCATTCCCAATGATCTTAATCTTACTGCCTTCCCTCTCTTAATTACATCCTACTTACCTCACATATAACTTATTTGTGTAAATGTGTTGTCTTCCCCATTAGAAAGTGAGCTCTTTGAGACAAGGGACTTTCTTTGTTCTTTTTTAATATATCTAGGGCTTAAAGCAGGTGTTTAACACTAGGTTCTTAATAAATATTTATTGTTTAATTGCCTCAAGCCAATTCAGACATTTCATACCTTTTTTAAATTGTATTTCACTAGTTTTAAAAAGGTTATTAATAACTCACATTTAAAAAGTCCTTTCTATGCTTCCAAATATTTACTGGAGATCAGCAAACATAAGATTCTTAATAACCCCAACTACCAAAGATAATATTCTCACAATATAGATAACGTCAAGCATTGTAAGTTTGAATCCTATATTTTTCACTTAGTATTGTGTATATTTGAACAAGTTATTTTTTCATAAATCTCAACTTTCTTACATATAAAATGGAATATGGTCAGAGGCTAGACTAGATCACCTCTCATTCTTTTTCATATGTGACTAATTAACAATTAGAAAAGGAAACGGTGATTATGGTTTTGTGGAGAACTGATCAGCTGATCATATTAGGTTAACCTTATTTCTTTTCCTTGCAATATTTTTAAGGTGGTAGATCAGTGGAAATGATGTATAGTTTACTTAGATTTTAGCAAAGGATTTGATAAAGTATTTGGTCATATCTCTTGGTAAAGAGAAAGATATGGACCAGAAAACAACAAAAATTAGTTGGTTTATGAATAATTTAAATGTCCTGAAACAAGAAAAAAATCCTTCAGAATCTGATGAACACTTTATAAAAATTATCTCCTATATATCTCTTTCCCTTAATCCTAAACCCTCATACTGAAAATGACTAATATGTAAATGTTTATCAAAAATAGGCTAATCTGACTGTTTGCTGCTGAAGGGAGGGGGTGTGAAGAGAAGGTGGAAGGAAATTTCATAACTTAAATATACATGTGCATATGGATGAAAATAAATAAATAAACGAATTTTTAAAAATAGAAATCAAAGAATGTCCTGAAACAAAAAGTGATCACTAATAATTCAATGTCATCATGGCAGGCGGTCTTCAGTAGAGGATCTCACGAATCTACACTTAGTACTATACTTTTAATATTTTTTTAATCAGTAATTTGGATAAAGACATAGATGATATGCTGGTTACATTTTCAGGTGGTAATAATGAACGACAGAGTCAGAATACAAGGCTTTAATAATCTCTGGCATTATCCTGACTCCACTAAGATGAAATTCAATAGGGATAAATGTAAAGTTTTCACATTTGTGTAGTGTAAAAGAAATGGGCAAATTGTGATTTGTCTAAAAAAGACCTCAGGGTTTTAGTTGACTGCAAGCTCAACATGAGTAGGGAGAGTGATCCGTCATCCTTAAAAGCTAATATGTGATCCTGGGCTGCATTGAGACATATAGCTTTCTGGGAAAAAATGAGGTTATAGTCTCTCTGTACTTGGCCCTAGTGAAAACCCAAGTAGAATATGAAGTTCAATTGTAAATACTCCAATTTAGATAGGACAATGACAAACCAGAAAGTGTCCAGAAGAGGGCAACAAGAATGATGAGGGACTCAAGGTTATGACATACAAGAATCAAATAAAGATACTTGGGTTGTTTAGCTCAGAGGAAGGAATACTCAAGGGAGAGAGGAGAGTTGTGTTTATTCAGCTGAAGCAGGGCTGTCCTATAGAAAAGTTTATGTCCATTTTCCATTGTTTAGTCATTTTTTTTTCAATCATGAGTGACTCTTTGTAATCCATTTGGGGTTTTCCTGGCAAAAATACTGGAGTGGTGTGACATTACTTCTTCAGTTCATTTTTAAGATAAGGAAACTGAGGCAAACTTGGTGAAATGATTAGCCCAGGGTAATAAAGCTAGTATGTATCTGAGGTCAGATTTGGTCTCAGGTCTTCCTGACTTCAGGTCCAGTTCTCTAACCATTTGTACCAGCATGCTACATTTCATTTTCTAACAGAGAGAAAAGTTAAAGCAATGGAAGGATGATAAAAGAGACAAATTTAGACTCCATATCAAGAAAGCCTCCCTTTTATTTAGATCCATCCATAAGAGGAGAAGTATACATTGAGAAGTGGTGGGCTCTCTCACTGAAGACACTCAAACACAGGCATGATTGCCACTTTTCAAGGTTGGATAATTCCTTTTCTGGTATATATAGCCCCCTGAGGTCCCTTCCAACTTCCAATTTCTGTAAATTCTGCACTAATGATAAGAAACATTCTGAGTCACTCAATGGAGAAGTCTTCTGAGTGATGGCTAAATAGCATTTAAAGATGCACTAAGAATAGAATAATAAAATGTATAATATATGTAAAATGTTTCACAAATCTTGAAGCACTCTATAAATGTTATACTTCATAGATCTTGTTCTTCCTCTCATAATGGTATTTTTTCCCTTACTAATTCCTGGGAAAGAAAGAAAAACAACAGATTACTGGCCATAGTTAGTGGGGTGAGAATGGTAATGATATTATAAGACAAGGAAAAGATGTGTGATGGCAGTCAGTTCTTATCATGTTCTGATTCTGCTGTTGGAGGTTCGATTTTTCCATTGCAATTTAGTAGCATGTATATATTATGTCAACCCTGATGTTAGATGATCACGGATAAATTATAATTGAAATATGGTCACTGAAATCTCCTTGCAGCCTGCAGAATACACTTTATATTAATTCCTATAACTAGATCTTTCCCCCCAACTTGACACTATCTGATTCCTTTTTTTCTGTTGCAAGATCAAAGTCAATTTGACCCATTGTGTCTCAGCTAATGGCACTTGGCTGTTCCCTTTTGTTACAAGTGCCCACTTAAGGCAGCTACATCTTTATCTTAACTGGAGGGGTTATGTATTATATGCAGCCCATCTAAGGGAACCGACAATAATGATTCTAAATGCCCAGTGAAGAATCATTTCCATTTTCTATACCACCTAAAACTGTCTATGTGACTTTCACCTAAATATTACTTGATAATTTTCTGGAGCACCAATTGGGCACAGGAATAATTTTATCATTTAATCATTTTCCTTGTTCATAATTTCTTTCCATTTTTACTTATTATAGCTGAAATAGAAAGACCCTAGGACAGGGCACTGAAATGTCATCAGAAGACTTACTTAAGAGTTGATTTATTTCATCTGAATTCTAGGCACATTATAACTACAGGAAGCTCTTTCAGGAAGATCACTAGCTGATCCACTTTATTGTATAATAGGACATCTTAGACATTTGGGGGATTGAAGGGAGGAATTTCACAGTCATGTATGACAGCTAGTGAAATCTCCAAGGGATCCAGAACCTTTCTGTGAAATATAGCTATATCTATTTCTATCAATCAAATCCAATGGTAAAAAAAAAATAAAAATAGAGACTTACCTTAACTGTCATGTGATTTCATGACTCAAATATAAATGATTACCTCTTCAGCGAAATTATTTATGCCACCAGAAATATAGCCAGATGGTATTAGCCCCAAATAAAAAGAAAAAATTGCCTACTTTGTTTGATGTTTCATTGTTTCCCCAGAGAATCTGCAGAATTATTAAGATGCCTGTATGGGACAGGGGAGAGAGTTCATATAACAATCTCTGATTCTTATAAACTATGTGACTGGCCAAATTATTTATTTTCTATTTCTTAGTGGAAGTCAGCTTCATTCTAGGAGTTCTGCTGATGAAATCACCA
Source organism: Macrotis lagotis (assembly GCF_037893015.1). Lineage (NCBI taxonomy): Eukaryota > Metazoa > Chordata > Mammalia > Peramelemorphia > Peramelidae > Macrotis > Macrotis lagotis. The sequence goes on along the minus strand of NC_133663.1, from coordinate 34,653,194 downwards.
ATGAAAGATGTAGATCCTTCTAAGGTTGAGTAGTTTATATAATTAGACTTATTTAAAATAGACGATTACTAAACAACTGCTATGGGGATTCCTAACCTGCAGGTCCATAAATCGTCTTCCTTTTTAATACGTTTTTAATACTTTTAATACTTTTTAATTTTATTTTATGCATTTAAAACATTATTGAAACAGAGTCCATAGGCTTCTCCAGATTGCTGAATGGGTCTATAAGACATAAAAGTTTAAGAATCCCTGATCTAGGGGCAGCTAGGTGGTGCAGTGCATAGATACTGGCCCTCGAGTCATGAGTACCTGAGTTCAAATCTGACCTCAGACACTTAATAATTACCAACTGTGTGGCCTTGGGCAAGCTGCTTAACCCTATTGCCTTGCAAAAAAAAAAAATAAAAAAAAAGAATCCCTGAGAATTCCATATACTATGTTAGGTATGTCAAAGATGACAATGAATTAGACCATGAACTCCAAATGTTTACTTATGCTGATAGATATCACTTTAGTATGTTTTGCTTTTGGATTGCATCAATGATTTTACTGCTGTCCGGACAATTCACCAAAGGTTTCTTTCATCCAGTGGGTATCTGTGTTTCTCTTCAACTGAGAATCTTAGAGAGGTTTCACACCCAAGTGTAACCTCAGATTAAAATGCAATTGAGAAATATTTCACTAAATAAATAATAACATATATATCAGCTGACTGTGGTCTTTTAAAAAAATTATTGATTTAAGGCAATAGGGTAAAGTAACTTGTGCAAAGTCATGCAGTTAGATTATTATTAAGTGTCTGAGGCCAGATTTGAACTCATGTTTTCCTGACTCCAGTTTAAGTCTCTATCCATCACACGCTATATTGTGAAATATCAACAGTGATAATATTGATAACAATAATGATAATACTGGCATTTATACAGTACTTTTAGGTTTGCAGGGTAATTTACAAATGTTACTTATCTCATTTTATCCTTTCAACAACCAGAAAGATAGGCACTAGTATTATCAGAAATAGATAAAGAAAATATTTGCCTTTTATTTGAGTAACACTTCATTCACCACAATACAAAGCCACCAAATGATGATCTATACTTCATTTTTACTGAATTGTTTGGGTATTCTGATCATTAATGTCCTCTAGTTTACCGATGCTATATAAGTTTATGTCATAGTCAGCTTCCAATAACAGGATCAGACTTTTGAGGCATGTGGTGATTGACAAAGCTCTGAGAATTTTCCAGGAAAGATCAGGAAAAAAACATACCATTTTGCACAAGTAAAGACAATTAATGTATGAAGAGTGATCTTTTTTTCATTAGTGAGAAAAGGTCTAATTTATGAGTTAAATTTTAACCCGAAAGATGTACAATGAAAACAAGTAGGCTACAACATCTTACCAGGAAGAAAAAAAAATAAATAGATGTCGCAGAGAAGAGATCATTCATAATACCCAAGATTGGAAACACATGAGTCATTTATGTTAGTTAGATTACAGAATGATGAATGATAAGATGAAGAGAGGATCTTTGATGGAAGTTTCTATCTGCATCCAGAGAAAGAAGTGGTAAACAGAAGTATGTCTAGAATGAATGTGTGTGTGTGTGTGTGTGTGTGTGTGTGTGTGTGTGTGTGTATAATATCATTCTACACACATTTCTAGATTCACATATTATGTGTGTGTGTGTGTGTGTGTGTGTGTGTGTGCCTAGTGGCCATTTCTAGAGCAGGAGAGGAGGGATAAAAGAAAAAAATTAAAAGCTAACCCTATTATATATTTAAAAGGAATATCAAGACATAAAGTAGATAACCAGTTTCACAATATACGCATGCATGTAAAACATAGATACATCCGCATGTATGTATGACTCAGTGGATACAACACTGGATCTAGAGTCAAAAGATGTGAATGGAAATTCATACTCAGATACTTGTTTTGAACACTGGGCAAAGCACTTAACCTCTCTTTGTCTTATCCACTAGAGAAAAAAAAAGGAGATTCACTCCATGATATATATGTGGTAGACAGAGATTTAAACTTGGAATCAGAAGAATCTGACTTCAAATCTGTACTTGCACATGTATTGACTCTGTGAATCTGAGCCAATTCCTGAACCTTTCAGTGCTCAAGACCAATGGGGTCAGATTCATATAGAAATGGGGACATTAAATTAGATATAAGGATCTCTGCAGGGTCCATATTGACTTTAAAACTCACATAGTCATCTGATCTATACTTTATTTTTTTTTTGGTGAAATATTTCCCCATTTAATATAGTGAGGCCACACTTGGGCATGAAGCCTAAGACTCTCACTTGAAGCTAAGATTCAAATTTCCATTGGTTGAAAGGGACCTTTGGTGGATGGTTTGAACAGCGATGAAATCATAGGTTCAATCTAAAAGCAAAACCCAAACATGTGATATCTAGCAGAACAATGTCTTGACATATACGCACATAATATATATATTTATTATATATACACATATATGTGTGTATTTCTAATGTATGTATAAAAGGTTCAGGGCATTCTTTTATTTTTTATTATCCCCAAAAATGTGGAAACAGAATATTTATTGATTGAGGAAAGGCTGAAGAAACTGTAAAATATGAATGAAATGGGACATCATTATGTGGAAAAAAATGGCAAAAATGAGTCCTCAGAAACATAAAATGATGTGTTTAGATGCAAAATGAAGAAAGCAATCATATCTTACTGCGTTTTTGTACAATAATAACTGATCACCCTGAAAGCAAGTCCCTTGCACTGGACTGGCCTTTTTTCCCTTGACCCTGTGTAGATGTAGCAGCCACGTCAGATTCTATACCCAGTCCACCATTTTAACTGAAAGTTTTAATTTTTTGCTTGTACAATTAGACAATACAATTTTCCATAGAGCAGGGATTCTTAAGCTAGGGTCCATGAATTTATGTGTTCTTTCAAATATATTTTGATTACTAGATTTCTTTTATAATCTTCAGCAATTTATGAATGTTTTATGTTAAAGATAGGATGATAAGCATTAACAGAGGTCTAAGGTACAAAAAATGGGTGGCAGCCCTTGCCTTAGAAGAACCAAAAATTTGTATTTCCAAATACAAATAGAGATTTGTACTAATACAAATTCCAATACAGAAAATAATGCAATTGTAAACTCTAAAGAGAACACTAGGAAATATGAGAATTAACTGGAGAATTGGTAGAAAATTAAATATATCATTCACCTAATAAGTATTAGGGGAGAGGGCCAATGCCTTCTATGCTTTGCACGTTAATTTATTGGTTCAGAGGAATGTGACTGGCTTTCTGTCATATAATGAGAGATGACTTTAAAATAGTCTTATAATATGACTATATATTGATGAATTGTGGTAGGATAGATTCTTAATAATATTTCAAGTACTCAAGAAAGATCCTGCTTCATTGATGAAAAGGCTGGCTGGCTGAAGATTTCAGATTCCAATTAGCACCCAGGCTTCAGAACATTAAAGAACTGACTCGAAGACCCTCAAAGATCCTCCTAGGTAAGGACAGAAACACTTTGGAGGAGAAGCTTTAGATTTAATTAAAGGCAAACTGGCAACACATTAGCTCGGAGACTAATGACTCTCTTTCTATAGTTCTGTGAGGTTTGCAAAGTGCTCACCTCACAAGTGATGAGATCAACTTGGCTCCTTCTCTTGGAAGTAGAAAAGGCATTGACCCAGGTTCACCCCAGCCTCTCAGACTTCATATTTTCCTTCAAAGCTCATCTGAACAGTTTCCTCATATTTAATGTCTTTTCTTATCTCTCCTTTTACTTTATCACCTTGTACCTAGTCAGTGGTATTGATTTTGTTTAAATTCTGTTTACATGTCCTCTCCTCCAGCCAGACAGTAGTCCTCTTGAGGGTAGGCAAAGACTATTTTACTTTTACTTTCCTATACTTAAACACTTAGCCATGTGTCTGAAACAGAGAAGCTGCTTAATGTCTGCTAAGTGGTAAAAGAGAGATTGCCTGTATGTCTTTGTCATCCTATTTTGTCAATGCTATCTGTCTTGCAATCCAGGAACACTTTCCCTCTTCCTATGGGTCCCTCAGAATCCTAATTTTCCTTAAAATCTCAATTCAGAGATGATTCCCTCTGACACAAAGCCTTCCCTGATGCAGACAGTCCCAGAAATAACAGTGGTTTTCAGACCACTGGCCCAGTTTCTAGATTGGCCCCCACAGGCATCACCAAAGGGAGGGACCATCACCAACACCAACACCAATAGCTGTTAATTAGTTGCTATGGATGGGCAGGTAAGCCCAAGAATACTGGAAACATTGGAAGACAAACCCCAAAAGACCACTAATACTGCTTCTAACTTGTTCCTCATAGTCATAGTTCAGAAATGAACTTTTTTTTACATGTAACCTAGTAACTACTCATGCAGAGCTGCCACCCCTATTTCCTCAACAGGAGATATGGTAAAGTTTGAGGGAAAAAAGAAAGGTTCTGAACACCAAACCCTGCCAAATGGCTCAGCATCAGAAATGACTATAGTTTCATCCATGGAGAGCACTTCAAAGATGATCCATTACCACCAATTTTACCATTGAACCCTTTGTATCATAATTTTTTGCTATTTAAATTGCATTAGAAATCTACTATTTCTATTTTATCCCCCCCCATTATTATGTGAATGATATTTTTTCCTATTTATATCATCAAACCTTGATACATTGATTTGGACATAGTAAGTAGATTATTGTACACATCCATTCATCATCCTCATTTGTACCCCTGATGTATCATACCTCCTCCCTGTTTGCAAGAAGAATATAATCTCCCTGAAGGAAGAGAACTTTCCCTCCCTTTTCTTATATCACTGGATCTAGTACAGAGCTTTACATATAACACTTAATATTTGTTGTACTGAATTGAAGTAGACAGTACAAGTATTAGTATACACATTTTAAAGAAGAGGAAGATGGGACTTTAAGATAGGAATTAACCTGCTCAAAACCAAGCAACCAATGTGTTCTCCAGATAAGTCAATCACTTTTTCCAATATTATGTGCTACAATTAGCAGTGTACAAAGAGAGTGAAAGAAGGACTAAAAATGAATATATACCTTAAAGTGGAAACATTGGGAGAGGTCAGTATTACACCCAGCCATGTCACTAGCTCATTCATAGCTCGGCCTAATCACTTCCCTTGATCTAAGATTATTATCTATAAAATGGACTAGACTATTTGGAAGCTTTCTTCTAATTGCTTTTCTCATTCTAAAAATCATTTTAAAATGTAGAGTGTGAGAATTCTTAATTTCTCTTTGTACCTAATCTTGGACTTGCTGCATATCACCTATTCATTTCCTTTTTATTTCACTAATCTGCCATCCCTACCCTCTAATGATAAAATCATAGGATTGTAGAAAATAGGATTAGATCTTTGAAGTCCTGGAGTCCAATCTCCTCTATTTATATGCTGCATGTATTCTGGGCTACCTCCTTAGAGGGAAGCTACTATATTTAGATTCTTGGAATAACCCTGTGACAGCAAAACTACCATAAAAACTTCTTTTCACTCACACTTTGCCTTAACTTCCCCTGAACATAGCAAACAGAATTAGCTCTTAGAGGCAGTTACTAAGATGACAAAAGAAGAATAGTTGCTACATAACCTGCCACCTGCATTATCCTATGGCATTTTTCTCACAAAAACACAGTGTAATGGGAAAAAGAATGGGCTCATATTTCGACCATTGTGATAGTGAGACTCATGTGTAAGCTACAAGAGTTGCAAAGACAAAGTCTGGTGCTACTAAAGTTTTCTCTCTGTGTAGTTTTCAGAGTTCCCCTTGGGTACAATATCTCCTCTGAATAGATAGTTCAGAGGAATTCCCAAGGTCTGCTTCTTACTATAGCTAGAATACTGATCTTCTGCCAGGGATGCTATTCTTGAAGCTATTTCCTCCTTCAAAACAACTTACAAAACAAGATACTTCTTTCTAGGAAAGTAGTTGCTAAGATATCATGGACAAGGATGTTTGGGAGAAGCCAGAGGAGACAAACAGCAATAAAGAGAGACAGACCCAGAGATAAAGAGAAAAAAGTCAGAGATGGAGATAGAGAAAGACAGAGATGGGGAGATATAGAGAGAGACCCAGAAAGACATACTTACATACAGACAGATACACACACACACACACACACACACACACACACACACACACACACATACAGAGGAGAGAGAGAGAGAGAGAGAGAGAGAGAGAGAGATGGAAGGAGAGAGAAAGAGACATCCCTGCTTCATCTCTACAGAGGAAAGTCTCTTGAGCCTGTGTGCCTTCAAATTTTCTAAATCTTAGACACTAGGGGAATAGCTAATTTGCTTTCTTGGCTAATCACCTCACTCCCTTGTGATTCAATCAAAAAAGTGAACATGCTTTGTAAAGGGATCACCAGATGTTGTCACAATTTCAATATCATGTTACCACATTAGAATATCATTCATAGCTAAAATCTATGACTATTTTTGAGTTGAGCATGGAAGGAGATGAAATCATATCGACCTACACATTACAGATAGGTTGGGTGATTTACCTAAGGTAATGCAATATTCAGTATCTAAGATAGGATCCCTCTGTCTTTCTGATTCCAAGTTCCATCTTCCCCCTGCTGGGTCATATTGCTTCCATCATATCACAAATCACATTGTGATTTACTTATCTGTCACTAAATCTCAATTCCACACTTGTCATTACCATAACTCTCCTGCCTCATTTCCTCCTTTTACCTTTTCATTTTTTGGTCCTCTCTACGTGCATCTTTCCTATTAGTTGACTTCTCACTGGCCTCCTTTTTGCTGGCTGTTTTCTAGTTATAAAGGTGCTGATTGATCAATAACACTGGAATGGAGAGGAAGAAAACTTGAGAGGTTGGAAGTCCATCAGAGGTAAAACCCATTTATCAAACCTCATTCTGGACTCACTTCCAATTTCTCTTAGAGCTAAAACGAATTTGGCCATGTGCCAGTTGGTAACAAAGAGACCAGATTATTTTTAAAGTCAAACAATTTGGGCACAGAATTGGATTATCCAAAGGTGTTCACAATGGGTTGATAATTGAGTATCTCCACTGGAATCAATCAAGTGTTTTCCAGAGAGTGGATATGGAGTTTCATGATGATAAAGATTTAGAATCAAATTGGGTACCTATAAATTGGGGGGCGGTTGGACAAATTATGGTGTGTGATGTATGAAACAAGAGAATGAGGAATGCACAGACTTCCTGAATAGATCCAGATGATAAAAGTGAAAAAATCAGAACCGTGTATATAATAGAAACTAGAATTAATATAATGAATTAAAAGCACCTGAACCTTATGTGCAACATTAGGAAATGGAATATTTTGTACAAGGAACAGCTCTGAATCATGAAAAATGTGGGGGAAAAGTCAGGTAAAGGCAGAATGGAAAGGCAAGAAGGACAAGGAACAATGGGCTATGAAAGAAAAATAGGGGATTTTTTAGATCTTTGAGGTAATCGGGACCCAGTGCTGTTTATTGAATAAGGGGATGATATGTTCATATACCCTCTTTGGGAAGATGAAGTCGACAAGATTAGGGGTGGGAGTTTGGACTAGAGTGTGGGAGAGACTTGAGGCAGCAAGAAGAGTTAGAAATCTGTTGTAGGATAAGGCAGAGATGCTAAAGAAGCGTCTGCATTAGGTTGGTGGGTGTGTGAGTTGAAAAGCAGGGGATAGTTGTTTTGTTTTTAACTCAGGGTCAAATTCGCATGAAAATGTTCAGCCAAGTTGTGAAACTTTGAAGCATGGAATGAACCCCTGCTACCTTAGGGTCAGGAAACAACGTCCAAAGAGCAATATTACTAAGCAATCAGTCACCAGAGTGAATTTATTGGGCCATACACTCTAAGGTAGAGCATTGGTAACAACTTGAACATTGTGAGATAAGACACTGTTTATCAGATTGAAACAAAGTGAATTTTGGTTCCTAATCCAGAGGAATAAACAGTATGACTTGGACCTGCAGTTTTGAATGATTTCTAATCATTGGACATGCCTGATAGTCACCACATTCAGGATGCATCAATTTAAATTGCAAAATATGCAAATGTAATGACTAGTAGTAGGCTCTGGCCTTGGAGTCTGAAAGTTCTGCGTTCAAATCCTACCTCCCAAAACTACTAGTTCTCTGTCCCTGGGTAAATCACTTTACTTTGGTCAATCTTGGATTCTTTATCTAAAGTGAGGTTAACTGTTTCTGCAGAACTGACCTTAGAGAACGATTATATCCAGTGAAATAATATTTTTAAAGTACTTTACAAACTACTTGACATTCTATGGGTTTCATGATCATCTCTAACTGGAATCATTTCAAATCTAGTTATCCAGCTCTGACCTATCTTAGGGATCTCTAATCTCACATCTTTATCTACTTCTTAGAGATCTAAAACTGCATGTTCCAAATGCATCTTAACTTCAATGTGTTCAGAACTGAATTTATTATCTTCTTTCAAACCCTTCCCTTTTATGAATTTTCTTATTTTTATTGGGATACTATCATTGTCCCAGTCACTCAAGTTCATAAGCTTGGAGTCATCCTTATATTTATTCTCTCACACTCCTCTCACCACATATTCCAATGGGTATTCTCTTTCCTCTACTGCAACTGCCACAATCCTGGTACAGGTCTTCATCACCTCATATCTACACTTTTGTATTAACCTCTTGGTTAGTCTCCCTGTATCAGATCTTTCCCTATTCCAGTTCATTCAGGATTTGCTTGCTAAAAGTTTTTTTTTTCCCCTAAAAAAGCAGACTTGCCCATGCCATTAACTATTCAATGACTGCTAGAGGGTTCCTTTTTTTCACAACTAAAAATAAAATCCAGATAGATGTTTAATGCTAATATTTAGAATTTTATCCAATTTTTAAAATTCCAGTTTTTTTGCTGATAGATTACTATTACTAGTTACTAACTCTATCTAGAATGAGAATGACATTCATCTTAATTAATTTGATTAATTATAACTGATATAACTTAACAAACAAGGGTTAGTTAAGCTCTCTTCTATTTCCATATTAAATTAATTATCTATAGCTATTAGTGACCTGGAAATAAATCACAGAGGAAAAATCTTCCAAGAGAACATAACTGATATGCTTACTGATGTAATCTGAGTATTAAAGGAGAAACTGAAACTTTAATCTTGGTTGTAACCTCCTAGACTGTCATTTCTAGCTTTAAATCATTTCTTAGATAATATCTTTCTTTTCCCTGTCACTCCTAGCAGCCTGTTATAAGCTGGTTGGTCTCCCTTCCTAAAGGTTCCTCTCATTCTAATTCATTCCTATAGTGGTGTCAGTCATTCTCCTAATGTACAGATCAACCAGGTTACTCCTCTGCTCAATAAACTTCAGTGACTCCAGAATTCCCCCAGCATCAGGAAAAAAAAAAAACTGCTCTTTGGCTTTTTTTCTTTTAGGTTTTTGCAAGGCAAATGGGGTTAAGTGGCTTGCTCAAGGCCACACAACTAGGTAATTATTAAGTGTCTGAGACCAGATTTGAACCCAGGTACTCCTGACTTCAGGGTCAGTGCTCTATCCACTGCACCCCTGTTCTTTGGCTTTTAAAGCTCTTCATAACCCAGGGTCCTACAGTCTTTCCAGGCTTTTTAATACCTACCTCTCCTCCTGGCCCTCCAGTGACTCAGTGACATTGGTTTCCTTGTTCTTTCTCATATAAAATATGACTGACAAATTTCTTCAAGCCTGCCTTTCTCTCCTCATCTCTGCCTCCTGGCTTCCATGGCTTCCTTTAATTTAACTAAGCTCTCAGCCCCTCTACGAAGTCTTTCTTAACCTTCCTCAATGCTAATAACTTATAAATTAATTTCAGTTTACTCTTCATATGCTTTATATGTCCCTGATGCTTCCATTTTGTTTTCTCTATAAGATTACGAGCTCCTTGAGGGAAGAAACACTTTTTGTCTGTTCCCCCAAGTTTATCACAATGCCTGCTTCTTTGCTGCTACTTCATACATGATGGTGACTGGCTTTTAGATTGCAATAGACTTACCATCTTTGGGTCATAATATAATAAAGTGTCAGCTGAATAAGTATTAAAATTCCTGAAATGCCTATCCCAGAAGCAAAGAAAAGTTAAAAATCAATAAAGATGTTCTGCCTAATTCTAAAAAGAATACAAAATGACCCAACCTTTGAATAACTGTGAGGATCATTTCAATCCAAGTATCAATGTATTGGAAAAATACTCCTAGAATATAAAACCTCTTCAATGATCATTTCTCATTCCATGTTGAAAAATTATCTTTCAGCTTTCACTTTTTTTAATTCAATGGTTCCTTCAGAATATTAAAATCTGTTTTTAGACTCAAGTAAATCTTTCATCAAACATATTGCTAAAATTTTACAATTTTATCTTTCAGCCTCTCTTAATCCTCAACGCACAATAAGACTTTTATTAATTCTAATTGCTCTTTGATCAGACTTCTGATTATTTACCCTAGGGCTACATTGTAGCTTCTAAGTTGTTTTTGCACTGGGTGTAATTACCATATGTTTTCATTAATCGGATTCTGGGAGCTGGCTGTTTCCTTAGTGGTCTGAGTGTCAATCAATTATTCTGCTAGTCCATGCATCAAAGCAATTAGAAAGGGGCTTGGTTCTCAAGGTGTAGTCATTAGATTTATTTTATTACACATTTCCAACCTATTAGAGGGTAACCAAGAAAAAAAAAAAGGTAAATATCAATTTTCAAATGTGGAATTAACTCCCAGAATACCAAATAGCAGACTGGTCCTTCTGAAGTCAAAGTGTTCTCAGATCAAAGCTTCTGCCTGTGTAATCTTTGGAAAACTGTGAAGTTTCTCCGAACCTCAATTTCCTCAATGGTGCAATGAGGAGGAACAAACCCCAAAGGGTCTTTGCCACTTCGAATTTTTTGATCCTATGACCCTTCTCAGCTATCTAGATGACCTTGATAACGTTTTTTGGCTAATAAACAAAATTACACACTTTTAAAAATAGGCAGGCATGTCTAAATAAATAGACTCAAGCCAATAGGCATTGGTGTTTTGTTTATTAAAAAGTTAGGAATGAACCAATATAGCTAACAAAGAAATTGACTTGCATCAATCTTGTCTGATATTGTTTCTTAGCAACATTTCCTCAAAATAATTTTTGAATATTCCCTGAGAGAATTTTCTCATTTTTATACACAGAGCTATAACTAGCAATTTTTGTGCCTGAGGCAAGTGTTAAATGAACGATCCTGAGATAAGTTGCTTGAAACAGCCAATCCAACCTGTTTAAGAGAAAATCAATTGAGGGATTGGGAGGTGGGGCAGAGGATCTAACATATCACCTGTGGTGAAGACTGGGTTATCATGAGGACCTTCTGGGAGAGAGACTTTGGCAGAGAGAGGTGATATCTTATAGTTTCCTATTTTAACAAATTATTCTTGCTAACTTGGTTCTAAACTCTACAGATTTTATATTGCAGAATTCCTGAAGGTTTTGTCAGTAGCCTGGGGCAATGCCCCAGTTACCCCAATCTAACTATTACCTGTTCTGTACTTTAATAATAATATAGATTCCTATATTTAATTCAAAACTGTCTTCAAGTGAATAGACAAACATATATATAATATACGTATATATATATATATATATATATATATATATATATATATATATAGTTCTTCACGAAATATGGCATATTGGCCCAATTGATTAGTCGATTTCCAATACTGTGACTGCTAAGAAAACCCAATCAATGTTGTACTTGTAGATTCAGAATATGGAAATTCCCCTCATTTCTCTCCAGCTAGTTTAAGGGTATTTAAATTACTGGAAGTATATTAAACCACACTATTAATGAAAAGTATAATTTTCATTTTTTTGCAATGGATATGATATAAAATACTTTACATTGAAAAAGAATCACTAACTCACTTTGTATCTTAAATATAATAATAATGCACTTAAGACCTCTTGTACAAAGTCTGTTTCAGCATGTTAAAATGGAAATTAAATTGCAGTTGTCAAGGAAGAGGAAATAGACTATATTTCTATTTAATGCTGTTTTAAAATAATGTACATTTTTCACCTGAAACACACTGAAACATAGAAGTCAAGAAATATTAATCCTGAAGTTGACAACAAAACTGAAGCATGGGTTGGAAGAAATAGCCTTACTGAACCTTTGTTTACAGCATCCAAATGATAAGAATACAACACCCAATGATAAAAAAAATAATTTTCCTTGGATTGTGTAGGGATACTTCTATGTATGTGTGTGAAACAAAGTATTTTCTGGATTCATGTTCTTCCATATAACTATTTAAACAGAATGATGTAGAAAATAAAAACAATGAGCCATCTGGCTGCAAAATATCTTCTGTCCCTTATTCAGCTAACACATTCTATTAGAAGTCAGCCATACCCAGATGCTGAAGAAATCAAAAATGCAAGTTTTTTTTTATTTGTTTGTTTATAAATATCCTGGAAAGGAATGTTTACAATCCACCAAGAGGGTGAACAGGTCGCATACATTTTCAGATCCCCTTTCTCCCAAAATGACTTACATGAAAGAAAACAAATAGCATAACATATATAATGAAATCCAACTGTCCAGGAATCATTACCATTGATGATAGGTGACATGTCAAAAAGTCATTCAACCCTCTTCAAACATCATTTCCCATAGAGTATTTAGCCCCAGTGGAGCTGCCCTGAGAATGATAGGCTGATCCCAAGTAGAATATATACAATCCTTAATTTTGAGGATTTCATATTATAATAAATCTAATTATTAGTAGAATCATCTAGCCCAAACCCCTAGCTTGATGGCTAATAGAAGCCTATAAACCTGAAGTGACTCACACAAGATCACAAGTCATACATGAGAGAAGTGAGATTTCATCTTGGTTTCTCTGATTCCAACCCATTCATTGTTCCTTCCATGCTAAATTGAAATGGAAAAATCATGGCATTGCAAGCACCCAGAATGTTTCTTCTGTTTTCAAAAAGGACACTGAGGTTCTGAAAATAAAGTTCTTAAATGGCTCAAAAATGGAGACAAATTCATGCTGTGCCTCAAACCAGATTTAGGCAAGGTCCGTAATACCAAAAGTCCAATGTAAGGAAAATATAGAGCTAATATAGCACAGGCATATCCCAGATTAATAATGACTGCAATCATTGTTTTGGATATTATGAAATATCCATAATAGTTAATGTAGTGATGCAGACGATAGCATATAAAAGGGTACTTTAAGGTAATTTGCAAATTTAATCTTATTTGATCTTTACAGTACCCGTGTAACACAAGTATTATTGTTATCCCTATTTTAAAGAAGTGGAAACTGAGATTAAATGATATTAAGTGACTAGACCAAAGACAATGACTTAGAAATTATCTGAGATGGGATATGAAATTAGTTCTTTCTGATTCCATGTCCAGGGTTCTATCCAATGAGTTACATCATCTAGCTACTTCTTAGCTCACATAGAACAGAAAGTCTAAAAATGTTGCATGCATACAAACATATATACATACATGCTTTTGTGAAACATATAGAATGTGAATATGCTCTAAAAATAGAAGATATTGGTGTAGATGTTCTGTACTGGTTGTACTAATTATATTTCCTAATTTGGGAATTTTATATTAGAGGATAAGCTTTTATTTTTATTGGGTTGTCAAGAAATGGAAATGGAAATAAAGTGTGGGAAAATTGGGATGAAGAAGTTGATCCAGTACTTGGCAACCTGAGAACATGGGCTCAGGCTAAAAACAAGAACATACACATACATATATATATATACATATATATATATATGTATATATGTATATGTATATGTATATGTATGTGTATGTGTATGTGTATATGTATATGTATGTGTATGTGTATATGCATATGCATATGTATATGTATATGTATATGTATATGTATATGTATATGTATATGTATATGTATATGTATATGTATATGTATATGTATATGTATATATCAACACCAATGATGGATTAAAGGATGGGGTATTATTCTTGATAGGACCTGAATCTTGAATGATGTAAACTAAGAACTATAACCTACTTCCAAAAGGGAGATAGAACCACTGAAGGACTTCAAAGAAAATAATGTTTTTAAAAAAAAACATAAAAGAATTTATTGGATACAAAATTGCAGAGAGAGCTAAAATATGGGAAGATCAATGAAATCGGTATGTTGCTTTCACATTAATATTTATTAGTGTTAATATTAGTTGAGACATGTCATGGTGATAGTGGACAGAAAACTGTGATGATCTTGTCTTTGTCCTTTGGTTTTGAAGACCATATCATCAGGGAGATGATGCCATGACAAGCAAAGAGAATTAGATTTGAGTGTGTGGGGGGGTGCTATGCTAAATGAACAACCTCACTTTCTCCTCTGGAGTCTCCTGGGTCCAGTGGCCAGATATGAATCAGGAAGATGAGAGGCGATCTTGGTTAAATGACTTGCCTACGATCACACAGTTAGTAGGTGTCAGGTTTCTGAGGCCAATTTTGACTCAGGTGGGATTGGTGCTCTATACTACTGCATCACCTAGCATCTCCCAAGGATTAAAAGACTTGCTCAGGGTTATACAACTAATAAGTGACTGAGACCAGATTTGAACACCGGAAGATGAGTTTTCCTAACCCCAGGACTAGTGTACTACTGTTCCACTTAGGTTCTCCTTAAATACATAAATACATAGATACATACATGTATGCATAAAACTTGAATTGACTAGAACATAGGAATTGTCTGTGTGATTAATATCTCCTGAAAATTGAGTGTCAGTTTAATTCTTTAAGGTTCTAGTCCTCATATCTCTAATTTTGAAAACCAAAATGCCCCTTTTAAAACTGTATTTTTTCTGACATTTCAGTTGTGTCTGATTCTTCATGATTCCATTTTTTTTTTGGCAGACACTGGTGGTTTGCTATTTCTTTCTTCAGTTCATTTTTTAGATGAGGAAACTCAGACAAACTGGGGTAAGTGACTTGCCCAGTGTCACAGAGCTATTAAGTGTCTCAGGCTGGATTTGAACTCCAAAAAATGAATCTTATTTAACTTCAGGTCCAGTACTCTATCCACTCCACCACTTAGCTACCTCTAAAAGTAGTCTTCCCCAATTAAAATGTAAACTCCTTGATGATAGGGGTTGTCTTCATGTTTTGTATTCACAATCTAATCGCTTAGTTTCTGATCCTACATCATTTCTCGCTTTTCCCTCCAAAACCCTTGGAAAAAACTGCCATCATTTATTCCTCTAACTTGTACTTCCAATGCTGTCACTCAAATGAAACTCATTTCTCCAAAGTTAATCTAAAATCATTAAGGGTTTTTTTCTCAGTCTTCTTCTTTCATGCTGTCTCCGTTTCTCTATTCTCTAGAGTAATGTCGCCTCTCAGGGATTTCTTGACATTTTCTATCTTAGTTCATTTCCCGTCATCAATATTGTTGGTTATTTATCTATATTATTATGACTTTTAATTATAGATAGTCCCCAAGGGACTATTTTGGGCTCTTCTCTTTTCTCCCTACTTATTCTCTTTATTGATAACCTCATCTGCTTCAGTGGACTGACCTATTTACTCAATGTGGATGACTTAGGGATATATCTCTATATCTATACACATTTACCTTGGTACACCCAAACACATAGCAAGAACTGTAGTGCGTATTTTATAAATAATAACTCATTTGGACTTCCCAACCTGCAAAGTCAATGCTGTTATCATTTTATTTTGCAGGTGAGAAAACTGGGGCAACAGAAGTAAAATGACATGCCCAGGGTTGCACAACTATAAATTGTATGAGGCTAGATTTGAACTCTTACTGATTCTCATAAAAACAAAAATATGAACTTGGACAGACTTGTAGAGATAGTGAAGGAGGGAAGGGTCCATGGAACCATGAACACGATTAAAAAACTGACCAGGAAACTTAACTGACTCTAGGTCAAGCACTCTATCCCCTTGCATCACCTAGCTACCTCTGAAGGTCTTCAGAGTCTCAACTATAGATTTTGTTTGCTTATTTGTTCTTTATTTCTGAAGTGGAAAAACTTTTCATCCAAAGCATACCCATTTCATTGATCTCCCTATATTGCTAAAGTGGGCAAAGGGCTCGACATTGCATTATAACTGTGTGACCTTTAACCCATACTAGGTTCTACAACCATGCCATGTCCCTCTCCTAATCTGTGCTTCAGTTTTCTCATCTATATATCCAGGATAAATAATCTTTCCAGCACTGACCTCATAAGGGTTTCATGAGGGTCAGGTGAAATGAGATCTGTAAAATGCTCTATATACTTTGAAGCACTATGGGAATGTCAGTTGTCATTTCCATTTATATAAACAATACTACCCATGGAATATTTCAGAATAATTCACACATTAGCTCACGTTGACTTCTTCCTGTGTAGTTTACACACTTTTCACACAAAATGTTTTTTCTCAAAGCAAATTTTGTTGTTAGATAAGTGTTATTTTGCATATTTTACAACTGAGGAAACTGAGTATCAGAGAGATTAAATGACTTGCCCAAAGACATTGGAACTTATTTTGGAGTTTAAAAATGTGTCAGTGCTCAGGTAGTGCAAACTCTTAACTTTACAGATGATAAGCCTGAGGCCCAAAGTAGTTAACAAAGAAGACACTGTCTGACATCTATAATTTGGAGTTACTTTGTTGGCTGAAAAGAATACAGGCTAAGAAAAAGATCCACTAGTTTTGATTGCCATATGTTGTTAGAATATGCTGCTGTTTTTACTTTTCAGCTGACAGATGCAATACCCCAAAGCACAATATCCTTCTTTTGGTTCTCTTTGCTTACCAAGGACAACAACCATGAGCCTCTTTTCCCCTACTGTGTGGACAATCACTCCATTTCAGCTAGACTGTCAGTGCTTTGACTACCCCATGGCTATCCATCTTCCATACATGTCCACCCCAGTGAAGCTGCATGGTGATGTCTTTGGCATTTGAACCAATGAAATGAGAGAATTTACAAGATTCTGCTGACATTGGTCGCCTTATTCTACTGGTTATTGAGTAAAGCTAAGAGGGAATGATGACAAAAGTATATTAGAAGTAGTGTGCGATCATGACTTCTCCCCCCGCCCCCCCACTTCTTTTTTTCATATTTTAGCAGCGATGGACTAGGGAAGAATTTGACTTTGAAAAGCTACATTTCATTAAAGCTTATATTTTGAAAGAACTTTTCATTGTCTCACTTCCATATTGTCTGGTGAATTTTTTTTTATCTTTTTACTGAATTTTAATTTAAATTTCTTCCTTTTCCCATTGTCTTTTTTTTTTAGTTTTTTTTTTTTTTTGCAAGGCAAACAGGTTTAAGTGGCTTGTCAAAGACCACACAGGTAGGTAATTATTAAGTGTCTGAGGCCAGATTTGAACTCAGGTAATCCTGACTCCAGGACCAGTGCTCTATCCACTGTGCCACCTAGCCGCCCCTCCCATTGTCTTTTCAAAAAAAGTTTTGCATGTATTGTTAATGTTTGCTTTGAATATTTGTAAAAGTCAGCTTCCAAATCATATTACACTTCATGAAAAGTCCTTTGTTGTTAGAATTCTATATTAAATTCTATATTAAAGTTATGTTGTTTTTTAAAAAAAGTGATAAGAAGCTTAACCTTGGTAAATATTATTTCTACTATGGCCCCCTAAGACCCCTTTCAAGTAATCTTTCAAAGTGAATGAAAGAAATTTAAATTTCAAAGAGGTCTCAAAAGTCAACTTGTCTAACTCATAGCCGACTACAATCCTTGGTTGAAGACTTCCATGATAGGAAATCAGTTCATCCATCCTTCTATCCATCTAAAGAATTTATTAAACATTATGTAGATAAAATATGTTAGGATAATAATAAAAAATAAGGAGGAAATTTTCATTGATTTAGTACCTATTTTGTTTCAGCCACTGTGATAAACTGTTTACAAATCTCATTTGGTGCTAGCAACAACTTTGATAGGTCAGTGCTATCAATATCCCCTTTTTACAGTTGAGGAACCTGGGGCAGAGATTAAATGACTTAGCCAAGATCACACAGCCAGGAAGATTTGCATTTAAGATTTGAACTCAGAACTTCATAAAAATGAATGCTGAAAACCATCATTCTATATTATGGAATTATTATATTATTATAGATTAGAAAAATAAATGAATACATTTAAGATTTGAATTCAGATCTTTTGAACTCTAGTCCTGATGCTCTATCTGGGACATCTAGTTGTCTCAAAATAGAGGTGATTTCAAAGTCAGAAGGGGCTACAAGGTGGTACAGTTGATAGAGTACTGAAATTGAAGTCAGAAAAACTTGTCTTCTTGAATTCAAATCTGGCCTTAGACATTTACTCTGTCTACTATGTTTACTAAGCTCTATGACCCCTGGACAAATCATTTAACTGGCATTTCTCAGTTTTTTCATCTGCAAAATGAACTGGAGAAGAAAATGGTAAATGTATCTTTGCCAGGAAAACTTCAAACAAGTTATTGGCAAATCAGACATGATTGAAACAACTAAGGAACAACAACAAAGGGTGCAAGATCTAGATTCAAATCCTGGCTCGCCAGATATTGTGTGATTGTGTGACTCAAAACAATTCACTTTTTACTCCGCACAAATAACTTGTTTAGCAGGTGCTAATCTAAATTTTCTATTGAGCACTGCCTCCAAAGATATCTCAGGTCTAGAAAAGTATTATTATTATTAACAATAGCAATAATGGTACATACTCTATTGAAGCACTTTATGTTTATCATTCATCATCCTTAAATTGCCCTGTCTTAATTTCTGATGGCACATAAAGCAAAATGAAAATTCATCATAAAGGATTAGGTTGTGGTCACTGAAGACCCTTTGAGAATTCACAAAAATATGGAATAGTTTAGTCCACAGTCAGATGACTATACCCTTATAGCCATCCCCTTTGCCAAATATGCATACAATAGGTGCTTAATAAGGTTGTGGAAATGAATTTGACAATAGCCAATGCCCCTGATACATATTCAATAATTCAATCAACCCATATATTAAGGATTAAAAGCATAAAATATGACAGGATTGTACTAAGTACTGATGACATAACTATAACATATGAAACAATCTTCATTTTCATAGAGCTTATGATTTATTGGAGGAGACAATATATACACATGTAAATATAGTATAAAGATTCTGTCATCTATTAAGGATATTGCAATTAATTTATACAGGAAATCCCCAAGGAAGGAGACTCTCTCTGACAATGCATGCCAGAATTTTTCTTCTATTTATACTCTTAGGAAGTTGTCTAGAGGTCTGAAATTAAGTAACTTGGACCCAGGGTGTATCAGAAGCAAGATTTGAACTCAGGTCTTCCTCATCTGCTTCTTTCTTAAGACAAAGTTGCTTTCTACTATACAAATTGTCTCTATGCATAAAATGTATATAAATAAAACAGAATAAATACAAATGAATGTACGGTATTTAAATATAAGACTGTTTGAGAGAGAAAGGCCAATAGAAACTGCTGAGATCAGCAAAGGTGTTAGAGGAATTTAAGGTAGCAATATAGCACTAGATCAATATTCCCAGAAATTACAGAAAAGTTATCCTTAAAAAGCCTCATTATTGATTAATACAAATGATTTAATAAAATGGTAGATATTGTCTAGCAAATAACTGCTATTTGAAAAAATATAACTCCCATCAACGAGAAAGACATAGTGAGGTAGCTGGAAGACCTCCTGTACTTTAGGGGAGGCTAGAAAGCACAGTGGATGGAAAGCTAGATGTGAAATCAGGAAGTTTTAACTTGCTGAATTCAAATCTGGTCTCAGAAACTAGCTGTGTGACTCTTGGCCAGTCAATTCACCCTGTTTACCTCAATTTCCTCATCTGTAAAATGAACTGGAGAAATAAATGGCAAATCATTCTAGTATCTTTGTGAACAAAACCCCAAATGGGGTCATGAAGAGTTGATCATCATCAAAATGACTGAACGACAACACCAATCCATTATACTTTGTGAAATAGCAACTGACATTACTAACTGCACAACCTGGGACCCAGTACAAGACAGGTCTGTGGTTCAGGTGACTCCCACAAGTTTACACTTTAAAAAAAGGCAGCATCACACCTATTTTTTTTAGCTTTTTTTTTTTTTTTGCAAGGCAACCAGGGTTAAGTGGTTTGCCCAAGGCCACACAGCTAGGTAATTATTTAGTGTCTGAGACCGGATTTGAGCCTAGGTACTCCTGACTCCAGGGCTGGTGCTCTATCCACTGCCACCTAGCAGCCCAACACACCTATTTTTTTTTTTTTAGGAAACACAAAAGCCCCCAACTTTCACATCTTCCTGTCCTGTTTATAAAACTATCTATGGAAATACTCTTCTTTGATTTTAAAAATGAGTATCAATTATTTTACTATAAAAGTAAATTAAAAACTTAGGAGAAAAAATCACATTTGGATTTAATTATGTAAAATTTCAAACAGCTACTATTCTCCAATTACTGAATTTTTTAAAATTTGAATTTATTTTTTAGAAACTAGCTTACTCTAAATAATACAAAACATAATGAAAGATGTTAAGAAACACACTAGCTATTAGAGTATTTATTTTTTGTAACCAAATTTACTTGACAGTCATTTGTTTGCTCTCTCTTTTTTTTAATTTTTGTCACAATGTTGCTCAGCTCATATGGATGTCACCCTGGAGGGTCTTTGTTGGATCTTAATGCTTTTGTCAGCTTTCCCCAGCTAAATCACTAGCAGTTATTTTTGATAAATCCAGTGGTTTATATCTCATAGCAGTCTTTATTATTGCTTCATATTGTGGTACTTATTCAGGAAATATTTCTGACAATTTTAAATTGTTTGTCATGCATTTTGAGAACATCTAACACTCTACTTCCCTTTTAATGAATGTTTATTTTTCTAGTCTTGCTAATACCAGGGATCTAATGGTTTTTCTTCCTCTTCAGTGTAAAGAAAACTGGGAAATAAAAAAATAAATTTAAGACATCTTCATGGAAATGATCACATTTTTCCTAATCAGTGATGATAATGATGATGATGATGATGATGATGATGATATTACAGAGAACTTTAAAGTTTAAAAAGCACTCTAGATGCATTATATTTTAACCTCACTAGTCATGAGATCAGTGAGCTGATTATCTCTATTTACAATCCAGTCTTCTGAATACTTGCCCAGGGTCATGCTGACAATCAGTATTTCAGGAAGAATTAAAATTCAGGTCTCTCTAATTAAAAATTCAATACTTTATCCACAATGAAATGATTCATTGATAATAGTGAAATTCTACTTCATTCTTATTTTTTTAAAATTCTTTTTAGTAACTTCCAAGAAAATAAAGCTATACAAATTAAAAAAGTAAATGCTCCTAAATAAAATGAAAAACTTATTTATAATTTATTAAAAACTTGTATAATTGCTTTAAGAAAATATCGGGGCGGCTAGGTGGCACAGTGGATAAAGCACCGGCCTTGGAGTCAGGAGTACCTGAATCCAAATCCAGCCTCAGACACTTAATAATTCCCTAGCTGTGTGGCCTTGGGCAAGCCATTTAACCGCATCTGCCTTGCAAAAACCTAAAACAAAAAAAAAAAGATATAACAAAATATTCTTTTTGCAATAGTTGTTTCTCACTGAGGCCTTTTAGGGAAATCAAGGTAAAATCCTGTCTACATGGTTGTTTTCAAGTTAATATGAATAAATTTGAGCTCCCTGGCCATTATATCAGTCTCAAATCCTAAATTAAGCAATCCTTGCTAATCCTCTTCATCAGCTTTTTTTTTCCTTCAAAAGATTTTAATAGGCTATTCAAGGATAGTGAAGAATAGCAAGTTTATTGGGGTATTGGCCTTGAAGACTTTAAGGGAATCTGCTTCTGATAGTTACATTGATGAATAATTAGTAGAAATAATTGACAGTCAACATTTCATTAGGGTATGTCTTATTTAAAAAATTATTTTTAACAATTTTATTTTCTGGGCTGGCTAGGTGGCGTAGTGGATGAAGCACCGGCCCTGGAATCAGGAGTACTTGGGTTCAAATCCAGTCTCAGACACTTAATAATTACCTAGCTGTGTGGCCTTAGGCAAGCCACTTAACCCCATTTGACTTGCAAAAACCTAAAAAAAATAATAATTTTATTTTCCCCCTTGCTATACAGCCACATATCAGATTCCTCCTAGATAAATCATAATATGGTTTCACCTTGCCAAGTTTTCTATTGAGAGGAGCTGGCATGTATGTCTCCAATTACTCAGTATTTGATAGATAGGACAAAGGCAATATCTTAGGTCTAAGGATGATTTGTCACTCCAGATTAAAGAATAACCAGTAATAATAGCAATTAGAATTTTACAACACTTTAAAGACTCAAAGTACTTGCAAAAACATGATTTGAATCTTATCTCATGAGTCTCACAGTAATCCTGGGAGGTAAGTGCTTCAGATGATCATTTTAGATGTAGAAACTGAGTCCCAGAGAGATGTCTGTCTTTCAATTTTTTTAGATGTCCTAGAGAGATGAAGTGATTTCCCCACGGATGATTGATTTAGACCTGGAAAGACCCTTTTGGGGTCCTTTCTAACAAATATTCATGGAAAACAAAGTCTTACTTTATTTCTTGACTTGTATTTTTTGTCTATTACCTTAATGTCAAAGCTTTTGAGGAAAATAAGAGAGGAAGGGTCAGAGGCGAGATTAGAACTCATTTCAGCAGCTGCCAAAAAGTCAGAATTCAATGAATATACATTGAACTGTTCAAAGATGAATATTAAGCACACTACTCCAATTTGCCTCTCCCATAAATAGACAGAATATACATTGATCAGTTCAAAGAGGAATATTAAGCACACGACTCCAATTTGCCTCTCCCATAAATATATGGGTATGGTCTGTTATTCAGCACAAGAGGCTGAAAGCCCAAGGATTAGATGGGTATGTCCATAAGAGAGAGACCATCTTTATCAAGTTAAATTCTTTCTAGTTGAGCATCCTATCTTAAATGAAGGCAAAGAACTTGTTGGATCAGATACATCTAGAAACATAGAAGGATCATGAGACTATTGATTTTGATGCGAAAGAGCCTCTGAGGTTATCAATTCCTACCCCTGCCCCTTTTACAAATGAGGAAACTGAGGTCCATAAGGGTGAACTAATTTGCCCAGGTTTATACAATGAATGCTAGAGAAGACTTCAGAGCTATAGTACTGTCATACTACTCTAAAGAGTAAACAACATTCCATTATATCATACTAACATGCCTACTCAGTAGGCGATATTTTTTCCAAGCTGCTCTACTTCTCAATTCTTCTCCACCACTTTACGTTTAAATTTTAAATCAACTTATTAAGAGTACCTCCAGAGAAACCCAGGTAAAGGGATTGAGAGGCAGCTCATGAATAAGGTAATGAGTAATATAACTCTTTCAGATTCCAAAGAAGCCAGTCACCAGAAATAGGCCAAGGATCCCTTGAAGGCCCGAAGACCATAGTCTCAAAAATATTACCATCAGAGATTTAAAAATAAGGGTAATAATAATCATCACTTAGGGGGCATTCTGCAAAGTCTTGTAGTCCTTGGCATCCAGTCTTTAAGAAAGAGACATGTTGGGTTTATTTTAGAAAATAATAATCCCAGGGACACTCAGAAAAATTATATGAGAATAATTGTTTTTCTTTTCATGGATATGCAATTTTTGCCTGTAATAAGAGAAGGGAAGGATGTTTTAATATGCATGAATGTGATACCATTTCAGGTGTAGCCAACTTTTCTGTCAAACAAATAAAATGCTATATGTCACACCTGGGAATGAGAGCTTAACTAATTGTTGACTGAGGATCTGGGTTATGAATGAAAATAAAGCAGTGGGGTGATCACTGCCCACCTGAAATCTTTGTGACAAATAAGAAACAGATTTAAAATTTAAACGAATCAGAAGAGAAGGACTTCAAAGGGAGGATCTTGAAAGATCAATCATTACCACTGAACCCAAATTCCATTTGATTTTTCCAAACAGTAAAAGTGAGGCTCTTAAAAACTCACTGGATCATACATCTAGAGCTGAAAGGGTCTTTACAAATCTTTATATGGTCATAGATTTAGTTCTGAAAATGACATTAGAGGTCATCTAGACTCAAATTTCATGTGCATTGCAGGTTAAATAATTTTTTAGGGATTTTCATGGAAATCTAAGTGACATTCATAAATATATTCCAAATTCCAGAGTCAACATATAAATGAAGTTTAGGAAAAAACTTTGCTGACTGTATCAAGTCATAGGGTAAAGATTATAACAAGGTATGACCTCTAACCCTATTATTATATTTATTTATAGAATTTTTATTTCTATAATAATGTCATACATCAAGAAAATGGCCATACACACATGTAGATAAATGGATAGATACTTACACCCATATGTGTTATATATATATATATATATGTATATATATATATATATATGGAGCACATGGCAGAGCAGAATAAAAAGACTGTACATAAAATTTCAGATCTTTAATGAGGTGCAATTTGCTAGTCTTTTTTGTTTTGTTTTATTTATTTATTTATTTTTTTGGTAAGGCAATGGAGTTAAGTGACTTGCCCAGGGTAACACAGCTTGGTAATTATTAAGTGTCTGAGGTCACATTTGAACTCAGGTCCTCCTGACTCCAGGGTGCTCTATCCATTGTATTTCTTAGCTGCTCCAAACTTGCTAGTCTTTTAAAATATATAATATACACAATAAGTAGTTTTAAAAGCTATCATGCTTATCTGTACTTCCTTCTTCTGGGTCTCTATTTTAAACAAGGATTTTTCAATATTTTTGTAGACATTCTTTCTTGCTTCTTCTTTCCTTTAGTTCCTTCTTCCCTTCCTTCCTCTTTTCTTTCCTTCTTTCCTTTCTCCTTCTTCCTAATACATTAATTCCTATTCTTCCCAATTCCCTAAATCTTCTCCATAGCCCCTTTCTTACTGGAAAAAAATTTCCTTCTAACAAAATACAATCATAGAAAACAAATTCTTACTTTATTTCTTGACCTATATTTTGTGTCCATCACCTTATTTTCAACAGGTATAATATTTTCATTTATAGAGGAAGAAACTGAGGCCCACTGAAATTAAATAGTCTAAGGACACACAAATATTCAAAGAATGCACCAGAATTTTAGCCCTGGTCCTGATTTTAAAGCTGATACTCGGTCCTCTGTATCCCACTGGCCCCTCATTCAACTTGATGTTGTTAAATCATCCCATTACTTTATTATGTATAATTTGCTTTTTAATGCATGATTAATACTATTAAAACAGATCATAAAGAAGACTCCTGATTTTAAGAGTACATATAGCCTGTCTAATAAAACAGAACTTCATTACCAGATGCTAATTATTTGGAACAATAAATCTCATTTTGTTTTATTTTTACCACTAGAGGGGTTGGAGTTTTCTTTTTAATAAAATAAGTCTTTTGTTTTAAACTATAGATGGGAATTTAGAATTTCATGTCTTTACATTTTCATTGGCTCCCCTCCCACCATACTTTGTATGCCTAGAAATTTTGATGTAGTATAACAGAAAACATTACTCAATGACCTTGTATAACATAGGATCACAGAATAAGAGTCGAGTGGTGCAGCAATCATCAGAAAGATTCTGATGAGCCTGGGCTTACAAAGTCTATAAGTAACAAGGGCTCTTACTCTTTGTGTGTGTGTGTGTGTGTTTGAGTTTATATGTAAAAACTAGTGGGCAAGTCATTTCATTGAATTTCTTCATCTGTATAACGTATATAATAATTCTTGTATTACCATCACAAGATTCTTCTAAGTCTCATATGAGATGATGTTCTCAAGCCATAAAGTATTATATAACTGACAGCTATCTTTATGATCATTGTCCTCTTTGAGGAACTGAGTCCCAGATTGGCTAATTATTTCACCCATGGCAGATAATGATGGAATCTTGGCACTCTCTATGCTTATTTCCTAAATAGTTCAGATAGCAGGGACTGGATTTTTCTTATCTGTATATAAGACCAAGGTCTGTTCATGTACTAGCAGGGCAATTAACTACCCTCTCCATAATCTTCAAAGTCCTGATTCATCTAATGTTACTCTCTTCTCTTTCCTCTTTCTCCCCTGTCAAATGAATATTAATTAACATTAATTAATTAATGCAACTTAATGAACAATTCTTTAATTCCAATTCAAATTGATCATAATTCAATTTATATATACACATGTCTTGAAACAATATTTCCCTTCATCGAATGTACAATTTATATGTTGAAGTCTAAACCTCATCATAGACATGTGTAAATAATTTTAATAATGTTATTAACAATTCAACATACATTTATTAAGCACCTATACAAAGTGATAGTCACAGAGCATACAAAGACCAAAAAATCTGATACCAATTTTGCTTTTAAAGGGAGAAAAATGATTATATGTCTAATGGTAGATAATTGTTAATTTGATAGTTATTTCTATTTTTGATATGCAGAGGGACATAGGAAAGCGAGGCTTTGATGCACTTCAGTGAAAGAGGAGTTGGTATTAAGAGTAAGGAACATCTATGTTTAAGTCCTAATCTTATACTTACTGGTGAACTAGGGCAAATTAATCTCGGGATACCTCCCACTTGACTCTAAGACTAAGACATTTCTGAGGAGTTGCTGATCTGGATGTGTGAATGGAATTTTCATATTGGGCTTCCACCAGATCAAAATTACTTAATGATCAAACTTCCCACCCTTTACTTTCCCCTTTCCTACAAGATAAATGATCTGGAAAACCAGATTATCATTACTGTATAATGACTGTATAAACATTCTGATTGAAAGATCACATTGACAATATTCTGTCTGGCTGAATTTCAGCCCCTAAAATCAACTAACTATTGGATTCTCCCATTTATGGCTCATGAAAGACTGAGCTCCACAGATTTATGGGGTGACTGGAGATGCCAATTCTCTCTTCCAGTCTTCAATCCTGTACAGCTGTGAAATAGGAGGACCATTGGTCAGAGTGTTTTCTTTCCTCTGGAGCAAGTGTGTTCTCTAGAGCTGCATTATAGCACTGAAATACTTAGTTGACCATGTAGTAAGCACATTTAAATAGTTTTTTTTTCCAGCGTCTGGAATGATTTCACATTAAAGCTTGGTATGTTACATGAATATGCATTTTATGTAACAGTAAAAAAATAATAGTCCTTTGAAACAATAATCATGGGAGGAAAAAAAATACCTTAATGAGAAATAAACACTCACCAAGGCTGCCATTATATCTGAAAACATTCCGACATACAAATTTGTCTCTTTCTGTGAGAAACAAACATCTCCTTTGTTTTAATGTATGAAGCATGTAGGTGAAACCTACCAAAATTAATCATTATGAACAGTAAAAACAAACAAAATGAAAAAAGAAAGTGGTCCCCTGACAGTTTTTGCCCTCTAAGCATCCACTCAGCACCCCATGGTTCATAAATTAAAAGCAAAAGTACCAAAACAAAGCTCATAATGGCCACACCATACTATTTTTGACAGCTTTGGCCTGCTTACATTTGGCACTTTTGAAAGGTTCAACCCAATAAATTCTTCCAGCTATGCCTGTGATATAATTCACAGTAAATGTCATATATAGTTGGTAGCTAAGATGCATTAATGTATAAAATGATTTGCCAGATATTCACACCCTGTAATATGCCCCCAAACTGATCATATTTTAAAAATACTAATGCATAGTGAGCTCAGCTTCATGGGGTCTAGATTTATTCCATGAGTTTCCTTCTCATTCAAAAGCAGCTCTATTTTCAGTTTCTTCAACATCTGCTTTTAGAAGGGTTTCCTCCTTTTATTAAGAGCAGTTTTCCTCAATAGATTGTCAATCAATCTCTCTAGAAACATTTAATAAGGGCCTACTATGCGTCAGACACTGGTTAAGCATTGGAAGTACAATGCCAAGTGCGTTTCAAAATACTTATTCTTTTCTGAGTACACCAAAAAATGTGAGACCCTAAGAAACCTGCCTACTTGTTCTAGCTTTGCCTGTGGGGACCTGCAGCTAACATCTTTCATTTTCACCATGTTGGTCAGATTAGCAATCCCTATGGCATCTCCTGGGTCTACAGTTACATGATTTCATGATTCTTTAATAGGGATGAGTATTTCCCCCCTAATTTCATGATTATAGATAAGTTCTAGATGGGAAAATTTCCTTTACAAATGCAGTTTGTCACCTCTGGGATTTAAAGTTTTCTGCAACATGCTGGTGCCACTTTTGTGGCTTGTCAGAATAACATGCACAATAGGCATCAGAGGAAGGACTAGAACCTGACCTTTTTATAGATTCAAGCTGGTTCTCTATCTAACATGTCAGACTCCTTGTCTAGGACTCAGTGATGGTTGCGTTCATATTTTTAAACCACAAAATGTCATAGAGTTGGAAAGGACCTCATAGACTCTTTGCCTCTTGAAACTACATTTTTGTACTAATATCTCAATCCCAGTTGTATTCTCACCCAATTCACTAGTAGAACTTAAATCCATTGAAGGAAGGAACTGTTAGTATGAACTATCAGTCTGGTAGGGAGCTTTGTCTATAGTAGGTATATAAAAATGTTTGTTGAATTCAAATAATTCACTGAAGAAGAATCTCCTCTATCTCATACCTAACCTGTATTCATCAAATCTTTGCTTGAAGCTTTCCGATGAAAAAAGATCATTCTAATCTCCAACATATCAGATTCTAATTAACTATATCTCTAATTTGAGCAGATTAATATTATGGATTATTAATCTTTTCTAATAAACTCTTAAAATAAAAAGAACTATCAAAGATATATGATTTTTTACTCTTTGATTATAGGCTGATGAATCTACTCTTTTGTTTCTAGTGTCCCCTAGACTCTTATTGTCACTCAATTTTATTTTCTTCATTTTGAAGCTCAATCATCCAGTCTGTAGCTATTCCAAACTTTCTCTTCATTTCACTCCTTTATCTTACAACAGTAGATTTTTGCCTTCTGCTTTACTGAGACAATAAAGGTCAACTTTTATGAATGCAATCTTTACTCCTATTTCACAACTTACATCAAACTTTCTCCACTCCCTCATGCTCTCTGCCATGGATTCCAGTCAGACCTTCTCTAAGCAAAGGTTAACTCTTCCCTCTTGGGTCCTGTGGGAGTTTCCCTCAACCTGACAGTGTCTTCGTTATTTCTTGCTTTTTCCTTTTCTGTCTCTCCTTATCAACTGACTCATTTTCCTATGCCCTTCGAAAAAATGTGCAGGTCTCATTCAAGGAAAAACCAAAAAAAATTACTTTACTTTGCCCTGCCAGGTACTTGAGCTTATATTCTACATTTCTTCTCCCTTTCACAATCAAATTCTTAGGAAGGATTGTATGTATTCAGTGTATCTATTACTTTAACTAATACTCATTTCTCAATCTTGCAAATTGGTTTGAGACCCCTTCACTAAATGGAAAATGGAAACTTCTCTGTCCAAGATTTCCATGGTTTCCTAATAGCTAAAGACTAAGAAAAAAATATCTATAATATCTATAATGCTTGTTAAATACTTACTCTTATTTTAAAGTAAAGACTGAAACTCACTACCCCTTGACCAAAGAATTTACCTTAGAATAAGCTATGTTATTTCTCGATTGTCTGAACAAAGTCCTCTGTCATTTCCATTAGCTAATAACATACACATTCTTGGACCTGACTCTCAGCAGCTGCAAAATTCTTCCTCAGCAATAGAAAATCTTTTGGATGCTTCCAAATTAAAATGCTGAAAATGAATGTTATATCTACATTATTCATTTAGAATTCCAAATTAAAGCTTATTTTGTTTGGTGTTGCTATTTTAATTCAAGTTTGATTGTAGTGTTTCTTCCATTAAAAAGAAGGCAGTAAGAAATAAAATACTAATTTTCTAAATTTTACCCAGAGAATGCTTTCCCAGACTCATAGAACACTAGAGTTGAAAGAGACTTCAGAAGTCATCTTGTCCAATCTGTGCAGGAAGGATTTTCTATTCTAATGTATTCTACAATTGATCTTCCAGCGATGGATTCTTCTCTCTTTATCAATTGCCACGGTAACATGATGGATAAAATGCTGGATTTGAAGTTAGGGAAAAATGGGTTCAGGTCCCATTTCACATACTTATCACCTGCATGACCCTAGACAAATCCCCAATCTCTCAGAGCCTCTGATTCGTCAGTTGAAATTGTGAGACAAGGTTTTTAAAGACGTTTTTCCATTCAGTCTGACTCTTTGTGTTCCAATTTAGGGTTTTCTTGCAAAGAGGCTGGAGTAGTCTCTCATTTCATTCTCCAACTTCTTTTTACAGATGAGGAAACTAAGGCAATCAAAATTAAGTGACTTGCTTCAGGTCACACGGCTAGTAAGTATTTGAGATCAGATTTGAACTTATGAAGGAAGATAGGCCTTCTTGACTCCTGCTCTGCCACTCTGCCCTGCCCCAACCTAACTGGCCAGGATTATTTAAATTCTGAAAGGTATTTGATCCATTCATATAGGAAAGAGCAGTGGACGGAGATTATTTGCCATGAAATCATGCGACTAAATTCTAAATGGACTCTCTATAGCTTTTGTAGGTATATTTTAAAGGGACAGTACAGGTGAGAAAGGGGCTGGATCCAATGCTAAAAGAAGGAGGAGGTGATTGGGTTTTATTGTCTTTGGGAAATTACAAGCTCTTTTATTGAATGCAAGCTTATTAAAACAACTAAGACCCATCTTTCCAACAGAACCAAATGACAGTTCTGAGGCAATGTTTACATCCAGACCTTGGACTCAAAATGCAAATAACATCTTTCTTTTTTTCTGTAACCCAATACTTTCCCAATATTCAAAATCCAAAAGAATGCTATATGAAGGGAAAATACATTATTATAAAATGTGTTAGATATGAAAACCTTGAGATTAAGTCTTAGAAAAGAGAATAAACTGTAAAGTATAAAAGAGCTTAATGCAACCTCATTTAATAAATTGTTTTATTAAATAGACCTGTGTAGAAAAAAGTACACAATCTCTATTTTTTGGTTCTAGACTCTACAACTAGTAATAACTTTGGAAAATATTTAGCTAAGTTTTTAGCTTAAAGAACTTATTATATGAATAAGAAAATTGTGGATAAGGGAAACTAAGGGACTTCTCCAAGGCTACTTGGAATATATATTTTCTGAAGAATCAAAAAGTTGATTTAGTCCCAGTTTTCCAGCTATAGAGTTGATAGTCTTCCCACTGTATCCCCAAAGATTTGTTGATTTTAGATCAATGATTATGTATCCAATCTCATTCTACCTATTCTTTAACTACCTTAGTGTTGGCACTAATAACATTCTATATGACATTGTTGAATTTCTTGATAGAATTCTGTGAATTAACTTACCCAGAAGCAAAAATGGATATTTCTAAAACAAAACTCTAATTATTTTACTCACCTCCTTAAAAATTGTTACCTTCTCTTTTTAGCCTTTAGGTTAAATTATCAAATCTACTGTTGGCCAATAACAGTTGTCTGAAATCCATTACTCTCTTCCATATATTCTATAATCTAGCCACATCAGACTATTAGTTTTTCTCCATATTATTCAGGTGTTTCAGTCATATCCAACTGTCCATGATCCCATTTGATATTTTATAGGCAGAGACACTGTAGTAGTTTGCAATTTCCTTCTCCAGTTTACTTTATTGATGAGAAAAGTGAGACAATCAGGGTTAACTGACTTAACCAGAGTCACAGCTAGTCATACCTGAGACAAGATTTGAACTCATAACGATTTGTCTTCCTGACTCTTATTCAAGTATTCTATCCATCATGCCACCTAGCTGTTTTTTTCCTCATAAGGCTTAAATTAAGTTTCTGCACATGTGGTACCCCAAATCTGAAATGTCCTACTTACTCATCTCTTTATCTTTCTTTAAGGTTCAACTTCTGATATGAAGCTTTTCCTGATCACTGCAATTTCCTAGTGTCAGTCCTGAAATGAAATTTTATTTATGAGGACTCAATCAACAGGTGTAATCATCTGTTATGTGTCTGGGCACTAAGACTTGAATTATAAAGAAGAAAACAACCCATTCTTTCTTGAAATGAGCTAACAACTCTAATGATCAAAGAATTTAGAGATGGAAGCATCTTAATGACCAATTAGTCCAACCACTTAAATTGACAGAGGAAACTGAAGCTCAGTGAGGTTAAAGAGTCTAGTGGTATACTGAAAGGAATTAGGAGAGGTATAATTTCATCCAAATTCAACCCTCTTTCTTCTGTATCGTGTTGTAATTATTTGCTAAAAATGCATGTTTATATGTATTTACCAATTGGAACAATACATGTATATACATAACATATATATATATATATATATATGTATGTATACACATTTGTAGAACTATACCATTCATTTGCAGTTCCCCAACTCATAAACCTATTGTAGTTACAAAGTTTTTTCCAAATGATAATATTGAATAATAAAAGCTTATATTAAGTATGACTGATTTATCCTGAATAAATTAAACATGCAGGTTTACTAGCAGCTAGTGAAATGCCCCATATACTTTATAATGGATTGTTACTAACTTAGCAGAGGGATGGTTTTATTTGCTATTTGAATATAGGGCTATTATTTCTACTTTATCTGCTATGGATTGTGCCATTTTCATCATCTCAAAGGTCTATTCTGGCTCTAACATTCTGCAATTCATCATGGAGGAATGAATGGCACTTCAGCATTATAAAGTTTATATTTAAGGCTATTAGGATTCAGTGGTGTTTGCATTCCATCAATCATACACTGCTTCAACTATCTTCTAGTCAGATTATAGACTTCATCTATCTATAATTTGACATCTGCACATTTGCAGACACTTGACATTAAACAGAGGAATGACCATACCATTCCATTGCTCAAGAAGTTTCAATGGCTCCCTTTGGATACCTAATGTCCACCAGCTGTCCATAATTCTTGCTACCTGTTATCAACCTAGAATTAAAACATATCAAATGATCTGCTAGAATAAAGGAAAAACTTTTAATGTTTAAACAATGACATATTTTGTAGCAGAAAAATGACCTTTAATGATTATCTAGAATAATCCATAGCTGAAATTCTCTTATCATGACCATTACTTAATTATTTAGTTTCTATCTGAAATTCTCCAAGTATGAGTGGAACTAAAGATCTACCAAAGAAACCCATTCTACTTTGGGCAACTCTAGCTCTTTGTTAGGTGATCTTTCTTAACATCAAGAACATATTTTTTTTTTCTGTTTACAATTTGTCCCCATTGAACCAAAGGAAATGAAGTTTCTTTCACATAATAGTTCTTCAAACACCATTTCTGAATAAAGTTGTGTCACTATTGAGCTTTCCCTTTCCTGGGCTAAATATTCGAAATTCCTTCAATTGATCTGAGACCAACATGCCTCATAAGTTATGGTAACTAAAACTGAATACAACACTGCAAATGGGCTCTGAGTTGGGTGGAATAGAGGGGCATTATTAGTTCCTTAATCCTGGAAATTTTGGCTTGTACTGTGGCACATGATCTTATTAGGTTTTGTTTTGGTCACATCATTAAAAAAAATTCATAAACTTGGAGCTTTTAGCACACTAAAATGCCCAGACAGTTTTTCAGTTCAACATTTCTCCAGTAAGATAATACTATATTCCCTTTTTAATTCAAATGGCACATAGTAATGGTCCCAGTTGCATAAAGAATATGTAGTAATGCAGATTAATTACAGTATAATATAAGTATTCATGTTCATTCTCTCCTTCCCTTCCTCTCTCTATATTTGTCTCTCTCTTTCTTTCTCTCATACACATACTTGTATATTTAAGTAAATATATACACGATTATAATTATATATATACCAAATATCTTATAATTATTTACCTATGTAACCATATCTATACATTTGTAGCTATATGATATACAGACACATATATACATATAAGTTATAAATAAATGACATTTATATGCAACATGCATTAGTTAGGATTAACTTTGTAACAGACACCATAAACATTCCTAGTTGAAATCTTTTGGAATTTTGAAAACTATATTAAAATTTATTTTTTGATTTTATATATCAAAAGGTTTAGGATGGCTAAATAGAAGGCAAATAAGTATAATTGCTTGTTATGGGTTGAAATTTGATGATGAATCCCTGGTTTAACAGTATTCTGAAGTATTTGAAGAAAATCAACATTCCATTGCTTTCCCTTTTTATCTAAACTTGAAAGTAAATTTTCTGAGAGAATATGCATATCTTCAAAACAGTCTCCATAAATATATAGCAGCTACATGGTTTCCAAAGTTTATTGAAGGGAGGGTAGCCCTACTCTATTACTATTTGTATCTTTCAATTGCAAACACTTAATAACCACTTGGGTTAAGCCTTTCACATCTCTATAAATGAAAATCTCTCCAGAAACAGATGGCTAGACATCCTTCAAAATCA
The DNA here is from genome assembly GCF_037893015.1 of Macrotis lagotis. Classification (NCBI taxonomy): domain Eukaryota; kingdom Metazoa; phylum Chordata; class Mammalia; order Peramelemorphia; family Peramelidae; genus Macrotis; species Macrotis lagotis. Next base: position 34,618,586 of record NC_133663.1, on the reverse strand, counting down.
GGAGACAAAATTTATTAGAATCTACCAAGATAATTGATCCAACAACATGAACCATTATTAATGCTTCCTTCCCTGACACCTTCAAGTTTAGCAAACACTGGTAAATCTTCTGTAATAAATTCTGGTAAATTCTAGCTCAGTTTAATTTCAATTCTGAGAATAATGCAATGCCATGCTTCATTTTCTGATGTGAAATTATGTAGACATTTTTAAGTAGGTGGGGAGAAAAATCAAATGCATGTAGAATGTCTTCCGTACCAAAGACTATATTCCATCAAGCTAAGATGGATGAACTTTGCAGACTAATTCATCAATAAAGTGAAAGGATAATGTCTAAACACAGACATACACATACATAACACATATACACACACACATATATGCAAACACACAAACACCCTTTGGAATTTGTGGTAATCGAAATATTAGCTGATCTTTACTTAAATAACTCTGAAATCATAAACCAATACAAAAAGAAATTCTGTAGTGTTTAAAGTTACTTAAGGAAGATTAATCTTTCTAATTATAGCTTATTTACAATTTGGCTTTTTTTTCCACCCTGAAAGTAAAGGCATTTGCATCTCTCAGATGGATAACTTGAACTCAGTAAGGAAAAAAAAAAGGATGAACTGGGTCACATAGAGTGCCAATATTTCAGAGGAAGCTGGTTAATTAAACTGTTAAATATAATTGAGGGAGTTTGCTTGCATGATTCTGTTAATGGATACTTATTGGAAATATAGTATCTGTAATTAAAAAGAAAAGCATATATAGCCCTTCTATGCGATACCACCAGGATTCTACTGTCATAGCAGACAAGGTCATAAATTTCTGCCATCAATCAGGTCCCTTTTGTGACCACCAGTGGCAAAAAAATGGCTAGATAGTTTTAGATATTAAATATACAGTCTATGCCCATGATATAAAATATGAATAGCTATCCCATTACAGGGGCAGACTTTGTAGATAATTATAGCAATAATATATAACTACACAAAATTTTAAAAAAGCTCTCTCCAGGCATCAAATACTTCCTTGAGAAAACTCTAATCAGTCTCTGATGCAAACATATAGTGTAATTTTAATAGGTGGATAGTTGATGTAATTTTGTTTTTGTTTCAATTTTTGTTTTTAGTTTTTGCAAGGGAATAGGATTAAGTGGCTTTCCCAAGGTCACACTGCTAGTAATTATTAAATGTCTGATGTTGGATTTGAACTCAGGTCCTCTTGACTCCAGGTCTGGTGCTCTATCCACTGTGCCACCTAGCTGCCTCCAGTTTATGTGGATTTTGCATTACAATACCCAAATTAAACTTACTATAGAATGAAAGCACTTTGAAGGGAAGAACTGTTTTTTTTTTGTTTTTATCTCATCACTAATTAGAATATTACCTGGAAAACTGAAGGAGCTAAATGAGCATACATTAAGTTTTTCTCTTAACAGGGAGACAAATCATATTTTTCATAAATTCAAGTGATACTTATAATTCTCTAACAATCTTATTAAATAATTGGAAACTTTTTAATTTAATAATCAAAGATTATTAAATAATTTGTGGACTAATGTTTGTTAAAACTCACTTTACTATCTGCTTCAAGCATTTTGCCTCACATTAAGCATTTGGAAATCTGATGTGAAAGGAATTCCCATCTAGCGAGTCTATTCTCAATAGTATATCTGTTGTACAACTGATGATGCTGACTATTATCTACAAGGGAAAAAACCCAACCCCAACCCCATATACACCAGTATTCAGTTAGCAATGTAGAGAGTTGGGAAGATTGGAAATTAGAAATTCTTCTATCTTCTAATACAGGAGGTTACTCATGGCTGTTTCTAGAAACCATGTGGTAACCATACCTTCCCAAGTGATAGGGATTGTCCTCTGTTGTGATGACAAGTTGAAAAAAGGTCAAGGGATCAGAAAACATTTCTTAGAATAGCCCTTTTTCAAATAATTACACAATAAAACTAATAGGTATTTCCATTATTATCTTTATTTCTCTGAAAATTTTTACTCTTTGACCTGGATACTGTCTCTTTTTCAAATTTTAATTTTATTATTTTTTTTTACAGGATATCATGGTATAATATAGAGGGCTGGACCTAGAGTTAAGAAGATTTGAATGTATTTATTTACTTATCTAAATTTTCTTTGACCATCTAAGACTATCTATGAATTTTTTAAGAAATACATGCCATTGCCAGGCAAAGTTGGAGTTTTTGTATTATTGGCCCTAGACACAAAATCCAAGGGGAAACCTATTTTTTCTTTTTATAAACAATTAATCAAAACAGACCAAATAATTGAAAAGAAACTATTGACTATGATACATTAGGTGATCTGACTTTACAAGTTGGAAGGAGGTAAGCAAACACATGCAATCCCTTTTATCAGTTAAAAAAGATGTCCTATTGCCTTCAAGTATCTATACAATTTAAGGAAGAAGGAAGCAATGGCTTATGGATCATTATGGCATAAATGTTCAGATAAAACATATACAATTCTGAATTAAATTATGCTAGAAATATACAATTATGAAAAGCCTCCTTGGTAAATCTTTGGCCTAAGTATCTGGTTACCTTAACCTATCTCCTTAATTAGGGGTTCATGAACAGCAGATGAAGATGGTCCAATTTTCCAATAACACAGAGGCTACTTTCAAACAATACAATAAGGTTTTCTTCTAATTTTCAAAATTGAATAAAGTTTTCTCACAAGATAGAAATTGGAATAGACACATAATTGAATATAAAGGGAACTGAGTTACCTCTAGAATTATGTTACAAGAGGGAGGAAGTGTGGTTCACTCAATTTCTTCAATTAACCACTTGCTCAAGACCTAAATTTAAATGTGATCTCAGACATTATCTATGAGACTCCGGACAACTCACTTAATTTTTCTTCAGTTTCCTCCACTGTAAAATGGGTATAATAATAGTCTCCAACCCATAGTATTGTTTTGAGGTTTAAATGAGATACTATTTTAAAAAGCACTTAGTTTCATACCTGGACTGTATAATGTGGTATATAAATGCCTATTCCCTTTCTTTTCCTCTTTCTCCTGCCTGTTGGTTTATTGTTATTTGGTCTCTTTTGTTTATGAATCATCCATATCATGCTACCTGTGTAAGGGTTTCATGAGGTCATCAAATCCAACTTTTTAACAATCCAACAATTTTACAAATGAGGAAACTGATGTAATGTTAAATGGCTGACCAATTTTCACCATAGTTTCTATTCTGACACTCCCCCCCAAAGGGAGTCATTAACTCAGTAGTTCATGTGTTAAGCTACTCAAATGATAGACTGGCAGGTTTATTTAATTTATTATTTACCTAGACTGATTCACCATTTAACCTCTCTATTTTTAAATCAGTACCCAAATTGCTTTGATGATTAGTACTTTTAATACAATTTGAAATGGATGGCCGTTGGGACTTCCTACATTTCTTCCTCCATTTTGTTGTTGTTCATTGTTTCCTTTGATAACCTTGCTCTTTTTTTTTCTCTTAATGAATTTCACTATTCTTTTTTTTCTAGAACTAAAACCTAATCCTTTGGTAGTTGGATGGCATAGCACTAAATAAAAAAAAAGGTATTGTTATTTTTTATTATTTTGAAGAACTACTCACATGTAAATACTAATTCTTTAATTATTAGATTTGTTTTTATTTTGATGAATTATTTTATAGTTTTACTAGAAAATTACTGTGCATGTTTTTATAAATATCCAAGTTCTTTAGATTTTTGTAATTATTCTAAATGAAATTTTAATTTCTATCTCTTCCTGTGGGAATTGATCATAATATGCAATATTGCTAAAGATTCATATGAATTTAGGTTATTGTTTCAATTGTTTTAGTTGATTCCCTAGGGTTTTCTAAATATATCTTCATTTCATTTCTAAAATTATACAATTTTGTTTATTTACCTTTATTTCTTGATTCAATTGCAAATGTATCAAATTTATCATCCTTACACATAATGTCAATCCTTTGATTTAGATATTCACTACTTAATATTTTAAGGAAAAGGGCAATTTGTCCTCATAATTCCTAATGTTAAAAAAGTGAGTCTTCTATTTTCTCAAAAGTGTTTTTCTATTATCAATTGATATAATTACATGACAATTGTAATTTTTATTATAATAGTCAATTATGTTTATTTTTTTCCTAATTTGAACCAACTTTGCATTCCTTGTATAAATACAACCTTATCATGGTGTATGAGCTTTATGAACTTTTCTGTAACATATTTACTACTACACAATTATATTTACATATATATTACTAAATATAAACTTGTATGTATATCACAATATTTTGCATCAGTATTACTTAAGATATCAGCCTATAGATTTATATCTCCCTTTTTATTTTCCTGATTTAGGCCCAAAGAGTATATTTGTATCAACGAAGGAAGGAAGATTCTTTTTTCCATTTTTATTATCAATATAATTTTGGAATTAATTGTTCTTGGAATGTTTGATAGAATTTATTTTTCAAAATATCTAGTCCCAATTTTCTTATATATTTTTTGTTGTTTGGGGCTATTTAAAGAATAATTAAATCTTAAGATATTTTTGATTAAATTAATCTTTGCTTCTTTTCTAAACCTTTTCATTTAATGTTAGTATGAGTCTTTCCCCCACTTTTGTAGGGTAGGGGGAAGTGGATGAATATCATACATATACTGAGGTCTCCTGGGTAAAGATATTTATTAAAAATGGAATGAGTCCTTTCCTTCCATGTGGAATTGAAGGGCACTGAGTATATCTCCAAGGAAAACAGATTGATGGATCTGCCTAAAAAAAAAAAAAACATGCTCTTGGAACACGAATACTATGGAATATTATTGTTCTGGAAGAAACAATAAATGGTCGGACTCTACAGAAGCATGGAATGAGTTACAGGATCTGACGCTGAGTGAAAGGAGTAGAGCCAAGAGAACAATATACACATAGACAGCATTGTGAAATGAACAACTTTGATGGAAGCAGTTCCTCTCAACAATCCAGAGAGCTAGAAAAACTATATTAGACTGGCTATGGCCTGTATTATCCCCATCCAGAGGAAGAAAAACAAAACAAAACAAAACACATAGAAAAAAAAACACTCCCACTGAATCTGATGAACACTTTAGAAAAATTACCTCTCCTCAATTCTAATTCCTCATGCCAAAAATTACTAATTTGTAAATATGTTTAACAATATATATATATGTGTGTGTGTGTGTGTGTGTATATATATATATACACACACACACACACACACACATATATAATACTAACCTGACTCTGTTCCCTACTGAGGGAAGGGGGGGTGGAAAGGGAGGGTGGAGGGAAATTTTGTAACTTGGAAATATGCATGTACAAATGGATGAAAAGAAATAAATTAAAAAAAAAACATGCTCAGAGTCACTTTTTTTTAGGAACAGAAAAAACTGCATTGCCTCTACCTTACTATAGAAAAATCCACATAAGCTCCCTGAAGGGGCTTCTATCTCCTAAGAAAACCTTTCTGCTTTCATTTTTAAAACCAATACACCTCTTCTTTCTCTTGCAAGGTATAAGACTGGTCAGTGACAGTATGTTAAGAGATAATTAGCAAGAGGGGGATAGCAGCCAACCTTGGTCATTTCCTTTGCTATGTTGAAGATCTAACCATGCATAAATTCACATGCAATAATGTATATGTTATTTTCAAACCTGTGTATAGAATCTGAATACATATATATATATATATATACACACACACACATATATATATATATATATATATATATATATATATATATATATGTAGAGAGAGAGAGAGAGAGGGGGGGGGGAAATCTCAGACATCCAAAGATAGGTAACATGTCAAATAAATAATTTTTTTAACCTAACATACAAGATATGTGTAGAATCCTTACAGAAAAAGTAGTGTGCTAGCTCATTAAATTATGTCAAAAATCATAGCAGAGACTCAACCCAGACTGTCACCGAGAACCCACAAATAATATGGCATGGGCTGGCAGATGATGGGTACAGAATGTGCAAATAATGATGAGGAAAGCCTTCATTCCCAAACCATTCTGTGCCACCACTAGTGGCAGCCAGCTCTGCAAAATCTAGAGACAGCAATGTTAGCTTCAGGAAAAATTAGACTTTCACACACATCAAAAGGCATGGATTTGTTAATAGGGAAGAGTAGGAGGGAATAGTGGTGGATAACTATGTAATAGCAACCAACATGGTTCAGCTTCCTCTTTTTATTTTCTTCTATAGAGGGAAAGGAAATAGAGGATGTGCTCTGCAAATTTTTCAATGTTGAATAAAATTATATGGAGAAGGAAAATTACCTACTGCCATAATTTGTTGAATTTTCAATGGGGCAGGATCCTGATCCTCTGGTGAGGCCAAGAGAAGAGACTATGGAAGGCACTAAGGAAAGTTAATGTTACATGAGATTGAAAAATATCTTTGATTTCCAAATAGTTGTTTAAGAGGTAATCTTATCTCTTAATGTCTCAAGAGGTACATTGGTAAGAGCATTACACTTGAGGTCAGAACATTGGTATTTGGATCTAGTAATATCTATATAGATCATAGTGGTATTGTTGGATCAGATGGTATGCAGTTTTATAGCCCTTTGGAACATAGTTCCACATTTCTCTCCAGAATGGTTGGATCAGTTTACCATTCCATTAAAAGTGTACTGGCATCCCAGTTTTCCCATATCCCTTCCAACATTTATTATTTTTGATTTTCTCTTATATTAACCAATCTAATAAATATGATATGGTATTTAGGAATTGTTTTTGCATTTCTCTAATCAATACTGATTTAAAGCATATTTTCATATGACTATATATAACATTAATTGCTTCATCTGAAAGTGACCTATTAATATCCCTTGATCATTTATGAATTGGGGAATTGCTTACATCCTTATAAATTTCACTTATTTCTCTACATATTTTAGATATGAAGCCTTTATCAAAAACCCTGGCTGTAAAAATTGTTTCTCAGCTTTCCTTCTTATCTTGGTTGCATTCATTTTGTTTGTGCAAAAAATTTTAATTTAATGTAATTAAAACTGTCCATTTTGCATTTTATAATGCTCCCTTTCTCTTTTTTGATCATAAATTCTTCACCTTTCCATAGATCTGACAGGTAAACTATTTTTTGCTCTTCTAATTGATTTATGGTATCCATCTTTATGTCAAAATCCTGTACCAATTTCAGCCTTATTGTGGTGCCAGTTTCTATCACATATTTTTGAGTCTTCCTAGCAGTCTTTGTCAAATAATGAGTTTGTATTCCATAAATGGGAGTCTTTTGTTTTAGCAAACAGTAGGTTACTATAATCATTTATTATCATGTCTTGTGTACTCAACCTATTCCACTGATCTATTACTCTATTTCCTAGACAGTACCAAATAGATTTGATGACTGCTATTTTATAATATAGTTTTGATCTGATACAGCTAGGCCAGACTAGATAAATTCTATATTATTTCTAATTTTAATTCAAGTGAGTCTGCTAATCTAGCTTTGGCTTCAATTTTTGAAGACTAGATATACAAAAAGCTGATTAAGAAAATTAAGATAAACTCTCCTTTTACACAACACTTTTCCTTCCATATATATATATATATATATATACACACACACACACACACACACATATATATATATATATTCTCTAAATAATTATTTTATTGGACTGAAATATCTGGAAAATTGACTTATTATCTGGAGGTTATTATAACTTCAATGATAATGATTATGATAATAATGACAATGATGATGATGATGATGATAATGATGGTAGCCATTTACTCATTGCTCTCAATTTTACTCAATATTATATATGTTTATGTATATAAACATACAAACTTATAAATCACTTACAAGCTCTCTTCCCAAGGTATATTCAAATACTTAAGAGTCTTGATGAGTACAGAAAGTAGAGGAAGACTGAAAGAAGAAAAAAAGGGAGAGGAGGCTGTATATCTATACACTTAAGGATGGAGAAATCAAACCTTGAGAGGGTGGAGAAGCACTATTCCAGTGTTGAGTTAGGCACATATGATTTTTTGAGGAGTAAATTCCCAGGGATATATAGAAATCCATATATTGAGGGCAGTGCTTATTTTCATTTTGCCTTTTCACTTTAATCAAATACCAAATAGTAGATCCTTAATGCTAATTGATTGATTGGTTTGAAAAACTGAGAAACCATAATTATAGTTATTCTTATTCTTGGTTTGCTACCTTCCTTCTCCCTTTTCTGTGCCTTCTATTTCTTTTCTCTTTTTGAATTTCCTTTCATTCCTTGTTCCCCTTTCTTCTCTTTCTTTGCCCCTACTTTTCCCATCTTCAAATAATCTATCAATCTATAAAATTTTAATGAAGCACAGAAAATTGGCAGGGATTATACTACAGACTGGGGATATAAAAAAAACAATACAACTGATGAAAGATAATTTTGGAAGGGAAAGAATAAAGGATGGGGGAAGTTGTAAAAAACCTCTTACAGAAAGAGCTACTTGAGATGAATGAAGGAGGAAGAGGATGATCATATTCCCTTTTATCTTTCTTTCTTCCTTATCAGCCTAGTTTACCTCCTAGATAATATGTCTATTAGAAAAGTAAGATTACATCATATTCAATGTCCCTCCAGACAGCAGAATCTCCTCCTTCTCTCTCTTTAACTCTTATATTGATGACATAATGGCCTTGCTAGAGTCACAGGAATCTATGAAATGATTCCACACCTGACTTCACCTACCTTTCCCTTTGTCCTGAGTACAAAGCCAAAGATTAAAGGCTATTTTGAAATCTTTTTCTTGCATGATGACATTTTATTCTACATACTCACCTTAACCCTCATTTCAATAATGAGTTCAATTTAGAATTTCAGTAAAAGGAAACATTAGAGGATACCATGGAATAAGGTGAAAACTTTTGCAGGATGACAATGGAAAAATTTTTCTTGTCTTTTCTTGTATTTTGATGTACTACTATATGCATGAGAATCCAGGAAATCAAGACTATCAATGAGATGTTTGAAATGAAAAGTTCATTATAAACCTTAATTTAGATGTAATTCTATTCCTATTTTTTTCCTAATTTGTCATTGCCCAATATTGTGTGATACATTTTATGCATCTGTCAGGCTATGCCCCATTATCTGAATTTCTTAGCTCTTCTCTTGGAGAATACAAACATCTATTACTAATGATGGAAGGGAAAGATTGATTTTCCTCTCCATTGCTACTTAGTGAACAAGGCTTTAGCAGCTGCAAAGCATTAAATGTTAAATAGAAATAAAATGTTCCTTCCGAAGTGGGCCTACTAGAATATGAAATTGTTTCCACTCAAGGCTTTGGGATGTATTGTTAGGCTTAGCCAATACCATTCTCACAAACACCACTTGGGCAACAGATGAAAAACAAGAAGTTAAGAATGAAGAGGAAATGAGACTCCAAGTTTTCTCAATCCTTGGTGCTAAGCATCAACCAACTGCCTCTATTTTTTTTTTAATTCAATACATCTCTACTTTATAGAGATTCTTTAACCCACACAAATGAGGATTAAAGCATGAAAGTCCACACCAGGGGAAGCCTACCTACAAGGGCAAGTCCAAATGAAAAAAAATACAGTTTAAATATGAATGTGAATGGACTTTTTTGCTGGAATGGAGTTCTAGCTCCTGGTCTTTTCCTGTGATGACTTGTTTTCCTGGTGAGCAGGGGGGTGGCATTGACTACTGAAAGTTTGTCTAGAATATGTAGAATTCACAAAAGTCACACAAGAATAATTAGCTCAGCAAGGGTTGACTATAGAACATAATGATTAAAGAAATGTCTATGCTTCTCCTTTTAATTAAAAAAGAAAAAATCAACCTGGGAAGACTCCAAAAGGAATAACCATGGAAGAGAATTTTTATATGAGATAATATAGACAATTCTGACTACAATGCTTTTATCTCCAATTACTTTGAATATATTCATAGATATTTTGTATTGTCACATCTGTGGATAATGTTGTTTTCTTACAGCACCATATAAATTCATTGAACACTGAGGTCCATTTTTTTCTTGTTTGTATCTCCACATGTAGCATGGTGGCTGCCATATTGTTGTGTTTGAGAGTTATCTCCTTTTTTTTCCTGATGATGCCCATGATTTCATCTGCTTAGGGAATTTAGCCTGAAGAAAGCCTGTTCTAACACAAAGTAGGAGATATTTGCTTGAAACTTTAAAAAGTTAAGCGGTTTGTATACTGTAGATACTTAATAAATGGTTAAGGGATCTGGATTGGACAATTCACGTCATTGTACAGAACTCTTCCACAAGGAATACTTTTTTTACCGTGAATGCAGTAACATTCCCTGTGACTTAAAACCTTAGGCTAACCTCCTAAGAGATTAAATGATGTGCAGGGTCTTTCTGGCTTGAGGCCAATTCTTATTTTTTACCCTTTTTGGCAGCCTTTCATTAGATTAGAAAAAATACAAATGAATAAGTATGGTATGGGGATATGAAAAGAGAATTGGATTCAGGACTTTAATCTTGATTCTGTACTATACAGTCACATAGTTATGATGACCTTTAAAAGCTTATTAAATTGAAATGAAATACAATAAAGCTACTCCAGTTATGGTTAAAATGAAGAGTAAATAATATCAATTATCTACAATATTTTTTTGATTTATTTATTTTATACTATTATAATAATCTTATTGTGAGATTAAACATAAACCCCCTCTTCCCCCAAAAAGATGAGAAACCTCAAGAATAGTGAGAGTAAAAAAATGTACTTCAGTCTGTGTTCAAATTCCAATGGCTCTGTCTCTAGGATGAGTCGCCTTCTTTATCATCAGCCCACCAAAGTAGTTGCTTCAATATTTTTCCACAGTTGCTATTACTTGCTGTATTTCCCTGCACTCTATTCCTTCCCATTCTCATTCTATTCTCTCTCTCTCTCCTTTCACTCTGTCCCTGTTCAGAAGTGTATTGTATCTGAGTACCCTCTTCTGGCATCTTCCCTATCTTTTATCAGCCATTTCATCCATCCCTCCCCCCCATTCTCCCTTATCCCATCCCTTTCCTCTCATTTTTCTCTAGGGTAAGATAGATTTCTACACCATATTAAGTGTGTATGTTATTTCTTCTCTGAACCATTTCTGATGAGAATGAAGGCTCACTCATTCCCCCTCACCTTCCTCCAATCCACTCCATTGTAAAAGTTTTTTCTTGACTCTTATGTGAAATATCTTAGCCCCTTCTTCCTCTCCTTTCTCTTCCTCCCAGTACTTTCCTTTATCACCCATTGATTCCATTTTTACTATATTATACCATTATATTCCACCCCTTCCTGTGCCCTGTCTATATATGCTCCTTCTAACTGCTCTTGTAATGAGAAAGTTCACATGAGTTATCAATATCTTCTTCCCATGTAGGAATATAAAGTTCAGTATCATTAAGTTCCTCATAATTAGTCCTTCTCCTTCACTCCCTCTATGGTTCACTGAGTCCTGTACTTGGAGATCAAATTTTCTGTTCAGTTCTGGTTGTTTCAATAGGAAAGTTTGAAAGTCCCTAGTTTCATTGAAAGTCCTCTTTACCCCTGAAAGAGCATGTTCAATTTTGCTGGGTAGTTGATTCTCAGTTGTAAACCAAGATCTTTTGCCTTCTGGAATATCATATTTCAAAACCTATAAGCCCTTAATGTAGATGCTGCCAGATCCTGTGAAAACCTGACTATAGAGCCATAGTAGTTGAATTAATTGTTTGTTTCTGGCAGCTTTTAGTATTTTTCTTTGACTTGGGAGTTTTGGAGTTTGGCTATAATATTCCGGGGAGTTTTTCTTTTGGGATCTCTTTCAGGAGGTGATTGTGAATTTCCTCAATATCTATTTTACCCTCTGCTTCTAGGATCTCAGGGCAATTTTGCTGTATTATTTCTTGAAAAATGAAGTCTAGGCTCTTTTCCTGGTCATGACTGTCAGGTAGCCCAATAATTTTTAAATTATCTCTTCTGGATCTGTTTTTTGAGGTCATTTGTTTTTTTTCCAATAAGATATTTCACATTTTCTTCTAATTTGGGTTTTTTTTTTTTGGAATAGTTTTATTTCTTCCTGATTTCTTGAAAAGTCATCAGCTTCCTTTAGTTCCACTCTGCATTTGAAGGAGGAGTTATTTTATTCAGAAAGCTTTTTTTTTTTAATTTCCTTTTCCAGCTGACCAATTCTGCTTTTTAAGGCATTCTTCTCATTTTCTTTTTATGTTGCTTTTCCGACTTGGCCTAAATTGGCTTTTAATATATTATTTTCTTCAGTATTTTTTTTATTTCTTCCACCACACTGCTGATTTGGTTTTCATGATTTATCTGCATCGCTCTCATTTCTCCTCCCAATTTTTCCTCTACCTCCCTGAATGGCTTTTCAAAGTCTTTTTTGAGCTCATCCATAACCTGAGCCCAATTATCTATTTCTCTTGGAGGTTTTGGATACAGAAGCTTAGGATTTGTCATCTTCTGAATCTTTCATGGGATCAAAGTAATTTTCTAGGGTCAGATTCTTCTTTTTCTTTTGTTTGTTCATTTCCTTAGCCCATGACTGATTTAATGCACTTCCAAGGCTTTGAAGTTTTTTGGGAAAACCCATTGGAACCTTAATTCCTCCAAGGTCTTATAAGAGGCTCAGACTGCTCTCTTGCCTATGCTTTGGTATGAGGATGACCACAGATCCTCCCCTCTGCTCTGGAGTTGTGAGGAGGGATCCTGCTTGGCTATGGTGGTATGGGGGCCCAAATTGCAACCTGGATTTAGATATGGGCAAACATGGAGTCCTGCTCCAGGGAGAGCAGAGACTCTGCAGTCTCCTCCAGCCCCTTAACTCTCTGTGGGCCACACCCTGGAGCTGCAGGCTGGCTTCCCTGATTCCCACTGCAAGTTCTCACCACAGGGTTGCTCTGAGGCTGGTGTTCACTCCTTGCAGCAGAATTCTCTCACCACCCCTTCAAGCTGTTCCTGGTGATCCCTAGGCCATGGACCCAGGTACCCACAGGAATCTAGGCACCTGGCCCAGTTCACAGCGACTTTTTCCAACCCCTGTCCCAGTGAAACAGATCTTTCCTGCAGAACTTCTAAGTTGTCTTGGACTGGGAAATTGTATCACTAAGAATTTCTGTGTGTTCTGTCCCTCTAAATTTTGGCTAGAGTCATAATTTTATGGCTTTTGGAGTTTTGGGGGGAATGAGTTTCTGGGAATTCCTGCCTTCATGCTACCATTTTGACTCCACCCCCTCTACAACAATATTTTAAAAAATAAATTCCTGTATTCAAAAAATAAAAATTTCCCCCATTTCATGAATTACTACTTTATTTTATTCCTTTAAAAATTCCCATTCCTTAAATAATGCAATCTTTAGAGGGGTCTAACAAATTTATTTTTAAAGGTAGCAGAGAAAATATCTCTTAGGAATTTGGAAGCAACTGATCTATTTTGATCATATTTTGCTCATTGTCTAAAAAATGTTCCTGTTATTGAAAGGCATCCTTGATTCTGAAACACAATTTATTTATTATGACTTAGATGTTGCCAATAGTATCCTACACTGGGAACTCATTAAGAACCATATAGTCCAAATCAAACTATAACCATTTCCTTGGAGGCAAGACTTGTCAAAATAGTCCTGGAAGGCTTGTAGCAAGTGGATTAAGTCCTGTTTCTGAAGTCAGGAGATTTCCCCAACTGCTTGTTATTTAATCACCTGAGTCAACTTTAAATGCTTCCTTATCCTTGAGTTCTTTGTACTTTAGAAGACAGGGTATGCAAAGCCATACAGATAATAGCTCTGCATTCTTTGTCTAGTATGCTGCTGACATGGAACCATTTCTTAACATAAAAGGAGTCCCAAGTCTAATATTTTCTTCCTGAGCTCTAATACAATGCAATCTTTGAATTCTGGTATCTTCTCTTTTTTTAGAAATCTACTGGATACTCCAAAGACTCTATCTATCCAAAACAAAACTCACTCTGTCTCCCAATTTTCCAGTATGGATTTGTTAATATTAGGTGATAGATTTCTAGGTATGTCTCAAACTAAGCTCTATTTCTAGGTATGTCTCAAACTAAGCTCTATTATCTGGTTTTCCTATCCTTTCACTTTAAGAATACACACAATGCCTATTATTAATGTTGGAATATTGAGTACTGTTGCCTATCCATGTTGGGTGTACCACTATTTCCCTGGATTAATTCCATTGAAACCATCCTAAACTTTTTTCTTTCTCTCTCATTCACCCTCATCCATATAGAAATGATTCTATTTCATCTCTTCCATCCATTTCCTTTTGTCAAGTCCTATTGATTTCCCAATGACTTCAAAACCTCTAGCCTCAGGTATTATGTCCTTTATTTATAGTTTCTCTGCTTTCCAATATAGGGCAATTTACCAGATGCAGATAGAAATATAGAAATATTTACCAGATAGAGCACTGGACTTGGAATTAGGAAGACTCATCTTCATGAGTTTAAATCTAATTTAAAACAGTTGACATTAGTTTTATGACCCAGAGCAACTCCCTTGACCTTACTTGCCTGTTTATTTATCTGTAAAATGACTTGGAAAAGAAAATGGTTAATCCAACTCTAATATCTTTAACAAAGAAAACCCATATGAAATCACAAACAGTCAAAAATGACTGAAAAATTATTGATGCTTTCCAATATGACTTAGGATACAAGTTCAGTTTCTAAAAACATTTCTCACCCTGTCTCTTCTCTATTTGAAAATCTTTAATTATTTTCCATTATCTCTCAAATATGATACAAAATTTTGAACTTGACTTCTTTATCTAAACAGAGGTTGTAACCTTCCAATACTGTAATTATATCCTCTAGTTCTGACATAGAATAAAGAATTTATAAATGCTTATTAAAAATATTCTTTAATGCAAAACCCTGGGACAGTGACTGTCATTGTATCTTTGAATCTCTAGTCCCTTATTTGGAATTTTGGAAACAAGTAGGTGCTAATAAATATTTATTTGTTTCACAGAAGAGCATATTTGTAAATACAATCAACATGTATCCATGTGAAAACAAGGATGGCAAGACATACTACTTGTATAATTCTAAGTAACTAATTTACTTTTAAAGGGTCTCAGGTCTCTCATCAGTAAAAATGGAGGCCTTGGATTATGTTGCCTCCAAGATTCATCCAGTTTAAAATTTATGACAAAATGATATGTTGCAACCTGAAAGGTTGAGATTCATATTTCAGCAGAAATTTCAAGTAGGTTCCCTAAGAACAGAAACAAAAGCAAGCAACAAACTAGTCACCTATTTAACCCATAATACAAGTGAAATGTAAGACTAATGGCTGATTCCTGGAATCCTAGAAATAAGCATTATCCCTAGAATCTATATCCAGTTTAGAATAAATTCTGCTTTTAACTGACTTATACTAGAGCCATTAAACTATCATTATTCTGAGAAATTACAATCTAAAGTTCAACAAATCTTCTCTTTCAGATTAGTCCTAAAAATGGGCATTAATGGGGACCTCTAGCAGTGCCTAATAAGGCTTTTATTCAGAAAGCAGAGGCTTTCATATTTACCAACATCATACTGTGAGACATCAATGACTTGTTATTTCTAAGAATTGAGAAAGAGAGGGAAATTGTTTCCTATGGAATTGAGGATATAAGTCATGTCCCACTTTGTACCATTATTTTTCATTAGTCATATCTAAACTTAAATTTTATAAATTAAGATTTGCTTATAATCCAATGGTTCACTAGATATGATACAATAATGAGGATTGAATGTGTTTGTCCATACCTGAATTAAACAATGTAAGCCATTACTTCATATATTTAGATCATTAATACATATATTTAGAGATAGTTAAGAGGTCATTTAGCAACCCCTCTCTCTTTTGATGAGGAAATTGGGTCCCAGAGTAATTAAGTAACCTGGGATGAGTCAGAAAAGCTATTAAGACAACTAAGAAAGTGTATGAGACAGGATTTGATCGCAGGTCTTCTCCCCCCTACAAATCCTGTGCTCTGTCTAATGTGCCATTATCTATTTCCATCTAGTCCATACCCTCTTTTATTTCTCTTAATTTATTTGTTTTCATAAAGCTTTAAATTAGTAGAACCAAGTTCCCTGGGAAGGAAGTTTTGTTTCATTACTCTCTTGGAGTTCCCCAAAATCTAACACTGTGCCTAATTCATACTAGATACTTAATAAAGGTTAATAGGATTGAATTATTTTTTTAAGTAGATCATTTGATGTTTTAGCTCCTAATGCCTCTTTTTAAATATTTCTGGAAATCAAACAGCATAGAAGACATAAAGGATCAGGGCAGCCTACCAGATCCATTATGATGATTGAATCACAGTATCTATTAATTGAAAATTTAGACAAAGGTCATCTATTTAGACTGGACAACAGTCCCTCTAAAATATCCCTGGTAAGTGGTCAGAGTCATAACCAGGAATTATTCTTGAGGACAAATCAGTTGGGATAGGGTTGCAGAGTTCATTCTGACCTGAGTGGCAAGAGATGAAATTATTTCACTCTATGGTTAGAAAATTGTTTTAGGAAGGAACAATCCCTAGATTCTAGCACCATTGGGACAAAGTCCTTATTGAGCCAACCTAGTTAAAATTTGTAAGTCATCTTTTAATTTCTTTTTGAAGACTTCCAACTTTTGAGATGACCCATTCCACTTTGGCAGAACTCTAGGAAGATTTTTTTTCCTTCCCTTAAACTGAATGCTTTCTCTTCTATTGATTCTATTTCTGTCCTCAGTAGCCAATGCCAGATTCCCTCCCTCCATTTCCCCTTGGAAAGACGTTTAATAGCTCAGAAGAGACCATAGTTGCAGTAACTAACATAGTCTTCTTGAAAGAAACAAAGGAAAGAAATTTGAAGAGGTTATAACACTAACAAACTCAGGTTTTTAAAAAATTGTTTACCAGAATACCCATCACCATGGCTTATTTTTGATGTGCTTAATGCAGTGGATAGAAAGAGAAAGTCATACCCAACCAACCTTTTAAGTCAATTGTTCTGTTTTCAGTACTATCCCATCGGGAGCCAACAGAATGCTGTGAGCTGTCACTCTCCAACCTGCTGAGATGCTGGATCCTAATTACGCACATCAGCTCTGATGGCTGACTTCGGCAAGACAAAGGGTTCCATCAATTTGATAAGACGCTGCTAAGCAGGGTTGGAAATTAATTCATAATTTCTTTTATGTTTGTCGTGTGTTGGGAAAATGAACTGCCATTCAATTTTTGTTCATAAGCCATGCACCAGCACCAGAGATGAAATTGAGGCAGTGTACTGACAGGCCAGGGTGGTTGGGTGAACACATTATTAGAACATATTGTGATCAAGGCTCAGATAATTAGAACTGGACACAAAATTTACCAGTATGCAGCTATTGGTGACACTCTTTATGGTCATCTTTTTCCTATCATTTCAATATTGCCAATTTCATTTTGTTTTCCTTGGTTGGCATGGTGTCTCCAAGCTGCTCACATTAACATTTACTCTATCCTTTATTATTTCCAATGTATTGACAGATTAAGAATAAAAATCTGATATTGAGTTACTTGCAGTTATTTCTTATATATTATACTCAAATGGAAATAGTTTTCTTTTCTTTTTGGGGGGATGAGTTGAAGGGGGTAATGAGTCTTGAGTTGGGTGGTTTGTGAGTCTAGAACTATGATTTTATCATCATAAATGGATATTCCTTTCATTGACACAAAAGAGAAACACATTTTCAATTTATAGGCTTAGAGAATTCACTGGGACATGCTAAGGTTAAGTAAATTAATCTTTTGGTCCCAAAGTTACTAAGTCAGTGGTAAGACTTTTACATTGGTTTTTCTGACTTCAAAATAGGCCTCTAACAATTGGATCATGTTGCTTTTCAACATTCACCATAGAAAGCAGCAGAACCAAGATTATGGAATAGAGACAATAATCCATACAAGCTCTCCCAACATTTCTCTCCAATTTAAAAATACTTTAAATCAAATTCCAGTGTGGCAAAGTCAACAAAAGATAAGGATGGGTTGTTTTTCTAGCCTAAAACCTTAGGAGGTTGATAGGGAAAATCTATGACATTAGGGTGGGAGCCAAGTCACAGAATATACTGCATTAGTACAAGCACTGGTAGTTGCTGGTGGCTGCCACAATGGCAATGGAAGGTTTGGAAGCTCTCAGTCCAGAGAAAGTAAGGAGGAGTATGTTTCAAACAACTGGTCAGAAAGGGATTAGTGGGGATCCTTTGCTGGAGCTAGGTGCCAAATCTGGTGCTGTTTGGCAATCCCTTTGCTTATAGGCAGTGCTGGATCATAATTCCAGGGTGGAGAAGAAGTTTGATCAATGATCACAAGAGAGACGGGGCCCTGGTCACAGTTCCAAGGTAGAGGGGAGCACTAGGACTTGGAGATGTAGGAGAGTAGGGTCCCTTCCTGGTACAAGACCAGAGCACAGACCAAGAGAGCAGTGACCATACTTTCCCTGGATCACACCACATTGAAAACAATAACAACAACAATCATAATATTTGTCCATCATTTTCAAAGAAGACCATGATATCAGGGAGGTGATGCCATGACAAACACATGAACTGGATTTGATTGCTAAGTCACCAGTCTCATTTTCTCCTCCAGATCCATCCAATTTCAGTGAACAATTACTAATCAGGATGACTGGAAATGATCCTGGCTGCACGATAATCAGGGTTAAGAGAGTTGCCCAAGGTGCCATAGCTAGTAAGAGTCAAGTGTCTGGTATAAGATTTGAACTCCTGTTCTCCTGACTTCAAGGCCAGGGCTCTTTTCAGTGCACAATTCAGCATTGTAAACAATGGAAAAACGTACAGACCCCTCAAATTATCTCTGAAAAAGCCTGAAGCTGTAGTGCTGCCCCACTCTGAGGTAATTTTAATATAAAGTTCAAAGTCAATAAATAAGCTAGAAAAATGAGTAAAATATGAAAATAGAATTTGACTATAAAAACTAATATAGTCTCAGAAGAAAATAACATGAAAAGAGGTACAGAGTCTAAAATTAAAATTCAAAATGGATAAAAGCTCAACAAGAATTATTGGAATAGTTAAGGAAAGAGTTAAGAGGGTCAGAGGAAAAATTGGAGAGGAAATGAAAATGATGTAAGAAAATTATGAAAAGAGAATTAAGTTTCATAGAAAAATACAAAATTATTGAATAAAATAATCTTAAAAAACAGAATTAGCTAAATTGAAAAAGAGGCACAAAAATTCACTGATGAAAATATTTACTTATTCTGCTTTTGCAGATTAGATCTAATGAAAAAAGGTACAAAATCTCAGTGAAGAAAATACTTTCTTAAAACTTATAATTGAGCAAGTGGAAATGAATGACTGTGAGACAACAAGAAATAATAAAAAGAATATGTGAAATAGCTCATGGGAAACAAAGGAATTGATCATTAAAACAGATCAGGAAGAGATGTAATTTAAGTATTAATGGAATACATAAAACCCATGATCAAATGAAGAACTTCATAGCTATCATAATTCAAGAAATTATGAAAGGAAACTGTCCTGACATCTTAGATTCAGAGGTTAAAAATAGAAATTAAAAAAAAAAATCTATCTATGACTTCCTGAAAGAAATCCCAATGAAAATACCCAGAAATAGCAGCCAAATTCCAGAACTCCCAGATGAAGGGGAAAAAATATTGCTAAGCGTCAGAAACAATTCAAATACAAGGGAGACATAGTTAGGATCACACAAAATTTAGCAGCTTCTACCTTAATAAAAGTAGAAGAAAATGATATTCTGAAAGGCTCTAGGATTGAAGGATTTAGCATTAAAACCAAGAATAACCTACTGAGAAAAACTGAGTATAATCCTTCAGGGGGACAAATGGATATTTAATGAAATAGAATACTTCAAGCATTCCTAATAAAAATATCAGAACTGAATAGAAATTTTGACTTTCAAATACAAGACTCAAGAGAAGCATAAAAAGGTAAACATGAAAGAGAATTCAGAAGAGCTTCAAATATTTACATTCCTATATGGAAAGATGATACAAGTAACTCCTCAGAATTTTAACATCATTAGGGTAGGTAAAAAAGAGTCTACATGAACAGAAGGCATAGGTATGTTTCAATTATGTTGTAATGATCTAAAAAACATGAAGAAAATGGGAAAGGCATATGTACTTGGAGGAGAGGGAAAGGGAAAGGAAGAATGAAGAAAATTATCTCACATAAAAGAGGCAGCCAAGGAAGATTTACAATGGAAGGAAACATGGCAAGGTTGAGCAAATCTCCAACTTTACTCTCATCAGAATTGGTTCAAAGAGGAAAGAATACAAAAAATGCATATACATAAGTGTTTTCATATTCAGTTGCATGTATGTATATGCATACAGCCTCAGCTGGGTATAAAAATCTAATAGCCAACAGAGGAGTGGCTTGGAAAGAGGAAATGAGAAAGGGGGAGGTTTTAAAAAGGATAGCTGAGTAAGGGAGGTAGTAGTCAAACTTTAAAGAAAGTGAGAAGAATGAACAGAAGAAATTAAATTTAAGGGAAATCATAACTGTGAACACAAATGGAATAAATTCCCCAAAATGCACTAGAAATGAAAATGCAGCCATATGTTGTTTACAAGAGAAATAAGAAAAAAAAGAGACTCTGGAAAAAAAGCAGAATTTATTAGACTTCAGATGAAGCGAAAAAAAGGCAGGTAAAGTAATCATGATCTCAGACAAAAAGAAGCAAAATTGACCTAATTAAAAGAAATAATCAGGGAAATAATATTTTATTAAAGTTATCAAACAATTAAGTGATATTGAAAATAGTGAGTTTCCCTGATAAAGGTCCTATTTTTAAGTATATAGAGAACTCAAATTTATAAAAAAAAGTCATTCCCCAGATGATTAATGATCAAATGATATGAACAGAGATTTCAGAAGAACTTAAAAGTATCTATAGTCAAATGAAAACTTGTTCTAAGTCACTATTAATTAGAGAAATGTATGATCTCACCCCGATTATATCTCACACCTATTACAAAAGTATCATCTCACACCTATTACAAAATTACAAATGTGGATTGTTGTGAATAAAATGCTTATTATTTAACAACAATGCTAGGTTGTAAGGAAACAAACATCAACAAAAAAGACCCCCAGTATTTCCTGTTCAGAAACTTATAGTGTCATGGAAAAGCAATAGGAGTGTGGAAAAGCCAGTTGAATGTGAACCCCTCCAACCCTTCTGAAGAGCAATTTGTAACTATGTCTAAAGGGTAATAAAAACCAAGGGAGCAATGTTCATGGTAACAACATTATGAGATGAGCAACCTTGATGGAAGCAGCTCCTTTTAGAAGTTCAGAGAGCTAGGACAACCATATTAGACTGGCTATGGACAATCCTATCTCTATCCAAATCAAAACAAACTAAATCCAAATAAAATAAAACAAAACCCTTCAGAATCTGATGCTCACTTTATAAAAATATCTCTATGTATTTCTTTCCTTTAATCCTAATTCCTTATACTGACAATGACTAATCTGTAAACATGTTCATCACAAATAAGTATGTACAATGTTAAGTTGACTGCCACTGAGGGAGGGGGGTAGAAAGGGAGGATGGAAGGAAATTTTGTAACTCAAAAATATACATATGCATCGAGGTAAATGTTGGAAAAACTTTCATAGCATGTATTTATAAAAATAAAATGTCAATAAAAAAAGATTAATAAAATTATATATACCTTTTTAACCCAGCAATACCATCACTAAGTCTGTATCCCAAGAGAATAAAGAAAAAGGAAAGGAATATGTGTACAAGGATATTTATAAGTTCGGATTTATTTTGTTCGGTCAAAGAATTGAAAATTAAAGGGAACACCAATTAACTGGGGAATTGCTGAATGAGTTCTGTTATTTGTGATGAATTCCTTTGTGCTATAAGAAATGAGGCTTCAAAAAACCTGGAGAAACCTATATTAACTGATGCAAGTTGAAATAAGCAAATGAAGATCTAATTAATTGTACAGAGTAAAAAACAATATTATATTGATCAGTTATAAAAGACTTAGCTACTCTGATCAAAATAACGATTCAGGTCAGTTTCAAAGGACTCATGATAAAAATGATATCAGCTTCCAGAAAGGGAATTTTATGAAATAATTACAAATTCAAGAATAACTTTATCAGTTTCGTTATTTCTTGCTCTTTTTGGTGACATATGGAAATGTTTTCATCCTTTCATATGTTCTGTTGATATCATATTGCTTGACTTTGCATTAGATGAGGAGGGGTTTGGAGGAACAGAAAAAAAAAGTGGAATCAAAATTTTTTTTTGTTTTTTTTTTGTTTTTTTAGGTTTTTGTAAGGCAATGGGGTTAAGTGGCTTGCCCAAGGCCACACAGCTAGGTAACAAAAATATTTTTAAAAATAATATCAAAATAGGGGCAGCTAGGTGGTGCAGTGGATAAAGCACTGGCCCTGGAGTCAGGAGTATTGAGTTCAAATGCAGCCTCAGACAGTTAATAATTATCTAACTGTGTGGCCTTGCGCAAGCCACTTAACCCCATTGCCTTGCAAAAAAAAAAAAAAAAAAACAAACAACTAAACTAAAAAAAATATCAAAATAAAAAATTTATAAAGAGAAAAATCATTTGTCATGGAAGAACAATAAACAAATGTCTGCCATTGAGAGGATCAAACTTTACTTATCCATGGATGACTGGTCTGCTAATGGCTTGTCTGGGAAATTTTTTTTTCTGAAGTCAACTAAAAAGGCACTAGAATATGAACAACTTTAAATCACAAAGAATTTATTTTCCTTCTTGGAGGCAAAAGGGAACCATTAGAACTTATTGACTATGAAGAGCACATGATTAGACCACACTTTAGGAAAAACCACTTTTTTCCGTTGAGTGTTGGAAGGGGCAGGGATTCAAATCAGATAGACTCATTAGATGACTGTCATAGTAAGCTGAGAGAGGTAATAAAAACCTGATCCTAGAATGAGGACTGTCTAACCATAAAGATACCAGAAACTAACGTTATTGTTATAATGGTAGAAGTAAGATGATCAAACAATGAATTGGATATATGGGGTAAGAATCAAGGATAACATTGAGATAGGGGGGGTCTGAATGACTAAAACAATGGTGGTGTTATTAGTATTCAAAGAAAAATTTGAAGTTTAGAATATGATAAGAGAAGATATCTACTTCTATTTAAGATATATTGAATTAGAGATGAAAAATGGGAGATGTCTAAGGGGCAGCTTCGAGATGTCTATGATTGGACAGCTAAAGGACACAGTGGATAGAGCACAATCTGAAGTCAGAAAGACTCATCTTTCTGAGTTCAAATATGCACTGATATTTACTAGCTCTGTGACCCTGGGCAAGTCATTGAACCCTGTTTGCTTCGGTGGTAAAATGAGCTAGAGAAGGAAATGGCAAACCACTTTGCAAATAAAATCCCAAATGGGGTCATGAATGGTCAGTTATGACTGAAAACAACTTAACAACAGCAACAAAAGGGTGTGATTGAGGTAGAATTTGAATGAAGGTTATGGACTCCATAGTCTGTATGTTTTCCAAAACACAACACTGACTCTGGTAAATATTTATTATTTAACAACAAGGCTAGGTTGTAAGGAAAACAAAAATAACAAAAAATAGTATTTGCTGTTCAGAAACTTATATTGTCATGGAAAAGCAACAGGAGTGTGGAAAAGCCAATGAAATGTGTATATCACTTGTAAATATAAGTAGTCCAATACCATACTCTACTCTACTGTACTATACTATACTATACTATACTATACTATACTATACTATGCTATGCTATGCTATGCTATGCTATGCTATGCTATGCTATGCTATGCTATGCTAATGCTATGCTATGCTATGCCATGCCATGCCATACTATACGGTAATGTAATATAAGACAATATAATATAATATAATATAAGCATATATACATGTGCATAGATATGAAAAAATGTGAATATATACATCTAGCTATTGATGATAGATAATAATAGATGATAAGCGATAGAAATGAATTATACAGATGCAGACAAATAATAGCTATAGATCATAGCTGAATATAGATGATAAAAATTATATCTGTAATTATATAATTATTGTACATCATATAATATATAATTATGTTGATATCTAAAATAAATTATATCTATCTACATATCAAAATATGTAGATAGTTATGTAAATAAAAGTAAAGGCAATAGGTAGCACTAAACAGTGTTTCTAAGAATTACAAAACACATTGCACATAACAACAAAACCCATTCCATATAACAACACTACTCCATTTTACAGATGAAGAAACTGAGGTTGAGCATGATTAAGTGACTTGGGGAAGATAATTTAGCTACCAAGAGTTTAAGGTAGAATTTGAACTCAGGCCTTCTGATTCCAAATGAAGCACTCCACACAAACTAAATGATATATTCCCTCCCCCAAAGTCTAAAATTGCAATATTCTCTTGAATCCTAGAGCAGTTTGATATTTTCCTCACTTTCTTCCATTAGGACTTCTTTTTTTAATTCATTGAAAACAAAGGTGATCCATGCTCATTTTTGTATCCTAGAGGAGGGCTTTATACATAATAGTTATTTAATAAATGTATGATGGCTCTTTGATTAAAACAAAGATCATGAGATCTTTCAGCAAGTTTTTTGGAAAAAACACTCATACTAAGCTAGATAAGCTTAAAGATAAGAAGAAGTCAGCACAAAGTAAATTCCAAATAAGGTTCTGCAAGAGTATGTTGCACAATGGAATTCCATTTTGGCATGATGACTTAAACTGGTGGCTCCCACTACTACTTAAGAATTTTCTAAGGGGATAATTTATGTTTTTCTGAAGTTAAGTAAAACCTTTAAATACAAATTGAGCATCTCAGATATTAGTATTTCTGTGATGTCAGAATATATTTGTAGCTTGTATAAACTATTTTTCTTTTGGATTCCTTGGAAGGTTCAATAACTGTGCATCTATATGCTGTGTATGCTAATACCTGTGGAATTCTTATGGATTTAGCTCTGAAGAAAGAGTAGAATATAATATAACTATTTATATAAATTCCCTCTTTACATAAAATTGTGGTTTGTCTTTGACATCCAATAATCATTTTCATATTGAAAATGGTAGAATTGCTCTACAAATTTAAAGTAAACAAAAATGTTTTATTTGTCTATGTGGTAAGGAATATATATTTCTATTATATATGCATGCATGAATGATTCATGCATGTGAATACACATATAAATACATTCTTAAGATTACAGACTCATAGTCACTTTGGTCACATGCACATATGCATGTTTGTGCATTTTTATGGACATGCTTGCATTTATCACTATATATCTTAACATTAAACCCAGCCTTCATCATTTTCAGAAATCCCCATTTATCTTCATAATGAAAACATGCCAATACATGAATATGCTATGTCCATATTGATACAGAGAGAATCATCCTGGCATGGTGGATAGAAAGCTGGCATCTGGTACGTAATAGAGGGATATCTGAATTCAAGTGCACAACCTTGGTAAAGTCAACAAAACTCTTATCACCCCAGGCAAGTCTCTAAGACTTAACATTATTGACAAATTGTTAAACTGCAAAAATATTGACAATTCAATGTCTTGGAGTTTTTGACACTGATAAAGTTAGAATACCATAATTATTGTTTAGGTACAAAGTACTTTATATACATCATACATGTATACACATAAAAATATGTGGACATGTGAATTTACATAGATGATGTCTATTTCATAGCATTAATATGTTGAAGGTGATCATTGTACATTTTGCCATTACTTAGTTGAAATTTTAAATGCAGAATGTCTTACTGAAAAGAGATTTTTAAAATAATATTTTCTTTCCTTCTCTTGCATCTTTACACTTAGAAGAGAAAAATAGATCTGAGAATAAAATATTAAAACTCTGCCTCTTTTTTCTTGCCAGCTGGACACCCTTGTGTCTGCTGAGAGCAGCCTATCACACACATCCAGACTGACACATAGGGACAATCCTCAGCCCCCCTCTAGAAGATCATTATGAGTTTTTCCTATTGATTGTTTCCTGCAGTATAGATAATCCTCTTTGTGGCTTTGTGCTATCCAGGGAAGCTGTGTAGTGTGTAAACAACCACAGGTGATTAGCGATTGTTGAATGATTTTAACCTACAAGAGAGATGCATTGGGACTCAGACTCTCATGTTAAGGGCTGTTTAGTTTTCATTCCCTAAGGGATCTGGAGCCAATTCTTTCCAGTTGAAGGGAGAACTTGGAAAAATCAATAATGTTGGTGGCAATGAAGACAATTTAACTCTAATTACCACAGTGATATTTAGTTTCAGATTTCCAGTAGAAACAGCGAGTTTTATTGAACAGATGTATACAAAAATTTCATTAAATAGTTAGCATTTATACAGTACTCTGCAAATCTCTGAGCAATTGACAAGTATTATTTCATTTCATCCTCACAACAATCCTGGGGTCTATTATTATTACTACTACTACTACTACTATTATTATTATTATTATTATCATTTTTTCAGGTGAAGAAACTGAGGTAGCCAGGGGTTAAGTCACTCATATTTTAAGTGTTTGAGGTTAGATTTAAACTCAGTTTTTCCTGACTCCAGACCCAGTGCTCCATCCACTATACCATCATGAGTAATATCAAACATATCCTTGTCATGATGCCTTCATTCAGACCTTTAGAAGTATTAGTAGACATTTTTGGAAAACTTATTAGTAATCCATATACTTTACATAAAAAATATGGATCAGTCATGAAACCAGAGTGAGGTTTAGATAATGGCATTCTCTATTCTCCATCGGTCTCCCCCAAATGAAAAGAGAGCTAAAGAACTTCCTTCCCCCTCCATAGCAATGTGGAACATTTATGGAAAGTCATAAGTATATTATGCACTGGGACAAAGATGGGCTGCAATCTTGATTATGAGAGGAAACACTCAGATCAGTGAGATCATAGATGAAATCAACAATTGCCAAATCATCAAACATTTATTAATTACCAGATAGGTAACAGTTCCTATATTAAGTACTGGAAGTGCAAAAACAAGAAATGAAACAATCCAGAAATTCAAAGAGTCCAGATTTCCAGGGAAGTTAATATGAGATTATCAATGTATAGTAGGGATCAGAAATGTAGGACTAGTGACATGCTAGTGACCTCGGAGGTTACCCCTTTAGCCTCTTCATTTTACAATTTAGAAAATCTCTTCCTGAGATTCAAGAAAGTGAGAAATAAATATGAGGAAAATAAATGAAGTCATTAATATCTTTTTTTGGCAAGGCAAAGGGTTAAGTGACTCTGTAGTCAGTGTTCTGTCCACTGTGGCACCTAGCTGCCCCTGAAGTCATTAATTTCAAGGTCGTTAAGGAAGGATGCATTAATGGTTGGCTCAAGAGAAACAGTGTCAAGGGTTGTCTGTGGCACTAACATTTCATTGTATGTTCATATTACTCTTTGATTCTGGGTAAAGAATATTAGATTAAAACAATAAACTCTGAGAAGTTAACAACCTAGGATAATAGCATCTCAGAGCTGGAAGGGGCAAGAGTCTATTCTATAGTTAAAGAAAAATGTGTCCTATGTTGTTCTTGAAAGGGGCTCACTGAACCTCTGCTTGAGAATCTCTGGTGAGAAAGAACCCCTTCTCTCCAAATGTAATTCTTTCAATTTTTTGATAGCACTTAATTGGTGGGTCCCCCCCCCACTTCTGAGATCAAATCTTGTTTCACTTAAATTTTCACTCATTTTTCCTACTTTTACCAGTGAGAATAACAAATAATATGTTTATCTTCTTCCCTGAAGATAGTGCTTCAAAAAGAGATTGGATGCTTGGATTCCCCCCGAGACTTAGGTTTTCCAGTCAAAAAAGAAAAAAACAAATAGGTCATTTAATACTAATCCTGTACGAGCTGAAGGCGATTTATCATCATAGTTAGCTTTGTATGGACATTCTTTAGTACATCAATGTTACTTCTTAGCTGGGGCATCTAACACTATAGATTAGGTCTGACCAGGAGAGAGAACAGGGGAAATTAAAATGATCATCATCACATCTAAAAGTCAGCTTAAATAACCTCAATATGAGATATAGTAGAAAATCCCCATCAAAGTCCTAATGCTACAGGGACTTTGAGCATGGAATATAAGGGGCACAATTTCAATGATCACATCTGGGATGAAGGAACTTCCTTGATAAGGAGTTAGACAATTGCTTCAGAATAATTAAATCTATCAGATATTCTAATCAAAACAAGTAGACCATTAAGCATGTTGGATTATGAATCTATAGTGACTTGGGAGATTAAAACTGAACATTGAATTTATAAGGGCAATGGGAGGGGAATGGGAGGAGGAACAGAAAGAGAGGAAAGAAGAGAAAAGAGAAGGAAGGATGAGAAAAATGGAGTAAGAAGAGGAAAAAGGGAAGGAAGAAAGGAAAGAAGATAAGAAAGAAAAGAAAGAGGAGAAAGAGGAAAAAGAGAAAGAGGAATTGGAGGGGGAAGATGGGAAAAAGAAAGGAAAAGAAGGGGAAGAAGAGAAGGAAGAATAATTGAGAGGAGGAGGAGGAAGAGGAAGAAGAAGAAGAAAAGAAGACATCGATGAAAGATGAGGATAGTCTAGAAAAATTTAATGTATGTGGCCAAACGAGCTTCCACATTTTCACAAATTCTGAGATTGTCGTTATATTTGTCCCCCACACAAGATACTCCATCTCTCTTTTTTGAGCACTTGCAACGGTTATTCTTTGTTCTTGGCATGTCCTCCTTCTTCACCTCTGACTCATAACCTTCATTTTCTTCAGGACAGTTCCAGCACAAGTTAAGCACATACTAAGAGCTCAATCAATGCCTCTTAATTCACTTAATCATTTCTACATCAGGAGGGAGTGTAGTATGATGGCAAGATCAAAGAATTTGGTCTCATAGGACCTGTTTTCAAAAACTGACTATATTTACTATTACTCACATGACTTTATAAGCCACCTCCCCTTTGGTTGCTTTAGTTTCTTTATATTCAAGTTAGGGGTTTTAGGCTAGATTTATCCTCTGAGATCCTTTCTATTTCAGTGTTCGTGTCAGTAGGAGTTGGTTCTGATCCCTTGGTTCCCTCATAACTCCTCACATACAAAGGTTCGAAAAACCATCTTCTGAACTGAAGCAACACTATGTCATAGTTTCTTTGATGTCAAGCCAGAAGGGACCTCTTGTCTGACCCTCTCACTTTACAGATAAGAAAACAGACCAAGAGAGGTTAAGTGGCATGGCCAGTTGTATACCACATAGGAAGCAAGTGGCAGAACTAGGACCTAAACCCCAGTCCTATGGCTGCAAACCCAGCATTCTTTGGCATATCGCTCAGGGAGATCATTGAGCAAGAAAGGAGAGGCATGTTCAGTTCAGTTCTGGGGGGAATAGCTCACTCATACTCAACGCTGAGAGGTCTGGCTGGGTTAGCAGAATACAGGAAGGACAAGGTAGTTCATATTAGTTAGGTATCATGGAATTATCCATATTAATCACTGATCATAAAATACTCATTCTTTTGAAAGACTTTTAAAGCCCTTTGCAGCCTCCATTCTTTAAGCTAATGGTATATAACTGCATTCTTCTGCATATACTCCTTGTTCTAGTCCAATAGAATTGTTTGCTATGCCCTATTTATATAAATCATTCCATTTCCAGCGTTTGTTTCTTTACGCAAGCTGTCCTTTGTCTCTAGGTTATATTCCGTTCTCATATGTTTGGTAGAAATCATAAATTTCTTTCAAACTCATTTCATTTGCAAACTTCTACAGTAGATGTATGTAATCTCGTGATGTGCATGCATGCATGTGTGTGTGTGTGTGTGGTAGTGACAATGTGCTTTGGCAGTCTGAGAAAACCTATGAATTCTTCAGAATATTTAATGCAACCAATTTAAAGATATAAGAG
The DNA here is from genome assembly GCF_037893015.1 of Macrotis lagotis. Classification (NCBI taxonomy): domain Eukaryota; kingdom Metazoa; phylum Chordata; class Mammalia; order Peramelemorphia; family Peramelidae; genus Macrotis; species Macrotis lagotis. Next base: position 34,588,523 of record NC_133663.1, on the reverse strand, counting down.
ATTACAATAAAAGTCAATTATATTGAAATAAAGTTAGAATATTTTTTAATTCACAGACAATAGCTTAAGAATCACTGTATCTAAAGAAAATCTATTGTCATTCCATTAGTCATAAGTATCCTCCATTTTGGAAATTACTGTGTATAAAATTTGCATTTCTTTTTCCATACTCATATTACCCTTAGAAGAATGGAAACTTCTTAAAGGCAGGGAATATATTTTATTTTGTCTTTGTATTCACAGATCTTACCATAGTATCTGGTATATAGAGTCTTTAATGTCTATTTTTTAAAAAAAGTGAAAGTAGTATGCTTTGGTCTACATTCAGAATCCCTAGTTCTTTTTTTGAATATGAAAGGCATTTTCCATCACAAGTCTTTTAGAATTGTCCTTGATCACTATATTGCTAATAGAAGTTACTAAGTCCATCACAGTTGATAATCTCACAATTTTGCTCATGTACAATGTTGATGCGGTTCTGTACATTTTACTCAGCAATAGTTCATGCAAGTCTTTCCAGGCTTTTCTGAGGTCTGCTCATTCATAATTTCTTACAGTACAATAATACTCCATCACATTCATATACCATAATGTCTTCAGTCATTCCCCAATTGGATGAGCTTCCCCTCAATTTCCAATTCTTTACCACCACAAAAAGAGCTGCTATAAATGTTTTTGTACATGTGGTCTTCTCCCCCTTCTTATGATCTCTTTGACTTAGTAGAGGAATTGCTGGATCAAAAAAAAAAATATATATATATATATATATGTATACATAATTTATTGTTCTTTGAGGAATACTTCCACATTGTTCCCAAGAGTGACTGAATCATTTTAAACCCCATCAGTAGAGCATTACTGTCCCAGTTTTCCCACATCAACTCTAACTTTGATCAGTTTTCTTTTTTCCCATATCAGCCTATCTGATAGGTATGAGGTGGTACCTCAGAGTTTTTTTAATTTACATTTCTCTAATCAAAAATTACTTGGAACATTTTTATATGACTATATAGAACTTTACCTTCTTTATCTTAAAACTTCCTTTTCATAACCTTTGACTGTTATCAACTTGGGGATGACTTGTATTCTTACATTTGACTCAGTTCTCTGATGTTTTGTTCTTCATTCTTTGCTTTGTTTTGTTTTAGGTTTTTGCAAGGCAAATGAGGTTAAGTGGCTTGCCCAAGGCCACACAGCTAGGTAACTATTAATTGTCTGAGGTCGGATTTGAACCCAGGTACTCCTGACTCCAGGGCTGGTGCTTTATCCACTGCGCCACCTAGCCATTCCAGTTTTCTGCATTCTTTCTGAATTTAGTTGCATTGGTTTTATTTGCACAAAACTTTTTTAATTTAATGTAATCAAAATTATCCATTCTTCATTTCATAATGTTCTCTGTCTCTTGGTTGGTCATAAACTCCTCCTGTCTCATAGATCCAAAAGATAAACTATTCCTAGTTCTAAATGGCTTATGACATCATCCTTTATGTTTAAATCCTGAACCCATTTTGATCTTATTTTGGTATAGGGTATGAGATGTTGGTTTATTATGCCTGGTTTCTTCCATATTACAGGTTTTCCCTGAAATTTTGGTCAAATAATGAGTTTTCATCCCAGAAGTTAGATATTGGGTTTATCAAAAAGTAGACTACTATTTCTTTTGTACATAATCCAGTCCACTGATTCAACACTATTTCTTAGCCAGTAGCAGACAATTTTGATAATTGTCTCTTTATAATATAACTTTAGATCTGGTAGAGCTAGAGGCTGTCTAATTTTTCTATCTCATGTACTAAATAATGAATCTATATAATTAAGCCAAGAGAGGGACCTTAATAATGGCATTTTAAAGCACCAGGTCAATGAAAATACAGTCATTTCAAAAATTTATTCCATGTTTCTTCTGACTACATGTCACAGAATGACAACGATAAAGTTCAGGTAAAAGGAATGCCAATTTTCGACAGAGGCAGTACAGTAAGGAAAAGATGTCTTCCTTCTGGGCCTATAAGATCATTATGAAAGCAGAAGAACAGAATGAGGCATATACCTTAAAGGCCGACAAGAATGATAGACCCAATAGACTAATACCTGAGAGCAAAAACATGTTATTTCATTGTAAAGGTCACTTCTTCAATCTTGTGGCACTTTTTTTCAGGTGAAAACTGCAATTCAGAATCTACTGGCAGAAGGTTCCAGATCTAATTATTTCCATAGCTTGTCTCCTATAAGTCTATTCATCTGCATTATGATATCACTTTATACAATTGCACCTGGGCTATACTGATGACTCCAATATTCCAATAGATCTGTGATCTCAAAGAAAAGGGTAATTCCTCCCTTGATGCAGATCAAACTCCATACATGTCAGTCTATCTTGTATACTTCATTTATGTCCTTCTGAAAATCTATCTAATGTGCTGGGGGTTGGGAATGAGTTGGGGAGATAGACTCCTATTCTTTGGCTGTTGCATGGAAAGTAGTACCAAACTCAAGGAGGCTATCAATTATGTCTTCTTCTTGGGATGGGACCAGCCCATTTGGGGGTCCAAATCATGTATCTTTGAAGATATTTTGTCCTATAAAAGATATTTCAACTATTATAATAAATATTATTTAATATACTTGTAACTTACTTGAAATTTCAAATTATATGAATTACAGTCCTGAAATAATGGAAGACATGGATTCTGATGGTTACAGAATATATTTATTCATTCAAAAAGCAATGAGTAACAGTTCTTTTAGCCTACTATGTTTGAGACTACACAAAAATAAGTGGAAGAAACCCTTGAGTTCAAGATGTTCCCTGACACTTTCAATACAACTATTTAGCACTTACCTGTGTTGGAAAATTGGAATCTGTTATTCAAGTGAACAAGAATTTGTTAAGGTACTAAGCTGTACAGAAAATGAGGATTTTACAGTAGCTCAGAGGTTCAAGGTACAGCCTAAATGCCATCCACACATGAAGTCTGTCTCAGGCTCCTAGCTGCTAGTGCCATCTTCTCCCCAAAAGTTTTTGTTTCCTTCCATATATACATGGTATTTTCAGAAATGAGGGGGTGTGTGATTGACCCTTTAATTTTTGACAATTCAACCTAAATCAATCTGCTTAGAACTAGGAAAGATAATAACAAAATTCATCTAGAGAAACCAAATATCAAGAATATCAAGGGAATTAATGAAAAAATACAAAGGAAGGTGACCTAGCCATATCAGATGTAAAACTATATTATAAAGCAACAGTCTTCAAAACTCTTTGGAACTGGCTAAGGAATAGTGGTGGATCAGGGAAATAGGTTAGTTACCCAAGACATAACAGGAAATAACTATATCATCAACTATTTGACAAACTCAAAAGACTCCCAGCTTCTGGGATTAAAACTCAGCATTTGACAGAAACTGCTAGGAAAACTGGAAGATATTGTGGCAGACACTTTGACCAACATCTCACACACTATTCCAAGATAACAACAAAATGCGTTCACGATATAGACAAAAAGTTTGATACCATAAGTCAAATAGGAGAACAAGGAACAGTTTATCTATGGAGAAGAGAAGATTTTTATACCCTTTCTATTTTAAGGTAGAGGTGATTAGGTTTAATATTTTCCTCTAAATTCTTAGGGGTTAGCACAGCACCTGATCCACAAGAAATGTATTAATTACGGGAAATAATTAATGTATGCTTGTTGAATGAATTAAATGAATAAATATAAAAACAAAGGAAAATTTGTCCTCAAGAATCATACATTCTATTAATACCATGAGGGAAAGGTGAACATAGAGGAAACACTCACAACTGAATAAAAAAAATTCAAAAATATAGAAACTAGTATTAGAATATGAAAACAAAGAAATACAATATAGTAGTTTGGTTTTTGTTCTTTGCTTTTGATCAAACTATAGAACTCATAACAGAGGGGACTAACAAAGACCCTGAAAAGTGTAAAGTGCTCTCTCCTTCTGGTGGGATCTCTACTTATTTGTTGTTTAATTCTCACAAACATGCCAGAATTTCACTCGATATAATGTCGACTCTTTATTTTGATTCGACTCAGCCATTGTCTTGATGACACTGATAAACTCATTAACTATATATTTCAAGAATATGGCCTTAGACAAGAAGATACACCAGAGCAGATTCAATCTGGAACAGAAAAATGACCACCTGGCAATAAGACTGAAGTAAGAAGAGGGTCATAGGAAGACTCCATCCATGTGATGATGAGAAGAGAAAAGTAAATATAGGAGATATCTTTCAAGAGAATTGCTTCATGTCTATGTTTGTGTAATTGCATACATATGTACAAACACATATGCAGGCATGTTTATATATCCACATTTAGATTCAGAAGTGATAACTATATATATATATATATATATATATATATATATATATATATATATATAATATGTATATGTGTGGGTTTGTGTTTATACAGATATGTTATTTTCCCTGATATTTTAATGCAGGGATAGTTAGGTGAGTTTGACTTTGTTTCTTTGTTTTGTTTGTTTTTTTAATCCTTTTTTTGTGCGGGTAGAAGATGGAAGTCTAAGTCAAAATCAACCTTCCAACAACAAAATATATCAAATTTTTATAGTTACAAAGAATTGAAAATGAATCATATGATATTCAATAGTGAATGGTTAAATAAGTTGTAGTCCATGAATATGGAAGAGTTTTAACAATAAGAAATGATGACTATGGGGACAGTTAGGTGGTTCAGTGGATAGAGCACTGACCTTGGAGTCAGGCTGATCTGAGTTCAAATCCAGGCTCAGACACTCAATAATTTCCTAGCTGTGTGACCCTGGGCAAGCCACTTAAGCCCATTTGCCTTGCTAAAACCAAAAAGAAAAGTTGACCTTTGTTTCACATTGTTAAGTATAGTAATCATTTCTTTTTTCTTTTTCTTTTTGCAAGGCAATGGGGTTAAGTGGCTTGCCCAAGGTCACACAGCTAGGTCATTATTGAGTGTCTGAGGCTGGATTTGAACTCAGGTATTCCTGACTCCATGGCCAGTGCTCTATCCACCACATCACCTAGTGTCCCCAAAGGTAGACTTTTATCAACTAATACAAGGTGGAAATGAAAACAATTTATTTAATGATGATAAGATCAATGAAAAATAATAAAACAATTGAAATTGATGATTGTAAAATTATAATGGCTAAGCATATCCCCAAAGAAGAAATATAAGAAGTCCAATCAGCTCAACTCTTTGCTGAATAGGGCTATATGGTTAGGTTATGGGCCAATGAATGTTACATGAAACTTTTTCAAAATCTTGGTTATTGCTCAATTGTTCTTTTCCCCTTCTTTCTAATTGTTATAAGAGATATACACTGGGAAATATATATATTAATGGAAAATATATTAATATATTTTAAGTGTAGCAGTATTGAGGACAAGGACTATTTTTTGTCTTTTTATTGTTAATAACTTTCATGCTATCTGGTACATGGTATGTACACATTATATATTGATTGTTATCCATATTGCTTGAGATTAAAATTCACAACATTCTCTGGCTCTGCCGTTGCTGTTTCTTTTCCTATCTATGGCTTTAAGTAATTTTATTTAGTCAGAATTCTGATACTTCTTCATCATTTAAACCTGTGCCAATTTGAAAATTTGCATTAATCTTTTCGCAAAAGATCCTACAAAATTATCTCATTTAACGGCCTTGATTGATAAATGAATAGCTAAGAAAACAGCATTTTAAAAATTCAAAGGTAACCAGATTTCATGATCCTCATTGCATTAACTACCAAGAAATTGCAAGTAGAAGGGTAGGATTATAATTTCATTGAATTATATTCTAATGAGGAAGCAAATTATACCTTATCCTTGAATTTAGTGTTTTACCCCCCTAATGAAATGTGTACCATGAAATTTCCCCCATTGAAAGTCTATCCCCTCACTCAAATCCAATTTACTTGCTTATCATGGTATCACCTCCCTGAAGTCATGGTCTTCAAGAATGAGGGACAATAATCTTCCTCCTCATTTTAGAGTTAATACAGGATGCTTCTTACTTTTCCTTGCATACCAAATATGGAGAAATCTTATTTTTCCCCCCAAGATATTTACCATCTGCCTTCTGATGCAATCTGGCACAAGGATTAATTGAAGGATCTGGATAAATTTATCTTGGAGCAGAAGAGACTAAAAGGATGCTCAAACATGATAGCTATCAAATTATTTGAAGGGCTTTCCTATGGAAGGAGAATTAGTTGCTTTTTTTTTTCACTTTGATCCCAAAACTTGAAGGTGTAGTTATAAGATTCAGGGAAGTGAATTTAAGTTTGATAAGAAGATAACAAAAGCAACAACAACAATGATATATATCCTAAAATGGGGCAGGTTTCCTTGGGAGGTAATGGGCTTCCCTTCTCAATTGAGATTTAAGGCAGAAACTTGAGGACTATTAGCACAGTAAGGTACAAAAAAGGATTTTTTTTTCAAGTAGATGTAGGAAGGGTCAGTTGATCACTGAGGAGGAACTCCTAATGCTCAAATTTTGTGATTCTGATATCTTTGATTTAATTACAAAGATGAGAGTAAATTTGGGTTGATAAAAACATTTCCTGTTTCACTAAGATATTGACCAACAAGTGAAAAATTCAGACTATCAATTGATTATTTTGCTCTATACTCAATCAAATTAATAGCTTGACTTTTTTTTCTTCTTTCACTAAATCAATTTAAAGAATGGTTGGTTGGGTGTCAGAGAGATGCAGTATCTTCAAGGCAAGAAGAATCAGCCAGGTCTCAAAGCTTCAAGGGAGTGGATATCAATTTCGATGACGGGTTGACATTTTTGGATTTTTCATTTCCTCTGTAGCATCTGTTGACCTTCAGTGCAAGCACAGAAACTTATTTTCAGTCTGTCCTACTCAAATGGCTAGATTTGGATTGTGCCTTTAAAAGAACTTAGTATGACATTTTGGGATTTTATATTACAATCATTCATATTACTTTGAGATATATGCTCTGGGCTTCAAGGATCATGAGGAAAGGGGGAATTAGACTTTTAATAAATATAAAAATAAATATTTTATTTAAGTATCTTTAATTCCCATAAGAGAGAACATGAGCTCAAAGAATAGAATTAGTAAATGTCTTGAGATATTTCTAGGAATGACACTATTTTTCTACTGGGTAACTTTTAGGAATCTCCAGAGAGTGACCTAAAAAGCTCATAGTTTAATTTCTTTCTTTCAGAATTAAAACCTTTTTTCCTGTGACATTGGAAATTTCAAACATATTGCAAAGCTTTTAGAGTTTTTATTGTCATTATTGTGGTGGTAACTGTTCAGTGGTTCTTTTTGCCAAAGACACTGACGTGATTTGTCATTTCCTTCTCCAGTTCATTTACAGATGAAGAAACTGAGACAAACAGAATTAAGTGACTTCTCTGGGTCACACAGCTGGGAACTGTCTGAAGACATGAAGATGAGTCTTTCTGACTCCAAACCCAACACTCCATCCATTGAAAGCTTTCTGAGTACCACAAGAAAAAAAAAATAACTTTCCCACTTCGGTTATGAAAAATCTGAGGGTGTGTCTGTTTGTGTGTGTGTGTGTGTGTGTGTGTGTGTGTGTGTGTGTGTGTGTGTGTGTGTGTGTGTGTGTGTGTTAAAGGAGAGAGGCAGGGTTACTAAGAAGAGGCATAAAAACTTGCTATTTCAAGAAGTTTTGCTACCACTGAATGGTACATGTCCCCCAAAATGAAAGGAAGTTACCCAGAATAATTATGACTTGATTTCACCAAACCCATACTATGATTTAAAGACAGCATTAATGTAGCTCTTATTTGACATAATAATAGCAATTCTCATCATCAATATTATTGATATTTTTATTAACTTTAATTTCAATATCACTGGAATAATCTAATCCAACAATTTATTAATCAATGCAGTACATCCCAAGAAAATGATAATAATAAATGCAACTGGGTGGCAAGTGAATAGAGAGTTAGTCTTGGAGTTAGAAAGACCTTAGTTCAAATCCTACCTCTCTTACTTGCTAACTGGATGATACTCAGCAGGTCACTTAATCCCTCTCAGTCTCACTTTCTTCATCTTTAAAATGAGGATACAATAGTACCTACATCATAGTGTTGTGGGGACCAAATTAGATATAGGTGTAAAGAGTTTTGCAAATCTCAATGTGCTATAGAAATGTTAGATGGTGATGATGATGATGATGATGATGATGATGATGATGGCTCAAATAATAATGAATTTTAGCTCACACTTATCTATCATTTCAGGATTGCAAAGATAAATATAGGATATAAATTGCATATATGTTATTTATTTATTTAGTTGTTTTGTTTTCTTTTTGCCAGGCAAATGGGGTTAAGTGACTAGCCCAAGGCCATACAGGTAGGTAATTATTAAGTGTCTATAGTCTGATTTGAACTCAGGTACTCCTGATTCCAGGGCAGGTGCTCTATCCACTGCACCACCTAGCCGCCCCGCATATATATATATATCTATATATATATATCTATATATATATATCTATATATATAATATATATTTAAATGAGCACATATATTATGTCCATATATGTATCAGATATATAGATATGGGTTTATATATATATGTACATACATATATAGAGACAGAGATAGATGATATTGCTACAGATAGGGATATATGCATGTATATGAAAATAGATAAATATTTGGTATGGATATGGATATATATATATAATTTTGTTCTCACAAAAAATAAAGATTAGATGTTATTAATTATATTAAGCATTAGAAAAAAAGAACAACTCTTGCCTTCAAGCTTTCATTTTAGTTGGAGAGCTATACCTTCTATAAGGTTAATTATAAACACACTAATTTAAGAAGTGAGATAGAGCTCATAAGAAAAGGCTTCCAACTTAGAAAAGCTTTCTCTTGAGGGATACAAAGTATTTGAAGAGGTAGAGGTGGATCCGGAAATTCCCTCTAGGCAAAAGCATGGGAGATAGGATGGCCAAACTCTTTCCAAAGCAATACAGGGGAATATCTGTTTATAATTTCAAAAACAAATCTTAACTTTTCATATTATGCTTCTTCTCTGGCAAGTACATTCAAATAGGACAACAGTATGTGGCAGCAGATGTCATCTTTAAATATTAATTATTTGAGGGAATGTGTCCCTGCTTTGGAGAACTCATTCCACCAGGGAGAAAAAAAAATCTTCTTTTCTCTTTCTGAGTGTAAATTATTTTAAATATTTTTGAGAGCTATTTTTCAGCATGTAATTGCTTTCTTTGTCCTACAGGAAAAGCAAAGAAGAAACAAGTGAATGCCTGGCCTCATAGAGCTCCTAGTCTAGAGGGGTACTATTGTATATAAAGTAAGCCATTCATTTTCAGTCTGAATGGTAAGCAATATTTCTGCTCCCATTTCTTTAATAATTCCCTATACACCTACTATGCTGCTAAGCACTTACTAACATGACATTGAATGAAAGAACTCTGATCCCCTTCAAAAATAAAAATTAAATAAGAATAAACTGTGCTCAATGAAAAATTACACCTCTGAGTTTCAGAAAATAAAATGTAAATATGATTAGCATTTATTAGTTGGTACTGAGAGTCTGCTCAATGCTATCCTGAACACAAAAATGACAGTCACAGATTAATGGGATTTGGTGCTAAATTAGACAAGAAAAAGAACATATCATATTATAACCCATATTATAACCCAGCTCTCTTGTGTTTATTTTTTAAATCATTTTCCCCCATCTTACCTCAAGCTTCTGAAAGATAAAATACCAAGTGTTGAAATGAAGTGATAATATTCACAGCAATATGGATGGCTTGATAGAACTAGTCATTTAAGCAGAGATAATTACCTGAAAGTTACGCTAAATGGATGATCCGGTCAATACCCCAAATAAAACAATTATGAGCATCTATGATTACAATTAGAACAACTCTTTTCCTTGTCGTATTTTGCAAAGCATTCAATAGGTCCTGAAATGTGTGCTGAATGAATGAAATAAGTATTTAGTTAATTATGTAAAAGATCTGATATTTCTTAAATCAAGGGTTCCTGGAGTGAGAATTTTTGTCATCAGTCTATTATTGTAGGGTGGGGTAAAGCTTGAGCAACTCTCTTCCCAGCCAAGGACTATCTGAGTAGTTTAGTCCCTTCTGTCTCACAGGCTGTCACAATTATTCTTTTTCCAAAACCTGTCACCACTTTTTACCATCTCCTTGACTGATTTCTTAACTTAGACCTTGCCCTGTTCCTGACTGTCCTTTGGTCACTTTCTATCCATTGAGATCACAACTTTACTATTAAAACAAAAACAACCCAAATCTCTGCCTCCAGCAGTTTCCATTCCAAAATTCTATCTCATGCAAAACAAATAAAAAGCCTTGAGACAATCAAGAATATAGAGCTAGATTAGGTTAGTTAATCATTTATTACATTTTTATTTTATATCAGAGAGACCACTGAGTCTAAAGATCCATTTCAGAAATGAGAACTCTGAAAGCCAGGGTAAAGAAAGGCCTTCTCTAAAGTCACATTTTAGAACAGCTACAATCTCCACAAGTGGTAGAGCTGGATTCAGAATCCAAGTCATTAGATGATAGTCCAGGGAAGTCAATAACTTTTTATGAAGCTCCTGCCGTATGCTGCACACCAGGTACTAGAAAAGGCACAACCATGGCTCTTGTTTTCCCAAAGCTCAAATTTCTTCTTTTTTTTCATTTTATTTTTATTTATTTATTTATTTCTTATTTTGCAAGGCAAATGTGGTTAAGTGGTTTGCCCAAGGCCACACAGTTAGGTAATTATTGTCTGAGGCTGGATTTGAACTCAGGTACTTCTGACTCCAGGGCTGGTGCTCTATCCACTGCACCACCTAGCCACCCCTAAGCTCAAATTTCTAATGAAGGAGACAACTGAGAAGATATGATATTCATGCTCATAGTGGTGAAGAAATAATGTGGAGGGACATATGACTGACCCAAAACCACACAGAAAAGGGTAGAACTATGTCTTCTTCCTCTTTTTCAATGACATGCAATTGCAATGCCTCATATTTGCCTTGGGTTTATTCCTTGCCTTTCAATAATCACTCCATGATTTCTCCTGAATCCCAGAAAAGTTTCGATGAGCACTTATTGCTGAATATGATGATGGTGATACATAGCAAAGGCAATAAATAATATTGATGAGACGAACTGCTATAATGAATCCAAGAAAACCAATTTCCCCCAGTACATGATGATGTTAGAACTAGAGACCACAATTTCCAATTGAAATTGATTTGGGCAAAAGATTAAGGAGAGAAAGGACACTTCCCATGATTTCCAAGATTCTTAAAAAACAAATAGATTTGGGGCAGCTAGGTGGCACAGTGGATAGGGCACCAGCCCCAGAGTCAGGAGATAGTGGAGTGAGTGGATTGCCATTTCCTTCTCTAGCTTATTTTACAGATGATGCATACAGGGTTAAATGACTAGCTCACATAGCTACAGTCTGAAGATATGAGTTCAAATCCATTCATTGACGAACTGTAACTTGTGTGCCTTAGGACAAACCATTTCCTCTCTCCATGTGATCTTGGGTAAATCCCTTAATCTCTCCCTAGGCTTCAATTTCTTATCTGCAAAATGAGATTAGATTAGTTTGAGTAGGAGGTCCCCTTGGATTCTATATCTTCAATCCTAAAATCTCCAGGTCTCAGTTTCCTCCTTAAATGAGGAGGTTGGACTAGATGTTCTCTCAGGTCCCTCCCTCTTCCTCCCAAATCAGGTTGAATCTCATCATCTTCTCCTTGGACCACAGAAGCCTTTGATAAAGCATGAGTGAATAAATCCTCTTTTATTTTCTCATATATAATTGAAGGTAAAAAGAAAAAGGCATACCATAAACTCTATCCCACTTACTTAGTGTATCTCATCGGATGCTGTTTCCTTAGCTGATATGGAATAGCTTTTCACCTATTGTATGCCATTACCTTAAACACTTAAATTTCATTTTCAATGAAGCTCTGCTTAATGAATATTTATGAGGTCGTCCCTGCAGTGTTCATTCAATGTGTAGACCTCCCTTCACAGCAGGCTGCAGATTTGCATTTTGCTTTTTATTACTAAAATGTTAGCCATACAAATCGATGTCACTTAGGAAATGTGAAAATAACAGTCCCTCCTAGAACTGGAGTATTTCCCCCAGTCACTTGGTGCAGAACTGTTGGGGCACAACAAATAATAAATAATAATAATTATAATAATGGTTCCCTCCCCCCCCCACCCTAGAGTTATGTGCAATTTACATTTTTGATAGTTAACAAGAAAGCATAAATCTCCCATTGATGCTGAGTGTTCCAGCTGTAACACCCGTCCCCTAGAAAAATCATGGAGTGGTGATTCTGGGTTAGTGTTTCAGTTCGCCCCAGAAAAAGCAGGGCAGGTCAATTTGGTAATGAAATTAAAAGACTGTTGGAGAGATATTTAAGGAAATCATTTCCTCTTTATCAAGAAAACATATTGGAAATATTTAGGGGCTGCATGGGTTAGTAGATTTGAGGATAGATATGGAGACAGGAATAATAATAATAGCAATAACCTCAAATAATTAGCAAGAGCCAAAAATGACAGCAATTTTTATACCACTTTAGGGATAGGGTATATCATATCATTTAAATGATTCATTTCATTTGTTACATGTATGATCCTGGAAAAGTCACTCAACCTAAATTTCAGACTTTTTGATTATTTGTTAAGTGGGGATGATAATATCACCCACCTCTACAGGATGGTTTTGAGGATAAAATGAGATGAGACAGGCAAATCCTTCTGGAAATCTTCAAATGCTGCATAAATATCAATTGTTGCTGTTGTTATGATCATTATCTTATTCTCATCTATTTTGATGGAGTAGTTATTACTATTATGGCTATTTTATTCTTTTTTTGTATATGACAGAGATCAACTAGAAATGATTTGGTGATAATAGCGAGATCTAAAGTCAGGTCATGCCCATCCACGCATGGAAGGGAGGGCCAATTAAAACTCTTAGTGGGAGGTCTGGCATCCAGTGTGGCAGGGGCCAAACTGACAGTCTGCCAGAGCTTCCATTCCTTTGAGGTGAACACATGACAGCCCAATTGTTTGCAAAAGAGAGAAGGAGGATGCAGGGATGCAAAATAAATGACATAGACCATATGGTGCTCCATTTGCAAACTCCTAGATGACAAGGAGATCACTGATTTTCCTGCAACTGCTACAAGTTTTTCTCTCAACTAAAACCATCTCAAGTCATTAAATTATGCAAAGACTACTTTGCTCTTTTCATATCAGGAGGAAAAAGCTTCAACTCACTCTTCTGGATGAAAGATTAGCTTGAACTAATATAATTTATTGAAGAACTAAAACTTCAGAACTAGGAGCAAAGATACGGTTGATTTCATCAGAAAAATATATACAATTATTTGATGGAATATCTGAGCTAGGGAGGGTCTTAGAGATAATCTCATGCAAATGAAACAGACTCTGGAAGTTCCTGAAAGTCTATCTTACCTCAAATGCTTCCTATATGTGTTATCTTCCTTTATATGTGTTACCCTGGCAAGTCATTTGATCTCTGACTGATTCAGATTTGACATCTGTAAAATGAGATTACAACAATAATACCTACATTTTAGAGAAGTTATAAGGATCAAATGATTTGATATTTGTAAAATACTATTTTATTGTTGAATAGTTTAACTTGTTCAGTTCTTTAAGACCCCAATTGGGATTTTTTTTTTTACCAAATATTGCGTTGTGCTTTGCCATTTCCTTTTCCAGCTCATTTTAGAGATAAGGAAACTGCGGTAAATAGGGCTACGTGACTTTGCCCAGGGTAACACAGCTAAGAAGAACCTGAGAATGTATTAAAACTCAAGATGAGTCTTCCTGATCTTACCCTACTGTGACTACAATCCTTCAAATACTAAATCAAAGCTGGTAGTAGTAGTTGTACAAAAAGTAATGCCTATCTTAACACATGAAAACTTTCAATAAGATTCTGCTATGATCAGAAGTTCTCTTCTTCCTGGTCTCCCATTCCACCTCTGGACAGTTGTTATATTGAGCCCAAATGTGCTGCACATGAACCACCACCAATGAGGGATTTTTGACAGCTCTTTCTCCCTTAGTATAAACTTATAAGATCTGCATGTGCATTGAAAAGAGATTTCACTTTTTTAATCATCCATCCTATTAATTTTTATTTTTTCATTATCTTTTGTGAGATACACATATTTATTAATTTCTTTTCTTTTGATTATAAACATATACATGAATGAGCAAAATTTTAAATATACAAAAGCATAAAATGCAAGTGTACATATTCTAAAAACAAAGAAAATAACATTTTGGTGTAGATGTGCTATTGGCAATAGAATACCCTCTGGACTTCTTAAATATAAGGTAGAATTAGATGACAAGTTCAAGAAATGGGCAACAAACAACGGGCATGGAAACATGGTATTATCATCTACCCAACCTTCACCCCTTCACCATCTGAATCTAGTTGTCAAGTGGACCTCTCCCTTTGTCAAGAAAATACTAAGTGTTAATAGTTTGCTTTAATTTTATTTTGTTGAAAAGGTAGAACAAATGAAGGGAACCAACATTCTTGGTCTAGTTTTGATCCACAAGGAAGAAATTGGTTGTTGCACAGAAATAATGCCAACCTTGAAGACAGCTGGTCACTTCATGACAGGTAGATCAGAGAAATCACCTCTTTTGAATAAGACAGAGAGTATCATTGGCTAGATACTAGCAAAGCTACACCAGTTCAAAAATGTTTGAATAATGGACCTGTGCTATAGTCATTGAGAGGTTGGTGTCAACTGAGAACAAGACATCTAATTGTGTGACCTTTTGCCTTACACTGGGCAACATTTTTTTTTATCAATGATTTAAATGAATAGACCAAAGGCATCCTTGGAAAACGTAGCCAATATTTGACTGACAAAGCTCAGATACAGAAATTGTCAGCAGACTAGATAAGAATTCTTAACATGGGATCCATTAACCTATTTAAAAATTAGTTTTATGACTGTATTTGAATGTACTTGATTTCATGTGTATTCCTGACTGCCAAAGGAGCTTGTGATACAAAAAAGATAAAGAAGCCCTAGGCAAGAACAGTAGGTAAAATAAAATGAGCTAAAAATGTAATGGAATAATTAGAAATATCCTCATTTAGATTTTTTTTTAATTCAACAACTATGTGGTGGAGACATGTCTGGAAAATAGTTCTTGGGGGGAAAAAAAGGAAATGGCAAAGCACTCCACAATATTTGCTAAGAAACGTGTCTCAAGTTCAATACAAGGCAATAATGACATGGTAGCCAACACTACTATAGAATGTACGAGGACTCTAGGACAAGGACTAATTTTTGTTTTGTATTTCCAGTTCCTAAGACAACACCTAAAGCATTTCAAAGACTTTAATAAAGTTTTGTGAATTGATCATAAAAAAGTCTATCTAAGATTACATTGAGAGATATTTTGTCTAGGGTATGGAAGGCCCACTATACTTTGGCCCAATGAGACCATTTGTGGAGTATTTTATTCATCTCTGAGTGTCATATTTTAAAAAGGAAAAGAATAAACTGGGATAAGTCTTGAAGAGGTCAACTAGCATGGAGAAGAGATTAAATTATTGCAATATAGTGGACCCAATTAGCAGGAAGGAGGTGTATGTAGCCTGAAGAATTGAAGGTTTGACAAACTGAATGTTGGGGAATGGTGGTTATTTCCAAATATTTATAGAGCCATGATGATGATATTTCATTTTTATTTTTGTTCTCTAGAACCTTTCACAGTGCTGGCCATATAGCATACACTTAATTTCATTGACTGATCAATATCCCTTCCCAGCATTGTCCAAGTAATGCGGTGATGCTGAAACTGGGGGAGGGAACTATACAAGTTATAGGTGAGACTCAATGGAGATAGAAAATATTTTTAAATATGTTATTGTGAAATCTTTTTATATTTCAATATTTTTTGGTATGGTTTAGGAAGGTCTATCCTGTAGGTAGTATGCATTGTTTCCATGATTACTTCCAAAGTAGCTACCTGGTTTTTGCCTACTTTTTAAGATTTCTCAGGGAAATTTTGGGTGTTGGCGTGAAAAACCAAAGAGATTTGTGTGCTGTTCTGTTGACCCTTAGAGTCTAGTTTGGGCTGCATGGCACATTAGGGTACAGTTATCTTACCATTAGCTAAAAAAATACAAAAAGGATAAATGCTTTCTTTTTTGTATTTACCACAACAGTTTTCTCTATATTTTCAAGGTTTAGTTTTTTTTTGGGGGGGGGTTGTGGTTAGGGTTTTTGCATAGCAAAAGGGGTTAAGTGGCTTGCCCAAAGCCACACAGCTAGGTAATTATTAAGTGTCTGAGATAGGATTTGAACCCAGGTATTCCTGACTCCAAGGCCAGTGCTTTATCCACTATGCCACCTAGCCACCCCAAGGTTTAGGTTTCAACATTTTTCTTGTTTCAAATTTATAAAATTCCATCTTTACAAATATTTTTCCAGAAGAGGTTTATATCTCTCCTATCAAAGAATGGCTTTTACAAAAATGATTCATAATAATGTTGCATTTCTTTGTAATAAAAATTTAATGTAAGTGACATATTCAGAATAAGTAAGGAAGGTAATGAATATTTCAGTGATGCTTATGATACTATCTGGATAATTTGGTAGATTTGTTATTAAGGAATAAAATTATAATTTAAGCATATTGAATTTCTTATCAGTTAAAAGATTTATTAATATCAAATAGACTACTTTATTAATAATTTCCATTGACTAATTTGTCAATTTCCATTTGTATGGACCATCAAGGACTTCACTTTATATTTGGGCAAATTGATTAAACTCCCTGGGCCACACTTTCCTTGTCTATAAAAATGTAGGACAGGAAAGAACTAAATGTTATTGAAGATTTTTCTTGCTTGAAATCCTGATTTTTGCAAACATCTAATGGAATGATCTGGTTTCCACCTGTATATAGCAAAATGGCCTTTTATATAACTCCTCCCAATCTATTTCTCACTCTGACCTTGCCCACAGAAAGAAGGCATCTAACAAAAGAGAGGAGGAAGGATCTGGTCCAAATCTCTAGCTGTAGTCACTTCCATATCTCTGAGGAGTAATTAGATAAGGGAGAAGAAAGAAGAGAGAGTCCAGAAAGATAACTTTGCATTGACAATTCATTTGACATATAGGACTGAGGAAAGGCTTTGTTATTAGAACACTTGTCACATCCCATCGCTGACATTCAACACCCAAGTGTCCTTGGGCAAAAGTACTTCCCCCATCCTGAGCCTTGATTTCTTCCTACTTTAGAGTAGATTCAAGATTCTTAAACTTTTTTTGCATTCTGGTGAAGCCTTGTGATAACTTCTCAAAATAATATGTTAAAATACATTGAATAAACTACTTTGAATTCCAAAGGAAACCAATTATATTGAAATATACTTTTCAAATATATATAAATATTCTTATATATGTGAGTGCATATATATTAATATGTATTTGTCTGTGTACACATTATCACATATCTGTTATATATGTTGGTATAATAAACATAACTGTGTTTAAGTATATATATATATATATACATATATATATATATATGCATATGTATATAAAAATTTACCATGCATATGTATATAAAAATTTACCACCCCAGATTAAAAACTCCTTTTGGGTGACCTGTCAAGTCCAGTTTTGAATTGATGATTCTTAATTTCATTGGTTTCAGAAAAAGGAATTTGTCTATATTTGTCTGAGAAGCCATCATTCTAGATGCCTTAGGTCCCAGGTGTATTGGGGAACAGCTAAACCTTGGGGATGGGGACAGTTCTTCCAGTGGATCCTCCCTTATCTCTCCTTTTGTGTGAATAAAATTGTTTGTTAAACCAGGTCATAATCATGAAAAAACACTGCACCCTTTCTTCAATCTGTCCTCATTCTCTGACCTATGTTAAAATATCAACATTCCCAATAGCAGCTCAGGGGCTTACTTGTATGATCCATGTACTGCTTTCTAAAATGTCATTTTTTTAATTAAGTACTTGAAATGGATTTCAATATTAACATCTACAAAAGGGAATTTTCCAGTACACTAAACAGTATTTTAATTAATATCTCCAGCATTTTCCAAAAACAAAGGTCTAGTCAATTGTGTATTATTAGTATTATTTTTAATTTTCAAAGGGAGAATACAGTTCTCTTGCCAAGGAGATGATACTAATGGGGAATAGATGGGGTGGAAATGGGCAAGGGGAATAATTGCATTATAAAAGAGACCAAAAACAACTAAAATAACATTTATCTGACCAGAAAGTAGAATCTGCTTACAGATCCTTTACCCTCTCATTACTATAGTGCACAACACCTGAGGTAGGATTAGCCCAGGATATTGTTGCCATCACCTATATAAAAAGAGATACTTTCAACAGTTACTGAAGCCTAAGATAAAGGGGCAGAATGTAAATCCTAGGGATATAGAGTGGTGGACTTGGAGTCAGGGGCAATGTGAGTTAGAAACCCAACCTTACTTGACCATGTGATTCCTAGGCAAGTCCCTTGACACCTTGGAACTTCAGATTCCTCATCTTCAAAATGAGACTAACATTGACCAAGATCAAACAAGATAAAAGTATGTTGTTACCCATAAATGCTTGAAAATATCAACAATTATTAGTCAGAATTTTGTTGATGGTTTCACATGTATAAATTGGAACTGATTACTCACTATCAAGAAAAGGGGAGAGGAAAGGAAGGGAGGAAGAAAAATATGGAACTCAAAATCTTACCAAAAGATGAATGCTGAAAACTATCTTTGAATGTAGCTGGGAAAATACATATACATACATACATACATACATACATATATATATATATGAAACATATAGTCACACACTGTAAACTCAACTGTGTTGAGTTGATCATATAATCTTATTATAAAATCACCACACATGTACTTTAAAGGACACTTACAAAATTATATAAGCTTCTTTATGAGGCTTAAGAATTAACTTAGGTCACTTACCTGATGAGGTAAAATGTTATTTAAACCACTATATTTTTAAGTCATTATAAAAACTTCTTATTGAAAGTAGCCACATAAGAGGAACAAAAATGAAATAACGCACACACACACACACAC
Source organism: Macrotis lagotis (assembly GCF_037893015.1). Lineage (NCBI taxonomy): Eukaryota > Metazoa > Chordata > Mammalia > Peramelemorphia > Peramelidae > Macrotis > Macrotis lagotis. The sequence continues at coordinate 34,569,301 of NC_133663.1, read as the reverse complement.
ACACACACACACACACAGAAAGAAAACAACCCTTCAGAATCTGATGAATGCTCTATAAAAATTATCTCTTATGTATCTCTTTCCCTAAATCCTCATATCAAAAATTACTAATCTATAAACATGAGTATAAAAACATGTATGTACAATGCTAACCTGACTGATCACCATTGAGGGGAGGGGATTGGGAAAGAAAGGTGGAAGGAAATTTTGTAATTTGAAAATATACATGCATATCAATGAAAATAAATAATTTAATAAAAATTGAAATAAATAGAAAAAAAAGAAAATAGCCACCTAGAAATTATCCAAAAACAATTAAACTAACCCTAGCATTAAAGAATAGTTTTTAGTAAAGACTCCTCTCTCTACCTTTCTGTGAAGGAGGTATTCTTTTTTGTGCCCTATGGAGATCTGCTGAAGGAACTAGGAGGGATGATTAGTATAAAGAAGAGAAGACTAGGGCAGCTAGGTGGCATAGTGGATAAAGCACTGGCCCTGGAGTCAGGAGTACCTGGGTTCTCAAATCTGATCTCAGACACTTAATAATTACCTAGCTGTGTGGCCTTGGGCAAGACACTTTAACCCCATTTGCCTTACAAAAATAAACAAACAAAAAAAAAAACAGAAGAGAAGACTAAGGTTAGGTCTGTCTTCAAGTGTTTGGAAGAGAGATTAGAATTTGTTTTTGTTTTCTTTTCTTTTTTCTTTGCCCCAGAGAGCAGAATTGGAGCAATAATGGAAAAATTTTAAAGAGGAAAATGCAGACTTGTAGAGAGTACAAGAAAGTTGTGACAACCTGGAGTTCTTTCTACATTGAGTGTGCTGCCTTAAGAGGAAATTTTAGTCATTTTTTCAGCCATGCCCAATTCTCTATGACCCCATTTGATGGTTTTCTTGGCAAAAAGAACTTTAGTAGCTTTCTATTTCCTTCTCTGTCTCATTTTAGAAATGAGGAAACTGAGGCAAACGGGGTTAAGTGACTTGCTTATGACCACCCAGCCAGTAAGTTTCTAAGATCAAATTTGAGCTCCTAAAGTCCCACGCCTTAGTATTCAAACTACAATTTCATTTTCAAAGTCAATGATTAGGTTATGAAAAAATAGTATGGATTGTATCTGTTGAGGTGATATGAACTTTTTAGGAGAATTAACAATTTAAAGATTATTACTATAGTGCTTCAGGCTTCATGGGAGCCCATCATAGGTCCATTCCATAGCTCTGTACCATGAATCCCATCTCAAGAGTGTGCTGAGAATCAAGAACCTCTTTTGGCAATATTTTTTTAAAAACAGTCAAACCTACACTAAGGAGAAATATATGATTAAAAGATGCTTCCCATATTGTTATTTTTTTTTCAAGTTGGTACATATGTGTATAGGTGCTCCCAAAATTTCATCCACTATTAATATGGGGTATTACTGAACTCTTTATAGCTGATGTTTTTAGGACAAGCATCTTGGTATGAATAGATTAAGTCAGGTAGGTGCCCTGCTTGCAAATGAATGATTATATAATTTCAATTAACATTAGACAACAAAAGAGATCTCAGAAAGAGGTCATCTACTCAAACTTAATAACATGTTTTCTTGTCTCATCTCCTATAACTCTTATAATTAATTGCCTCTAAGCTTTGACAATTCTGCTTTCAAAATAACTTGCTTCCATTCTCCTCTCCCTTTTCACATACACTCCTCTTGATTCAGGTACTCATTGGATCTCACCTAGACTACTGTAATAGCCTGGAATTGCTCTCTCTATTTCCAGTCTCAGCCCATTTTAATTTATCTTTCACGTCACTGACAAAATAGTCTTATCACATCAGTACCCTGATCAAAGTTTCTCTATAAACTTTAGGATATATAATATCAACACCTCAGTCTGAAGTCTAAGGTTCTAAGTAATCTGATAAAAGCTTATATTTTCAGGCTTATTTCACATGAATTTCCTTTATAATCTCTATGTTGAATGAATGAATGAATGAAAAATGTCAAGTAGTTACTATGTTTTGGTAACTATGCTAAGTGCTAAAGAATCAAATGCAAAAATGAGATTGCCCTTGTCCTCATGAATTTACCTTCTAATGGGAAACACAAAATATGTTGGGAATAAGAAGGAGCACTGGGGAAGTAAATTAGTATTAATAGAAAATGAAATTATTGATTTAACTTCTGAACCTAGAGAAAGGTGGGAGGGGAAAGAACAGGGAGTAGTAATGTGCTTGTTGGGATGATTGTATGTAAGTTTACTGTGAAGCAATGATGGGATAGATTGATTCAATGGAAGCCTGGTCTGACAATATGTACAAACAGTTCTGCCTCAAACTTAACATTCCATCTCCTACTTCTGTATATGGCCAACAACTATCTCCTATGAATAGAGGGTATTCCCTGCTCCCCTCCATGTAGGAGAGTCCTTATTTTCCTTCAAGACTCAATATTCTTCTTCTTCATGAAGTCTTCCCTGTTTCTCAAGTTCTTTCCGTGTCCAATAAATGAATTTCCTTATCTATGTATCATCCATCCTCTCCCAACTTGAGAACCTTAGCTACCCATTTTTTTCTTTGCATCCTAAGACTAAGACTGTGTCTGAAATATAGTAAGTACTTACCACATATTTGGTGATTCAAATCCACACTTTTTATAGATGAGGAAACAGTGAGTTTGTCTGTAAGTCACTTATATAAATTAAACTGTGGACACATAAGTAGAAGGCAGCATAGATGGGATGGGAGACTATCAATAAGTTAACATAAATCTTAATGACATGATTGAAATTCTTTTTTTTTCCTTTTGGATGAATACGACTCAAAACGTTAGCATCTTGGCAGTCTTTTTTTTTTAATTAGTTATTTTCATTCATATGAACATGTATATTTTTAAGTTACAAAATTTTCTTCCACCCTCCTTTACCACTCACCTCCTCTCAGCTGCAAACACTCAGGTTAGCATTGTACATACATATTTTTGAAAAATATGTTCATATATTAGTCATTTTCAGCATGAGCAATTAGGATTAAGGGAAAGAGATACATAAGAGAACATTTTTATAAAGTGATCATCAGATCCTGAAGGGTGTTTTGGGATTCTTTGTGTTTCATTTTGTTTTGTTTTTCTTCCTCTGGATGGGGATACCATTGGCCATAGCTCGTCTTATATGTTGTCCTAGTGTTCTGAACTGCTAACAGAAGTGGCTTCCATTACCGTTGATCATCTCACAATGTTGTAGAATGTTCTTTTGGTTTTACTCCATACGCTCAGCATCAGATCCTGTAATTCTTTCCATGCTTCTCTAGAGTCTGACCATTTATGATTTCTTGTACAACACTTACGATTGAATTTCAAAGGAATTTATTCTGTTAAGTTTAGAATAAACAAATGCATTTAAAATTAGTATTCTTTCTATTTTCAAGTCTATACCAAGTACCTACTAAATGCATTTTTAGACATAGACATATCCTGTTTAACTCAGATTTGATACCTCAAAATCCTCACAATGGAACTGGGGAGATGAGTTTAGAATGTTTTCCCACCTCTCTTTCTTGCTTCTTGAATGGCTTAGCTGAAATCTTCCCTTCTGTAGGTCTTTCTCAGTCCTGCCAGCTATTCATGCCTTCTCTAAGGTTCCCTTCTGTCTATTCAATATATCTTATGTGTACCTATTTATTTTCATCTTGTTTCCCCCATTAAAGTGTAATCACCTTGAAAAGAGGGATTATTTTGAACTTTTATTTGTATTCCTATTGCTTAACATAATGAAGGTCAACTAGAAAGTGTTTAATAAAGTATTTTTTATTGCCTGGATCAACTTTAATATAATTAGATAATCAAAAAAGTATTTCAAGAGCTCTAAGAGGCAACTAGATGGCACAGTCAATAGAGTTCTGAAGACTCATAATCCTGAAATTGAAGTTTATTAGCTATATGACCATGAGCAAGTCCCTTCACCTTGTATGCTTCAGGTTCCTCACCTATAAAATGAACTGAAGAAGGAAATGGTGAGCACTCTAATATTGTTACCAAGAAAAACTCAAACAGGATTCATGAAAAATGAGACACATTTGAAAACTGACAGAAAACAGACAATATTTTTTTAACTCAGTACAAGGAACTGAGCTTCATGGAGAACATTGATGAGTTGGGTATGTAAGGAAAGGAATGCTTTCAAAGAATTCCTAATGGGGGAGACACCTTATGGTAGAAGGAATCCATTCCAATAATAATATATGTTTTCAACAAAGCCATGGAGAGATGGAGAGGTACAAAGACAAAAATAGAGACTAGTTAATCTACTTTGGCTGTACGGTTGAGGATTCAAAAGGGGGTTTGAGAATGGGTTTGGAGCCAGACTGGAATGATACTGTAAATAAAGAATTCAAATCTTATTCAGTAGGATTTTGATTATTATGGGGATTCACTGAAGATTTTTCTTTTTTTTTCTTCTAGCAAAATTAGTGACAATTCATGAAAATGTAAAAGCAAATGATCTCTTATTGCATTGAAAACAAGAATTTTTTTAAAAAAACAAACTAAGAAATAATATATGGGACTAATAATAAATATACATAAACCCAGTATATAATTCAAACAGTTTTACTTTATTATAATGAACATAAAACTTCATTTTATTATTATTGGTATGACAGATAATATTCTGATCTTAGGTTTTCAGATAGTTTGTTCTTGGTACCTAAAAATAATAAGGTAAGGCAGTTAACCAGTCCAAGACTATTTTTCTTTCTGTTAAATGTGGATTATAAAACCAAGATGGCCTATTTCTTTTTGTTTTTTGCAAGGCAGATGGGGTTAAGTGGCTTGCCCAAGGCCACACAGCTAGGTAATTATTAAGTGTCTGAGACCGGATTTGAACCCAGGTACTCCTGACTCCAAGGCCGGTGCTTTATCCACTACGCCACCTAGCCGCCCCAGAGATGACCTATTTCATAGGGTCATTGTGAGTCTCAAGTGGAGGTGGTGGTGAATAATGGAGGAGAACTAATTTTTGAATTTTAAATGTTAACTCTTGTTTCTGGTAGTGGAGTTGGGGATATTCTAATTCACATTTTTATAAGGTTTTAAAGTTCATGGAGATATTTCCTTCCACTAATAGTATAAGGTTGGTAATAATAAGTGCTTTTATTCTCATTTTACAAATCAAAAAGCAGAGGCTGAAAAACGTCAAATAACTTTTTTTTGGTGTCAAAGAGCTAGAATTTAGTCAATTAGTCAATAAATATTTATTTGCTTATTCATTCATATATATTTATATTTATATATATGTGAACTTATTTTAAATTTTATTTATTAGTTTATTGATACACTCATCTACTCACTGAATTTTATTGAGCATTTTTCATTTATTCATTTGCTTATTCATTCATCCACATATAATTTATCTAATTACTTAAACATTTATTTATGGGGCAGCTAGGTGTTGCAGTGGATAGAGCACTGGCCCTATAATCAGGAAGTTCTTGAATTCAAATCCGGTCTCAGACACTTAATAATTAACTAGCTGTGTGGCCTTGGGCAAGCCACTTAACCCCATAACCTTGCAAAAAAACAAAACAAAATAAAACCTAAAAAAATCCATTTATTTATTAGGATTCTTATACACTGAGGACACAAGTACAAAGAATGAAACAGTTCCTACAATTTCCTGCTGAAGGAAAGAGAAAGCACAGAAACAAATATATCCCACACAACCCAAGTCAACAAATTAAAATATCAGTAAAGTAGTTAAATAAATGCAGTCTGGGAGGGAAGGCAATAGCAATTGATAGATGAGGGCCAACCATCAATTTTCTTGTATGTGCCAAGGGCTTTGCTAAGCACTTTACAAATTTATCTCTGTTGATTCTCATAACACCCTTGAGAGATAGATACTATTATTATTAGTATCCTCATTTTACAGTTGAAGAAACTGAGGCACATAATAATTTAAATGATTAGTTCAGAGTTCCACTCCTAGTAAAGGTCAAGTCCAGATTCAAACTCAACTTCTTTCTAACTTCAAGTCAAGCCACAGGGAATATCCTCAAACATCTAGCTCTTTCTAGGTTGTAGGAAAGGCTTCTTGTAGAAGATGGCTCTTGAATTTAAGTCTTAAAGGACGTTGAGTAGTAAAGTTGAGGAAGGACTGAAGCTGACTGAGGTCAGAAACCACACTGAAAACAGATAAGGAAGGGGCAAGAGTTGAGGAATAGATTTATCAAGCAAATACAGACCTTTTTAAAAAAAGAAATTTGAAAAAGAAAGGAGAGATACAGGCAAAAGGTTTGAGGATACGGTAGGAAGCCCCTTCTTCCATAAGGGTTTATCCATAAAAGGATTTCTCTTTAACAAGGAGAAATTGAACGCTTTGTCAGAGAAATGGGGTACATAAGCACAACAAGATTGTGAGATGAACAACGTAGATGGAAGCAGCTCCTCTCAGCAGTCCAGAGAGCTTTGACAACTGTATTAGACCTGTTACTGACAGTGTTAACCCCATCCAGAGGGAGAAAAACAAAACAAAACAAAATGTAGACACAAAACCCTTCAGAATCTGATGAATACTTTATAAAATTACCTTTTATGTATCTGTTTCCCTTAATCCTAATTCTTCATACTAAAAATGACAAATCTGTAAACATGTTAATCTAAATATGCATGTGCAATGCTATGCTGACTGTTCACTGCTGAGGGGAGTGGAATGGGAAGGGAGGGTGGAAGGAAATTTAGTAACTTAGAAATATACATGTGCATACGGATGAAAATAAATAAATTTAAATTAAATCAAGAGAAAGAGAAATGGAGTAAGGAGAGTGGGAGATGATGCAAAGAAGTACAATGAAAAGAACAGGAGAAAAAAAAGGGAGTACAGGTAGAATGACCTCAATTTTCCAGTTAAGTTAAAGGCATGACCTTAGGTGAGGAGTGGGGTGAGGGATTGTATTGAAGAAAGGAAAAAATATTTTGAAATAGCTTCCATGGGTGAGACAGAGAATCAATTAAGAAGGAATTAAAGGATTGCCCTGCTGCAGTGAGGACCCATTTGATATTATGTAAATGAAACTTATATCCATTTAACACAATAGTGAAACTTCCTTCAGTTGCTTTCCACAACTGGAATTAGGTAGGGATAATGGCAAGAATGATCCAGGACTGACATTTGGTAAGATGTGAATGAAGACAAGAAAATGGGACAAAGAATTTAAGAATAGAGGATACTATAGAGTTTTTAAACTGAAGACTTCAGTTAGTGGCAAAAAAATAGAATTGAAATAGTTACCCATTGGCTTGATTAGCATTTGAGGTAGCAGTAAATGCCATGTTCTATATATCATAAAGTCATTTAACAATCAGCCAACAAAAATTTATTAAGCAACTACCATATAGGAACCATTCTGCTGCCCACTAGATGATTGTTATAGGAGTTTAAAAGAACTTAACAGATATTTTGTTTAATTCATAAATAAACTCCCCTTAATTTTATTACCATTATTATGATTAATAAAATAACAATGATGATACCATAGTTCTATGCAATGTGACAAGTATTTTGTTAATTTAAATAGTCTACAATTAATATTTGATCAAGTCCTACTATAAATATAAATGTTAATGTTTTAATAGATTTTTAAAGTGAGTCATTAAAGATGCTATCTGTATCCAGAGAAAGAAATGATAAACAAAACTATGTATAGAATGATTTTTCAGATATATATGTATATGTATATATATATATGTTTGTTTGTTTCTATGTATGTATTTATATATATATATATATGTATATATATATATATATATATATATATGTATCATTTGAGGAGGGAGAGAGAGAGAGAGAAAGAGAGACTCATAAACCAAATGTCTGACAAACCAACTTCTGTGCCTCTGCATCCTTTTGAGTTTCCCAATTCCTTGGTCAATACCAGAAGAAGGTTGTGCTCTTCTCTGCGGCAGCTCCTTATAAATCTTCAGGCCCCACAGTTTCTGCTCATTTATCTGCAGTTACCATGCAACCCCCTTTTAAATGATTCTCTCTGCCTTTCTTTAGAGGCCAGCGCAGCTAGGGGGCATATTGCCTGAAATAAGGCTGTCTTCTCCATCCCCTTCCAAATTCCATACTGACTAGGCAAACCACATACATTTGTCTAATTTTAATCTTTCTATTTCAAGGGTATTTTGGTAATAAACACGCGTGGAGAATAGAAACATCTTTTCCCATTAATCAGTGGAGCTCTTATAGACTAATTTTTTTATCCCATATCAGAAATGAAAGCAATTTCACTATTGATCCCTAAAGGTCTCTGCTGGAACTAGCCTAGGTCTGCCTTCTTATTTCCTTCAGGAAAAGGGTTTATTTTCCAGGAAGAACTGACTATATAACAGGCAACAAGCAACATGAGAGTATGTGCTTACTAAGAGTATAGATTTCTACTGAAATAAAGGGAAACAAAGTGCATTTGAAATTAGTCAATGGGCTAGAGCTAGAATTCTGACTTTCTCACTTAATATATGTGAGATCAGGGCAAGTCACTTAATTTTGATCTGCCTCAGTTTATCATCTCTAAAATGCCTGAGTGACTTTTAAGATGCCCATCAGTTGGGGCGGCTAGATGGCGTAGTAGATAAAGCACCGGCCCTGGAGTCAGGATCAAATCTGGGTTCAAATCTGGTCTCAGACACTTAATAATTACCTAGCTGTATGGCTTGGGCAAGCCACTTAACCCCATTTGCCTTACAAAAAAAAACCTTAAAAAAAAAGATGTCCATCAGTTCTAAATCTATGATCCTCTGATCCATTGACTCTGGCTGTTAAGGATCCAGAACAATGACCCTGAAAAATCCTCCCCTTCAACAGCACATCTTTCAAACCTCTCAATTACCATGCCCTCCCTCTTTTAATTATTGCCTATTTATCTTATATATTGTTTGCTTTTAGAAAGATTAATAGATTGCAGATGGATTTGTATGTTGTCTCACCCATTAGGTTGCAAGCTCTTTGCCCTCTTTGAGGGCAGAGACAATCTTTTACCTCTTTTCTTGTCCCCAGAACTCAGCAGAGTGGCTGGTATGCTTAAGGTTCTTAATAGCTGCTATTTAATCAACATATATAAATAATAATAAATACTAATGTATCAATATATGTGTATACATGATTTATGACATATATATACATGCTATGATATATGTATGTGTGTGTGGGGGGGTTATTTTCATTATGTCTCTCATAAGATTGTAAGGTCCCTGAGAGCAGGGATTGTCTTTTACCTCTTTTTGTAGCCCTGGAGCTTAGCACATGCATTGTTTACTGAATTGAAAAATTATAGGACATAGGTTCTGTAACTTAGTCACTACCTTATGGGCTTGGCCAAGTAATTTTTCAATTTCAGTGCCTCAGTTTCCTCATTTGAGAAACTAGAGATGCTGTATGAGGCAGTGGAGAGTATATCCACATCAGTTTACTAAATTTGAATCCCATCTCTGAGACTATACCTGTGGTCCATTGGGCAAGTTACTACCCTTTCCTTGCCTCAGTTTCTTGAGAGATGATTTCTAAGGCCCCTTCCAGCTCTACATTCATGTTGCTACTTGAAAACTAAAGAAGAAAGTAATTGCTTACAAGTCAGACCACAAGGAAATAAATAAATAAAAGAACTGACTACCTTCAATCAATCAGACTGTAGAATAATAATTCCTATAATTAGCAAAATCCCCAAGAGGTTTTTTCTACAATGTCAGTTTGTGATACATATATTTTAAACAAAGGTGTCTATAAAAGTGGAAACATGAGGTGAGAAGTCACTCCTAGTTGCCAGGAGACTTGATTTTTGTTCTAGGCTTTGACACTAATTTCCGGTACCATTGAGATAGGGTCACTTAATTTATTCATACTTCAATTGTTCCCATAAATGAGAATAATGAAGCCTGGTGGGAAAATGCCATGAAAGCCTCATATTTATGCAATTCCTATTTATATAAGTGTGACTAAATCGGCCTTGCCCAGAAAGGGGCATTTTCAAAGGGAGGAAATGTGAGATTGTTAATCACAATGAAAACAGAAGAAATGCAGCCTAAAGATTGCTTTAGATTCAGATCAGGCTAGAAATTACTAAAGACCCTAATGGTGTCAGTCAAATACTTTTGAATACAGACTCCCTCGAATGAACTGTTCAATCTAATGGGCACTTTTAAGTGCCAACTCTGTCCAAAGCATTGGGCTAAGAGCTAAGGGACAAAAATAATTTTAAAAAAAATGTTGCTAAATCTTGTTTATTAGTAATTACAAACACTTATCTAATCTATGCTATGTTTCAGTTGTTGTACCAAGAGGTTTATAATGATCATCTCATTTGACCTTGGTGTTATTAAAATCCCCATTTTACAGATGAGGAAACGGAGGCAAATACAGGTTGTGACTAACCCAGGGTTATACCACTGCAAAGTACAAATGCAAAATTTGAATACTGAACTCAGGGTCCTGTAAAATCCTAGTCTGGATCCACTAATCTTTGCACCACCCAACCACCCTGAGAAACTTTTTTTCTATTAGTTTAATTTAATTATTTAATTTAATCTTAATCTATCAACAAATTAATTTAGTACAAAAATTATAAAACCAAAATATTTTCAACCTTTAAATTTGAAGACAGACATTAGTTTCCCTTTTTGTATTCTCAGGGTCTTCCAAATTGTATCATATAATGTGAGCTGGAAGGGACAATAAGGGGTAATCCACTGCAATTCCAAGAAAACCTCACATCTAAGAAGATACGTGACTTATCCGAGGTCACTTCAGCAATGTGTAGGTATCAGAGCTAGGATTTGAATTCAGACTCCCTGTTTCCACATCTAGCATTCCTTAGAACACACTAAATCTTTAAACATTTTTTTAAAAATGAATGTATTAAAGATGGGAGTGCATTAAAAATTCTTCACCAAAACTAATAAATTTCAGGAATATTAATGTTAACCTATTTACATTTACTGAACTTTATAGTATATTATTTAAATAAGAAAGTTCAAGAGTAGATCATAAAACTTAACCCAAGATTTCCATACTAGGTGAATTCTATATTGTATTCTGGAAATCATGATTTCAGACTGGGACTAATCTCCTGGGGTAAAATGGAAAAGAACACAAACTCCTATTATATGATTTTTAAGCACTCAATATGAGATAGACACTGGGATTCGTATATTATAAATACACTCTCATTTGACACAACCACTCTGTAAAGTATTATCCCTTTTTTATATTGAAACAGTCTGGGATTAAGTTACTTACCCAGGTCACATAACTAACAAGTGTCTGAGGCTGATTTGAACTCAGGCCTTATTGACTTGCTAGATAATGCAGAGGATAGAGCACTGGCCTTGGAGTCAGGAGGACAGGAGTTTGAATGCAACATCAGACACTTGGCTCTTACTAGCTAGTGTGATATTGGGCAAGTCACTTAACCCTGATTGCTTTGCATCCAGGACCATCTCCAGTCTTCCTGTTTCATATCTGGCCACTGGACCCAGATGCCTCTGGAGGAGAAAGTGAGTCTGGTGACTTAGGGCAGCGGCCCTCCCTCAAATCCAATTCAAAAGCCAGTGCTTTATCCACTATGCCAGCTTGTCCTGGTAATATCTCCCTAATCATATCGTCTTCTTCAAAAATAAAGGACAAACATTATTATTGACTCAAAACCAACACTCTATCCATACTGGCCACTTAGCTAATAATGTAGTTCTTTGAAATTATCTCTTAATGTGGTTGGTTAACTTTGGAAAGAGAAGGGTCTAACTGGTGATCTCTGCTTGGGGTGGATCAAGTTTCTGCCAATTTAGCTTTTGATAGAAACTTAGAACAAGATACTTGTGTCATTACTGACTTCCAGTATACTGAAATCGAGCCCCAAATATATTCTGACATCCTCAAGGAAGAAATTGGCATTTAGTTTTCTTTCTTACTGTAAAATTCAAGATAGAGTTCAAAATCTAAGAATATTAGAGTTTTTTTCCCTGAATACAAGACCAAGTTAGACTTTTGATGTACATATAGAACATTCAAACAAACTGTGTATGCTATCCCTTCTCTACGTAAGTAATCTGTCTTAAGCTAGGTGGTACAGTGGATAGAGAACTGATCTTGGAGTCAGGAGGATGGGAGTTCGAATCCAACCTCAAACAGTTGCCACTTACTAGCTGTGTGGCCTTGGACAAGTCACTTCATCCTGATTGCCTCGCATCCAGAGACATCTCCAGTGATCCTGATTCATATCTGGCTACTGGATCCAGATGGCTTGGAGGAGAAAGTGAGCCTGGTGACTTAGCACAGCACCCCAACACTCAAATTCAATTTATTTGCTTGTCATGGCATCACCTCCCTGATGCCATGGTCTCCTTTAAAGGTGAAGGACAGGCAATATTATTGTTATTATTATTATTATTATTATTAATCTGCCCTAAAATGAATGAATGAATGAATTTTTTTGTCCTTCATTCTCAAAGAAGACCATGACATCAGGAAGGTGATGCTATGACAAGCACATGAATTGGATTTGGGGGAGTGGGACTGTACTAAGTCACCAGGCTCACTTTCTCCTCCAGAACCATTTGGATCTAGTGGCCAGATATGAATTAGGATGACTGGAGATGGCCTTGAATGCGAGGCAGTCAGGGTCAAGTGACTTGACCAAAATCACACAGTTAGTAAATGTCTGATGACAGATTCGAACTCCTGTTCACTTTACTCAAAAGCCAGTGCACTATCCACCATGCCAGCTAGCTACTCCAAAAATGAATGAATCAGTCACACCAAAGGGTTTTCCATTTTCTATGCAGTTTTTTGAAAAAATCTGCTTTTAAGCTCAGGACAATATATCCACAATCAAAGGTGTGATATTCCATCTCTTTTTACATTAATGAATTGAAAAGGTTTGGTATTTTTTTTTTTTTTGCAGATTAGAAGCACTGCCTTGATTTTAGTCTCCTTAAAAATGTTAAGTTTGCTTATCAACTCTCAACTACCCAAGACTTAGCTAGGGTGCTTACCAGCCAGTAAATCTCACAATTTTCTTTTTGATCATATTTCCACAAAAGACACTGCTGTGCAATCTGACATTTCCATTTCATTTGCAACATGCTGTCATTTGGAGACAACCTGAGTAATGGGGTTCACACAATATTTTACTCAGTTATGGAAGAGTTTGCCTCCCCCAAGTCCTCCCATGATGCCTCACTGTGGCACAGAAGTGAGTCTAGGATTGTCATGGGCATGCCACTGAATCATATATGTTATAGTAAATCCTATTAATCTGGCAAGGCTTTTTTTGTTTTTTTTGGTTTTTTGCAAGGCAAATGGGGTAAGTGGCTTGCCCAAGGCCACACAGCTAGGTAATTAAGTGTCTGAGACTGGATTTGAACCCAGGTACTCCTGACTCCAAGGCCGGTGCTTTATCCACTGCGCCACCTAGCTGCCCCATGGCAAGTCTTTCAAGTATGGGTCCAGCCAGGATTATGTCTCTGTTATTTGAACATGAGTCTACATAATTTCAGAAAAGTTAATTATATAGTTAGGTACCAAATGCTAACTTTTTGTTAACAAGACAATGGGGTTAATTGACTTGCCCAAGGTCACACAGCTAAGCTAGTATTAAATGTCTGAGGTCAAATTTGAACTCAGGTCCTCCTGACTCCTGGCCTGGTGTTCTATCTATTGTGCCGTTGCCCCTTGAGTGCCATCTTTAAAAAATAATATTTTTTGCGGGGGAAGGGCATGGTAGTGCATTTCTCTAATCTTCTATTAGAAGAGGTAGAGTGTGGTGGATTGCTTGAATTTGGAAATTAAAGTTAATTGGATGTTGGCATTAATCCAGCACCAATAAAATGAAACAGTAGGAGGAGCGCAGCTACCACAGTTTCCAAGGAAAGGGTAAATCAGTTCAAGTCAGAAAAAGAGTCAGTCAAAGCTTAGGTCCCCAGTAGCACTGAGATTGTGTCCATAAGCAACCATTGTGCTTTATGGGTGATTTAGGGAGATTTCTCTCTCTCTCTCTCTCTCTCTCTCTCTGTCTATACATATATCACACATATATACTTATACATACATGGACATACACATTTACTCATATGTATACATATTGTATATTTATATATTTATATAGACATACATGGAGAGAGTAAGAATGAAAGAAGAAGGGAGAGATAGAGGAGGAGTTAGTGAAGACAAACTAAAGCAGAGAGAGAGGTTATACTCTGAGTAAGAGGAAAGAGAAATGCAAGTAAAGAATTCAGGGAATCTTAAGATAGTTAAGTTAGGGGAGAAGTAAGAAAAGAAAAGAATAATACTGCTTTTCTGTTGTTGAAGGGTTTTTTCCCCTTTATATATAAAAGGTTTCAATTTGATAACATCTACCAAAAATCCCAAATTCCTTCTACTTAGATTTTTTTTTATTTTCTTCCTCTATAGATTGTAATCATGAGTACAATGCATCCTTTACCCACGTACCCAACATTTTCAAGAGCTTACAAACTTTCTTTTGAGAAATCTTAAAACGATTGACTATGAACTCCTTCAGAGCAGGGATTGTTCATTGTGGCTTTTGTATCACTAGACCTTGCTAGGCGACTGGGACAATATAGGTGCTTCAGATGGGCTTGTTGATGGATTATTTGCTTGAAAGCTTATGATATTTGAAAATTGTCAGGGGAATCTGAATTTCCATAGGGATGTTACAAAGGAACTGTTTTATAAACCGTGATTCAATGTACAAAAATGAACTCTTGTTACATTACTATATGAGATACCTTTTGAAAAGAGCTGTTCAGGGATAGTCTCACAGAAGGTGAAGTAGACTGGAGGTCTGGAAACTTGGATACCCTAACAAATAAACGATGTTGTCCTTGTCTATCTTTCTGACGATGCTTCGTGGACAGTTTAAAAAACCAGTTAAGTTCACTTAATCGGTGACTGGTGGAAGCAGGCAACAACCTCTGGGTTGGCTGGAGCATAAGGTATTATGGAGCATAATAGCGTGAATGATGACCATTTACAAAGACTTGGGCATACAATATTTTATTTCATTCTCATGACTATAGTGTTAAGTAGCTGCCATAGGCAGTATCTGAGGGGTCAGATAACTTGACCATGATCACACAAGTTTAGGGTCAACCAACATCTTCATGACTTCATGCATAGCAAACAACACTTTCCACATAATTGAGTTAACTTTTGGGATACCCATGTCTATCCCATCATGAATAGATGTGGTGTATTAAATCTATAAGAGTGATGCTCCTGAATCTAAACATTGGCAAGACACATACCATCCTCTCTCCTGATCTCTCACTCCACCCCTGATCCTAGCCCTGAGGACGGGTTTCTCCAATCCATTCAGCATGTACATTATGTATCTCTTCTACTTGTTAGTCCTATCAATTCCTAAAGACAGACCTTGTTCCCTTGCAGTTTTCTCTTCTGCAAGCTCAGCCTCTCCATCTCCTTCAGCTAAAGACCTTGACTCCTTTCTCCCTGTCCTGATCTTGCTCTTTTTTGTACATGACTCATCTTGAAGTCCTCTTTATTTTTTGTGTAATTTGTTAACATTTTTTTATTTAGCATTTTGAACTCCAAATCTATACCTTTGTCCCTTCATCCCCTCCTCTGTCCCAGAGATGGTAAGCAATCCGATACAGGTTATGCATGTACAAACATGAAAAAATTCCATATTAGTCATTTTGTACAAGAAGATTTGATTTAAAGCAAAAAATGAAAGTAAAAATATTATGCTTCAGTTTGTATTCAATCAATATAAATTCATTTTCTGAGACAGATAGTATGCTTTATCATTTCTTCATTGGGGTTGTCTTGGAATAGCTAAGACATTCATGCTTCTTCATTATACAGTATTGCTGTTACTGTGTGCAATATTCGCCTGTTTCTGTTCCCTTCATTATGTAGCAGTTTTCTGGGTTTGTCATTTCTTACAGGACAATAATATTCCATTACAATTATATACTATAGCTTGTTTAGCCTTTCCCCAATTGATGGGCATCCCTTTAATTTCCAATTCTTAGCCACAACAAAATGTTGCTATAAGTATTTTTTATATAAATGGATTATTTCCCTCCTTTTTGGATGGCTTTGGGATGTAGACCTAGAAATGATATTGCTGAATCAAAGGATATGCATAGTGTAAAGCTTTTTGGACATAGTTCCATATTGCTCTCTAGGAGGGTTAGATCAGTTCACAACTTCACCAACAGTGCATTAATATCCCAGTTTTCCCATATTCCCTCCAACATTCGCCTTTTTCCTTTTGTGTCATATTAGCCACTCTTGATAGAATGTAGGGTGGTACTTCAGAGTTGTTTTAATTTTCATTTCTCTACTCAATAATGATTTAGAACATTTTTTCATGTGACTATAGATAACTTTCATTTCTTTGTCTAACCAGATATGTCTGTTTAACCATTTATGAATTAAAAAATACTTGTGTTTTTTCTTAAATATAGTACCTAGTCACAAAGTATTAGAGACAAAGTGTGTGCTCATCATTTGAGTTAATGGGCAGGGGAGGAAGGTCGAAAAAGATCTGGACTTGGAGTTCAAATACTGCTTCTTATTTTTACCACCTGTGTGACTTTGGGTAAACTATGTCACCCCTTTAAGCCTCAGTTTCCCCATATGAGAATGAATGGGTATGATTAGATGGCCTCTGAAATCACTTCTAGGTCTAATTCCATGACTTTTCAGATTTTATGGTAGAGACATAATAAAGTATTTCAAAAATGACACATGAGTTTGAGGAATGCAGAGTGACTTAAAAAACATCAGTGCAGGGCAGCTTGGTGGCACAGTAGATAGAAAATTGGGCCTAGAGTCAAGAGGACTTAAGTTCAAATCCAGACTCAGACACTTAATAATTACCTAGCTGGGTGACCATGGACAAGTTACTTAACCCCATTGCCTTACAAAAAGCAAAAGCAAAAAAAAAAATCAGTGCAGAATCGACAGGAGAAATGTAAGTTGGAATAATTCTGAGGTACCTATTGAATTGGTTAAGAGGACAGAAAGAGAAAATGACAAACATTGGAAGGGATGTAGGACAAATGAGACAATGTATGGTTGGGAAAATTATGAAAGGATTAAACAATTCTTTAGAATAATTTGGAACTATGCCCAAAGGGCTATAAAACCTTGTCTACCCTTTGGCCTAACAATGACATTACCAAGTCTATATTCAAGAAGAGAAGAAAAAATAGGAAGGAAAAGGACCTGAATGTACAAAGATATTTTTAGCAGCTTTTTTATGGTAGTAGGGAACTGGATATTGAGGGGTTGTACATTAGTTGGGGAATGGATGAACAAATTGTGGTATGTGATTAACATGAAATGCTATTCTTTTATAAGAAATGATGAACAGGATGCTCTCAATAAAAAAGATATTTGCATGAACAGATATAGTGAGAAATGTACTATATACAAAATAACAACATTATAGGATGAACAGCTGTGAATGAATTAACCTTTTCTCAGCAATGCTGTGACCCAAGAGAACTCTTATGATAAAAGTATACTTATGATAAAGAATATCATATTTATTCCAAAGACAGAGTTGATGGTATCTGAATAGAGTTTGAAGTATGTTTTTTATTTTATTTTTCTTGAGGTTTCTTTTTGTGTGGGTTTATATTTACTTTTGCAATGTGACTATTGTGGTAAAGTTTTTCATGCCTCCACATTTTAAACTTATATTAAATAACTTTCTTTCTCAATGAGGAGGATGGGTGGGGAGAGAATTCGGAACTCAGTGTTTTAAAAATGAATGTTGAAACTTTGTTTTTGTATGCAACCAGGGAAAAATAAAATAAAATACAAAAAACTTAATTAAATAAAAAAAGTCAGTGCAGAATGAAATAAGTAGAACTGGAAAGTAATATGCAGGAAAACAGTAATGTAAATAAAATTATTAGACTGAATATCTTTTAAGTAGAGTGACCAAGATTTGACCTGGAAAAGAATGGAGAAAATATATTTCTCTCCCTTTATTACAGAAATGGAGGGCTGTGAGTCAGTAATATAGCATACACGGTCAGATATTATACACTAGTGGGTTTTGCTAAACTATTTTTCTATTTCTTCTTTCCTTTTTTTAAAAAAATATTTGACTGCAATGGATAGCTCGCTGGAAAGGGGATCAGAAATGAAAAATTTAGAAATCAATGTGATAAACCTCAAATGTCATCACTAAACTATTTTTAAAAGCAAATAAATAGGAAACAACACTTTTGGTAGCCTTGTTGTAATGTTGACTTATATTGAGTATATTGTCCACTTCAGAACTTTTCCAAAGGAAATATAGTCTAGTTATACATTCCTCATCCCTTACTGCTAAAGATGATACTGTGAAGCTTAATATAGACCTGGGAACATACCCCTAAGCCTAGTAAGCTCATTTCAACTGATTGCATCCATTTGTCTCTATTTCTGTTGAGGACACTACCATCCTTCCAGTCATCCAGATTTATAAAATCAGAATCAGATCTTACTCTCCTTTCCCTCTTCCCCTATTCTCCTTACCCAGGCAGATGTCAAGACGTTCAATTTGACTTCCACATTTCTCCTGTACATCCCCCTTTTTTCAAATCACACTACCACCCTTTGAATTCAGACCCAACTTTTGCCTTTGGTCTCTCTCTCTCTCTCTCTCTCTCTCTCTCTCTCTCTCTCTCTCTCTCTCTCTCTCTCCTTCTATTATTTCCCACCCCAATAAATCTTCCCTAGTCTACCAAGATTATATTTCCTTTACCAAAGATGTGAACACTTCATTCTTTTGTCATTACTACACCCCTGAAAACTCATATATATGACAGAATACATCAGCCTGCTATTGAAGACCATCCATAATTTGACTCCAAGCTATCTTTCCAGCTTTGACCTTGGGTAAACTATGTCACTCCTTTAAGCCTCAGTTTCCCCATATGAGAATGAATGGGTCTGATTAGGTGACCTCTGAAATCACTTCCAGGTCTAATTCCATGACTATTATTTTATGGTAGAGACATAATAAAATATTTCATATAAATAATAAAATATTTGCTTTATATGATATTGTTCACCTTTATACATATTTTACTTCATCCAAACTAGCATCCCATTACTGTCCTGTGTGTAAATCGTCCCTTATAAATGCAAGGTACTTCCTCAGCATCTCCACTTTTCAAGAAGTCTTATTTTCTTTCAAAGGACCAGCTAAAATATTTCCTTCTATATGAAATCTTCCTGGCTCACTTAGTTTTATTGTCCTTTCTGTCCTCACATTACCCAGGAGTTATTCATCTGCATGTAATTTGTATCTCTTTAATTAGAATGTATACTCCAAGTGTTTGGGAACATTTTAGTTGGGTCTCAGTGTTCCCCAAGACCAAGCACACACATTGCTTCATTGTAGATATATAAAAAATTATTGAAGGAATTGAACTAAATTGAGAAGACAGGATGAATAACAGAATTGTCTTTAGGTTTATGAAGGACTGTCATCTGTAAGACGGATTAGACTTGGTTTGCTTGACCCCTTTACTAGAAGCAATGGATAGAGGTCAAGGTAGAAGTGGACAGATTTGGACTCCAAGGTCAGAACCCAGATCCCATAACTTAAAGCCATCTTAATGTGGAAAGACCTTCTTTGGGAGGTAGAGGACTCATGCTCACTAGAAGTCTCCATTTAAATACTGGATGATCCCTTATTGGACCTACTAGAGAGGAGATGTTTGGTCAAATATAGTCCAAAGGCCCTTTCTAGATTCTGTGAAGTTATATTTTCATTCCCCTCCTCCACAACTTCTGATTTCTACTTGGAAACAGCAACCACACCTGCTAACATAGGTCCCACTAGGAACTGAAGAATATCAATTAATTTCCCAGTTGGAGGCAAAGTGATACAGAAAAGAAGGCTGCAGGGAAGCTTCTGTACCGTCTCCTTGCCACAAGTAGGTTCTACTGTTAGGGGACTTTTCCCCCACCATAAAGTGGCAAGTGACTGGTAGCTCCTATGGGCATTTGTTCTAATGTATTTTCAGCCCCATGGAAAGACATTGAAGCAGTCGATTGGAACTGCAGCAGCTGCCTGGTTCTTCTCCTGGGGACTAGGATTTTTTCAGTTGTTCTTCAGCCACATTCAAGTCTTCATGATCCCATTTGGAGTTTTCTTGGCAAAGAAACTAAAGTGGCTGGCCATTTCCTTCTCCAGAGGAGGAAACAGAGATAAACAGGGTGAAGTGACTTGCCCAGGGTCACACAGCTATTAAGTATCTAAGGTCAGGTTTGAAGTCTGGAAGATGAATCTTCCTGGCTCTGCCAGCACTCTGTCCACTGTACCCCTTAGCTGAACCCCGAATAGAAAAAATTATATATACAGAAATATGCATATATATATGAATTCTCAGTACACGTGTGTACTATGTTCATGTGGATGCATACATGTTCGTATATTCATGCACATATAGACACATGTTTACATTACTCACAATGCAACACTCACATAAATAAGTCAATACATACACGCATAAAAATGCATATTTGTGCATATACAACACATATATGCATAATACATACTTGCATGCACACATATAAAAATGTATAATTACATGGGAAAATGCATACATATAGTGCTCCCTCACGCACATATATGGCAGAACATGTCTTTTGCATATACACATGTGTGTTCTGCAACATGTATGTATTTAGGCAATACACACATTTATAAGCACACTGTACTATAAAGTATGTGTTTGCAATACACATGTGCATGCATGATAAATATGTGCACATGTGTTTGCATGGACATCTTGTGGTTATCGACTTGTAGCAATGCATGCACATATGTGTGCCATGTTTGCAATCCATTTTACACATACTAAGTCCTTCATTGTGCAAAGGCTAAAGAGCTGGCCTTGAAGCCAGGAGACTCTGGATTCCATTCTTGCCTTTGGGGTTCTACAGTCTCCACGAATCCTGGGCAAGTCACTTTATCTTTCTGTGATCCTGGCACCGCTCAGATACTGTACACTGAAGAGAAATGACCACCCTATATTCCAAGAGCAGCCCCCCAAATAAAGGAAATTCCAGGTCCCATCACTGCCCCTTTCTAATGTACCTATTGGCATTTTTGTTCTATAATTTCTCATGATTCTTTTGTTTCTATTCCCTCATTTGGTTCCCATCTCTGAACCATTCTGGAATTTTAAAGTTATTTTCTTGTTTGTTTATTTGTTTGCTTTTCAAAGCCTCCACCCCACGTTATCTTAATCAGAAATATGAGACACAAAGGAATGGGGCAGTTTACCCCACTACTTCCCAGCTGAAATGATTAACCATCTTCCTGTAACTTTCAGTGAGTCAGTACTCTCTGGTAACGGGAAACAGTGAAAATGAGCAGACTTTGGAAGACCCCTGTTCCAGTCCTGTCTCTCACATGGATTAATTCCTTGACCCTGGGAAAACCACTTGACCTCTTACTGCCACAAGCAACTCTTCAGATGGTAGCACGTATTCTCTAAATTAACAAAATTGTGCTTCTAGGAAAAACGAAAGGAGAAGTAAACATCAACAATTTTTTAAAAATTTAACAATTTCTGTTATACTATTGAATCTTCTTTCTCCCTTTTTACCTCTTAAATTGGAAACATCCAGGGTAAAAAATAAGGGTGAGAAATCATTCTTTCCCTAAAGGCTAATTTCTATTTTTATTATGTTAAGATGCTGTATATGTATCTTAAGCCCCAATTGAGGAACATGGATATAAATTGATTTGCCCAGGTCATAAAACTGTTAGATGTCAGAACAGGGGGTTCAAATCTGACTTTAAGACCAATACTCTTTCCATACATAAGATCTCATTTAGCATAACTATACCTACTATGAGTGGTTTATGCTTGAGGAAAGTAAATGAACAGGAGAGTTTAGGAAATGCATCAAAATCTCATTAAAGTAGTACATGGAAAGTATTTCAAGGTTTGTTAGTCTTAAATAGCTTTCAAAATTAAAATAATAATCGAAAGATAAGAAGGAAAATTGATATGTGATATTTATGTAATTTTATGTATTTATATATCTATGTACATCTCTTGTTTTTCAGTCATGTCTGACTCTTCATGAACCCATTTGGGGTTTTCTTGGCAAAGATACTGGGAGTGGTTTGCCATTTCCTTTTCCAGTTCACTTTACAGATGAGGAACATGAAGCAGAGATGGTTAAGTGACTTATCCAAGCTCTTAAAGGAAGTCTAAGACTGGATTTGAACTCATGTTTTCCTGACTCCAGACCTGATGCTCTATTCATTGAACCACTGAGTTTTACATACACATACCCACATACATAAAAAATACATTTATACACACAAGTTATATCACATAAAATTCATGCATTCATATAGGTATGTATTTATGTTTGTGTTTGCATATGGATATAGATATTACCCCAAAAGACAATTTCAATTATTTGATATTTGTGGATTTTTAGGGGAGACCAAATTCTTAGTCAACAGAAAAACACATATTGAATGTCCGGATAAATAAGGGGTCTCTGTGTAAGAAAAATTAGAGAGCGTTCTAATTCTAGAATGAAAATAAATGTCAACAAGACAAAGGGATGCTTTCAGAGCTTGGGATACACCATCATTATTATGTCTTTTCAACAAGTATCAATGCTCTCTCTTCCCATTCAGTGGCAAACAGTGGAACCTTTACTGACATGACAGCCAGGGAGAGCCGGTCAACAGCGGCTGCCCAGGGTCACGTGGGAACCTCGAACTGCTGTTGCCAGGACGACAGTCCTATGATAAATTACCCTGTCTCTGTGAAGGAGGCGGGTGGCCCATGAGTCTTGGAAGGTGCTTTCTGTGACAGCATCCTTTACAGATTTTTAAGTCATTCCCTGATTGATCTCCTTCCTGCCCTCTTCTCTTCTCCAACCCCAGAATGACCAACCAATATTTGCATTTCTTGGAGAAAAATGAGGAATATCAATTTTTCCTGGTAGAAGAGTTTTCAAGGAGCTGAACATATTTCTATGCTTCCTGAGCAGGCCCCGTTGATGATCTCAGAAGCAAATCCATGTAAGGTTAAGATTGGTTTGTTCCTCTTGGAGTTATCCATATAATACAGTTTCCTGATCACAGCAACAATCTCTAAGATTTCTACAAAACTGGGGATACAAATGCATTGGCTACAAAGTCACCTGATAATTCTAGTGATCATTCCAGAAAAAAAATGACACTTTTTAATCATTTTTTTGTTATTCAATTTCTTAACAATTGTGTGTGTGATTAGCTCATCTGTAGGATCAAGCTAAGACAATTCCATTTCTTTGTGATTGAGATTAGAACTATACTTAAATACATACACACACACACTGTTAAAGATGAAAGAGTCTTAGAATGAGGGCTCATAGGCTATAATTGATAAGCACATTAGAATGCACTTGGTTTCCTTTGAAATCATATATGTTTTGCTTTATGCTTTATTTTTGAAAATCATTATTCTGAGTATAGCCAAGGGGTCTAAGACACAAAAATGTTCAAGAATTCTATCATAAAACTAAACTCGGTAAACTATTTCCTTCACTATATACACAATATACATACATACATACATATATATATATATATATACATATATATATATATATATATATATATATATATATATATATATATATATATGGATGTATACACCTCTTAAATTTGAAACATCAAGGGAAAAATAAGAAGACTCCAGGGTTATACAACCAGACTCTCCTAGGGTTTTACAACCAGAAACTGGTAGGCTTCAGACTCAAATGTAGATTTTCATGTATTCAAAGCAATGTATTTGAAATCCCCTTCAGGTATACAGAGAAATCTGAGTAACCTTTAAGATAGTTCTGTTAATATTTTAAAACTAATAGTGACCAGTCAAATATTTATGAGTGACGTGAATTATTATTTCCAATACAGTATATGAACACCGTCAAAAAGTGAGTACTTGTTAGGTTACTTAGAAAAAAACCAAACAGCATTTTCTTTTATTTGATTCTCCAAACAAGTACAAAATTAGTTGCATAATAAAGATGTTAGCTAAGAGCTTTATACATATATAAATTCATTAATTTCAGTGAATTAACAAGTCCAATGAATGTATGCCCTAAAGGAGGACATAAATCTATTTACTGAAACTGGAGGAAGCTGCAAAACTCTATAGGATTCCAAATGATCGGTGAAATATGCAGTCACAGTCAGTCTACATTTTTGCTTCAGGCTTAAATGTGCTTCAATGCCAGTATATCCTCTGTGGATACAGGCCACAAATCTAAGCAAACTATTTCATCCTATGCTCCTTTCTTCCTTGTCCTTCCATATATCTTCTAGAGAGGTTCTACTCAATATTTGCTGTCTATGTGTCCTTGGGCCTAGCTTCTCTGGGCTTTATCTGTAAAATGAGAGTTATGGACTATACAGTTCCCCCTACTTACTTAATTCATTCCAAGGAATACCATTATCTTTAATAACATGCCATTTTTTCTTTAGGTAAGTAACAAATTCAACACAAAATACATTTATATTGACATACAAGGGGTCCCCAAAGTCTTGATGCTTTATTTAAGTTATTTAATCTCAAAGTTCACCAAGACTTTTGGGATACTATCTAAATATCTACCTATCAGAGCAGCTAGGTGGTGCAGTGGATAGAGCACCGGCCCTAGAGTCAGGAGTACTTGAGTTCAAATCCGACTTCAATCACTTTATGATTACCTAGCTGTGTGGCCTTGGGCAAGTCACTTAACCCCATTGCCTTGGAAAAAAATATAAAAATAAATAAATAGATAGATAAATAAATATCTATCTATTTATCTATCTATTTTTCTTTTGCTCTTTCCATCTGTGTCTGGCTCTATCATCTATCACTGTCCTCTATTTATATAGCTAAAATGGATAATTCTAACATACTATATATATATATGATTTTAGTAATATTTGCTCATAAAGAAATGCTTATGTATACAGAGTACCACATATATTATAGATATGCATATAGAAAGTGGCATATAATATATAACAAATATGTTCACTCTAAATATACATATAAATATATAAATACAAAATATATGTATATATATACAAATGTATACATAAATATAAAATTACAAATGTATACATGAATATAAAATTACATATATATAAATACAAATATGTATATATATATATATATATATATATATATATATATACACACACACACACAAATATATTTAATGTTTGAAATGAAACCAATTGCCCTGCAGTGATGTGTCCACATATGCTGAAGTCAAATTTCTAGAGTAATTTCTTTGAGTTAATAAATCATATTTACATAACACTTTGTGGTATGCAAAATGTTTTCTATACTCTCTTGGAATATGTACCCTCCAAATAAGCAGTGCCCTCATCCAATCCCAAACTAGACCACTGATCTAACAGAAGTAAGCCACCACAGTTATCATCTAGGGTGTAACCATCGTGGAGATGTAACCTAGCAACAGCCTTTGCAGGTGCCATGGACCCCACCACTTCAAAATGTATAGCTACTGAAGATCTAAAAAAGAAAATTCTTATCCTTAGAGTCCTGTCCAATGGTGTAGCATCAGATATGGATACTGTTTTATCAATGGAAATAGCATTAAGGAAGATACATTACCATCAGCTTAATGATCCCCACCACCACCATGTGTTGTTTCCCCCATGATCCTGAATAAATGTCTTTCCATTTAATTTACTCTTCCATTTTTTTTCAGTTAGCAATTAGAATCTTATCATGAATTAGTTACAAAAGTTAATCATTAGAGAAGAGATCCTAGAGGAACAGCACATTAAACAAGTATAGGAGGGATCTTATGGTATAGTAGGAAGAATAAGGAATTTTTAATCTGAAGGGTTGTTTAAATTTCTGTTAAGATCTCAATTTCCTTCTAGACATCTTACAGAGGCTGTAGAGAAATATGTCTGAAATTCATCTGACATGATAGAAAGAAGGAGGAGCTATGAAAAGAGACAAAATAACCACTTTTTCCTCAACTTTCTCTGAAAATCAATGGCCCTTTGGTTTATTCATGTCTGGGATTGGTGGTATACTAAATTGTATAATAGGGAAATGTTCAAAAGAACATTGATTTTGAAGCTATCAATAGCATTACCATTATTATAAATCCTTGGTTACTTCATTGTCAAGTAAGAGCACTAAAGAGTATTTTGGGATTTACTAGGTCTGGGATTGCTTATCAGATGAAGGAGTAGAAGACTTTGTTGACTATTCCATGTGCCATTTTATATAATTTATTAGAGACGAAACAATGCTTTCTATCGATATCAGTATGGTACAATTATTTCAGTTTTCTACCACCTTGGACCTTCCATAAAAGGGCTCCCTTCAGTGTGGGAAAGCTGGGAAACTAATGCACTGTTGGTAGAGTTGTGAATTGATCCAATGTTTCTGAAGAGCAATTCAAAAATATTTATAAAATGTACTTTCAACAGTGTATGTATATAACCTTTGATGAAGCAATGTCATTATGAGTTCTGTAGTCCAAAGAAATTTTAAATAATGGGAAAAGGACTTATTTTGTACAAAAAATTTATAGCTGCTCTTTTTTTGTGGTGGCAAAGAACTGGAAATTGAAAGGGTCATCAGTTGAAGAATGATTGAACAAATTTTAGCATATGAATGTAATGGAATACAATTGTGCTGTGAGAAATGACAAGTGGGCAGGTTTCAGAAAAAACTTGGAAAGGCTTATATGAACCAATGCAAAGTAAAATGAGAAGACCCAAGATAACATTGTACACAGTAACAGCACCATTGTATGATGATCAATTATGAATGATTTAGACATTCTCAACAATTCAATAATCTAAGACAATTCCAAAGGCCTCATAATGGAAAAATGCTATTGATCTTCAGAGAAAGAAGTAATATAATCTGAATACAGATGGAAGCATATCTGTTTATATTTCCTTATTTTTGTAATTTTTTCAGTCTATTTCTTCTTTCACAACATGATTAATATGGAAATGTTTTATATGATTGAACATGTATAAGCTATATCAAATTCCTTGCTGTTTCAGGCAGGAGGGAGGTGAGGTAAGAGAAAACTTGTAATTCCAATTTTTTTAAAGTAAAGGTTAAAATTTATCTTTACGGGTAACTGGAAAAAACACTATTAAAAAGTACTCCCCTCATGAAGGTAAGTAGATGGTCATGGATTCTTAAAGGTCATGGTAGAGGAGGATATCAGCTGAAGGATATATTTTAAGTATAGATCAGGTAATGTCCCTTGGCAAGGACCAGACCAGGTAAGTTCAGAAAAACCTAGCAAGTAGGTAAGACAGAAAGTAATAGTAAAAGTTATATAACTCTCACAGAGGTGGCAGAGCTTAGTGGATAGAGTAATGGAATTGGGTTCAGGAAGACCTGGATTTAAATCTTATCTTTGATTCTACTTATCAAGAACCTGAACAACTCAGTTATTTTCTTAGGTTTCTTATCTACAAAACTATGGCTTTTTCATGGCTTTGAATGTCCCCTTCATTTCTAACTCTATGATTCTAACTTCTTCAATGTAAATGTGAGCCATATTAGGACTACAATAAATACGTATTGATTGACTGTTAGCAATTGCATGGCTATGATCTCCATCAAAGAAATTATAATTCCTTGAAATAATTGTATATATGTTCTAAACACATTTTCCTGCCTCTAGGGCAACATAAAGAAAAAATTAGGCATCACTTGATGTCATAGTCTTCTTTGAGAATGAAAGAAAAAAACAACATCATGAAGAAAAAAATAAGACAAAATCCTTGCCTTCAGTATGATAGTGATGTTTGGTATTTACTTGTATGCGTAAGTATTTTTACTTTGTTCTTTAAAAGGAGATAAACTTCTTGAAGGAAAGTATGGTTTCACTTTTGTCATTGTAGTTTCAGAACTAGGACAGTCCTAGTACATAGCAAGCTATTGTCAGTGCTTTTTGAAGGATTAAATGATCATATATAAACATAGAAGACCTATATTGTAAATCAAACTTAACCTAGAAGTATATTTAAAAGAGTACACTTTAAAAGTGCACTTAGAAAGTTTACTCTCCTCCAGATGAGGAGAGTATACTTAACAGCTACTTCTAGCTTTTAAGTTGTGATCCTATGAGACTGTGAAAATGCCCAAGATAACAAAACCAGAAAAATATGCCTCTAATAGTTGCTTTTTCTTCAGATTATAACAAAATAGATGCAGAAGGCAAAAGAAATGAAAAGGCAAGATGGAAATGTCAATTGGTCCTATCAAGAAATGGTTGAAATGTACAAAAAATGCTCAAAAATAAAAAAAAAAACAATTAGAACCAACAGGGCATTTTGTCTTTTCAGGAAATTCCGAGTCACTCAGGTAATCACTCCAAATGTTAGTAATGTAAGCATGCTCTAATATTTATTTAAAAAATCAAGAAAGAAAAGTCAATGTGATAGAGAAGTGGGAGATTTAAAACAATCTAAGGAAAGAATGACTCCTATAGTCTTTTAGAAATATAGAGGACAAAGAAGAATGAGGCTGTTTATTTATTTTATTTTTGAAACCTCATCAAAGTACTACTATTTAAGAGTACTACAAAGTATTACAGAGTAAGGTCAGGTCCATCAAGTATAAACCCGTGCTGGTGGGCCAAGGAATAGGTTACAAAGTTAGGACTGAATTTCTGTATATTTTCGTCACTTTGATCTTCTTCTTTCTTGCTCCAACCTCTGGCCAACTCTCACCTCAATGTCCTGGCATACTGATTGTTTTTATATGACTGAGGGTGGCCTCACTCTGTATTTTCATCGTCACTCTTTAGTTTGATTGATTGACTGACTAATTGATTGACAGATGGATTTCTTAGCAGCCCAAGAAAGCTCAGTCTTGGCATATGCAGAAATATCCAACATGAATTTTTTTCACATCTTATGAAGATTACTATCTTTGTCTCCTTTCTCTCCATTAGAAAGTTTGCTTAATGTATTTCAATCAGTCAACAAGTAAATCGTCAAGTAATGTACTGAGTTTTGGGAGCAGGGGAACAAAACAAAACTGGTCTCTACCCTCAAAGAACTTCCATTAAATTAGGGGAGACAAACATGTGGATAGACATAGGCAGGCAGACAGAGAAAAAGATTTGGCAAGAAAATTCTTTCATATTTGGGTTTACATGCCCCAAATGACATTTTCTATGACATACGACATAAATTCTCATTCATATCTTTAATTCAGTTGAACAGCAAAGGTCTGATGGAGGAGGGCTTCAACAAAGAACTTCTAACCTATTGAAGATTTCTGATACTCTTTGAGTCTTTTGACTAATTAATCTAATTACCCTTACATGAGAAACCATCATCTTTCATAAAATCCTTGAGTATTAGAATAATGAATGTTTGAAATTCAATCCCTATTACAGTAGTTGACTTTTTAAAAGTGTTTTAGGGTTTCAATGTTCATTAAGCACATCTCTCTCATTTGAGTGTTAGAATGATTCTGAGGTTTGGTTCTTTAAGCATTATTATCTCTATTGTGCAGGTAAGAAAATTGAAGGTTACTTAAGTGGTTCGTCTATAGTTTTTGTTAATGTTCAGTCATTTCAGTTGTGTCCAACTCTTCATGACCTAATTTTTGGTTTTCTTTGTAAAAAATACTGGTACCATTTACCATTTCCTTCTTCACCTCTTTACAGTCGAAGAAAATGAGACAAACAGAGCTAAGTGACTTTCCCAGGGTAAAGAGCTTGTAAGTGTAAGAGGTAAGATTGGAACTCAGGAAAAGAAGTCTCTCTGATTCCACACTTAACACTCTATCCACTGAGTCACTTAACATAGTTCAACTTATAGTATCTTTCCTCTCTAGGTCCTTGTAATTATGTTTGATTTGATGATCAAACAAAGTATTAAGCAGAACAGCAGAGCCAAATTGTCCCAGCTAGCCCAAGTTCGTATCTCAATCACAGAATACATCTAAATTTCTTTTGAGCTCCATTCTAATGCTGAGAGTGTGGGATTTACTGAAGTTAGGCTCCATGCCCAATGTAGCCACATGACCATTATAAAATCACAGGGGTCCAGCCCTATGCCCCATTATGTTTCTACTGAATCCTCTTCCTCTCTGTCTCTGTCTCTGACTCTGTCTGTGTGTGTGGGGGGGGGGGTCTGTCTGTCTTTCTCTGTTTCTCTCTCTGACTTTATGACTACGGGCACGTTATTTAGTCTTTCTCAATCTCTGTTTCGTCATCTGTAAGATGAGGAGACCGGACAAGATGACTTCTGACCTATTATACTAGCTCTGAAGTCAGAAAACTTTCTCAGTCTGTTTCCTCATTTGTAAGATGCAACAACTGGTCCAAATGCCCTCCCCCCACGCCCACAGTTCTAGAGATATGATCATTAGGCTAAGCAATAGAAGAGTGCAGCTGACTGAGCTCCTTGCTTACCTCCACGCCTTAGCACCCTACCTCCTAGGTTCAGACCATTGCTACCTTTGATATCAAACCCTGCCTAGTTTCTCCAGTTCACTTATTTCCTCCCTCTTTAAATCAGTTCCATTTACTTTGCTATTTACTCCTTTGAATCCCCGAGTCGAAGTAAAGATCTTGAGGGCAGTGACAGCTGTTCCTTCCTATCTCTGTGTCTCTAGTGACCTATCAGGGACTTAATAACTGTTTGTTGAATTGGATTGAACTGAATTTGAAATAGAGCATTGCATAATGTGCTTTATATATATTTTCACATTTGATTCATTTAAGCAAAACATGAATGCCTCCATTTCTGTTGAAAGGGACTCCTATTAGACACAGGACAGTTGCCAGAGTTCTTGCTGTCCAGAACTGTGTCAGCAGTCACTGGTTACCCAGAAGCCTTGTTGAGTAATACGCAGAAGCTGTTAGAAAGGGATGAGGGAAAGGAGAAGGAAGGGAAGAAAGAGGGAAAGAGGAAGAGGAGGGATGAGGGGAGGAAAAAAGAGAGGGAAAGAGGGAGAAAAGAAGAGAGACTAGAAAGGACTATGGAAAAAGAAGGAAGGGAAGAAGAGAAGGAAATGGGAAGGAGAAGGAGGGAAGGGGGAAGGAAAGAAGCAAAAACAGGGGGAAGGAAAGAAGAAAAAACAAATCAGTGTGAAAAAAGGGAGAAACAGAGAGGAAGAAAGAGAAAAGAAAGCTAGAAAAGAAGGAAGGAAGGGAGGGAGGGAATGGAGGAAGTAACGGAAGGAGAGAAAGGAAAAAAGAGGAAAAAAATAGAGAAAAAAGAATTGAAAGTGAGAAAGAAAGTAAAAGAGGGAAAAGGAGGAGGGACAAAGAAAGGATTAAGGGAAGTAAAGAGGAAAAAGAGAGAAAGGGAGGGAGAAAGAAAGAGAAAGAGAAAAGACAAAATACTAGAAAGAATGAAAGAAAGCTAGGAAAGAAGGAGGGGAGGGAGGGAGGGAGGGAGGGACAGAAAATGGTGCAGAAAAGAAGAGAGATTAAGAAAGAAAAAAGAAAGGACAAGAGAAATAGAGGAAGGAAGGAAGGGAGGAAGGGAGAGTGGGAGGAAGAGAGAGAGAAAAAGAAAATAAAGAGCACTAGAAAGAATGAAAGTAAGAAAGTGAGAAAGGAAAGAAGGAAAAAAGAGGAGGAAGAGGGAAGGGAAAGGGAGAAGAAAGGTCAAGGCAAGGGGTAAGAAAAGAATAATCTTATTTTGGGAATGCTAGTAAGCAAACTCATAAAGAATTTATAGTATATCAAGTAAATACTTTACTGAACACTTTACTGAACCTATAAAGGTCAAAATAGTTTCAGTATTTACATTGCATTGGGTGAGACAATATACAAACACACAAGCACCATTATGGGTAAATGAGAAAGTAAATGAGAAATAATCTCAGAAGTAATGGAAGGGAATCTCCTTAATTGCAATCAAACTAATTCCTGAGTTAGGGGTTTCTGATTTTCCTTTTCCTCACACAAACTCTATCATACTAACCATTCAAGGAAACCCATTCCTGTTTCCCCTTACACTGGAATTCTTTGCAAGCCATGAGGGTAGGCCCATAGACCAGACCTCAACTGTCAAGAATCTGAAAGCATGAAGAACAGCCAGACCCTCTCTGGTTATTGAGTCATTGGACAAGCACCCTTTAACTTTCTTCAGCTGATACCCAAGGGCAGTAAGAGATATATGAATTTGGAAGCAGATGGAAGGAAAAACTGTGAGCAAATTGGGGAGGCAACCAGAGAAAAGATGACAATAAATCAACAGTTTCTATTTACCTACTATATTTCAGATATTTTGCTAGGTGCTGAGGATAGAAGACAAAATGAATGTGGGAAAGATGAGTAGATTTTGCTTTGGTAAAGCAAAGCCCAAACTTTGATTACTACTGAATCATATTTCCTTTTTCAGTGACTCAATGGCAAGGCAAATTCATGGGAGAATGAGGAGGAAGGTTTGATCTGAGATTATTTCTCATTGAAGTTTTCTGGGATCAAAAAAAAAAAAAAGAAAAAACAAAAAAGAAAAATTGAAAGGGGTAGATTGTATTCTCAGTTTGGGAATATCTTGTCATTAGGATGATTTCAATATGAAAACTTAGTTCAGATGCTTAGAATGTGTGTGAGTTTCCAATGGCTACTGGGTAATGTTCTGAGACAAATGGCTCCATTTCTGGCAGAGTGATGGCAATATGTCCTTTGAGTTCAGCAGAGACCCCGTGAAGGACAAGGACACAATTCTCACAGCAAATAAAAGATGCTAAAAAGCCACATGGGGTTCTTTTTGTGGGAAAAATACAAATACACACACACACAAAACAAAATACCCATCCTTCTGTATGAAATTAAATCATTTCCAAACTCAATTTCCAAATCAAAATGATCAAATGAGAATGACTTAAGCACCAAGACAAGAGAGAATCTGCATTTAATACTTGAGTTTTACAAAACAGAAATAATCCTTGAGTAGCTTTATTGCTTTTCAGAGGACCTTGAAAAATATTGGTAGCCATACACCTATTTCTTGCATACTAAACAACCTTTGTGGAATAAGGAGATCAATTTATTCTTCTTTAGAGAGCTGTCAGATAGTAATACCTAACACTAATTTGGCACTTTCAGTTTTGCAAAGCACTCAAATGAATAAACTCCAACCTGATTTTTGCACAGATTTCGTTGAGTGTAATTGTCACATTATGCAAAACTAATACTTAATGGAATAAATGTCAGGACTCTGGAAGGATCACAACTTGACAAATGGAATCTGGAGGTCATCTATTCTGTTTTACAGATGAGAAAAATGATTTACCCCCCAAAATCACGAAAGAAAAGTAGATATCAATTTTAAATAAGAGGATCAGAGATTTGAAACTGGGAGGAAGCTCAGAGAATATTTCATTCATTTTTTTCTTATTTTTGCAGTGAGGCTTATAGTGGTTGAGTGACTTGGTCAAGGTCATAGAAGTAGCAAAGACAGGATATGAATCCTGGGCTTCTGAGTGCTCATGCAACTTAGTTTGCACTGATCAACACTCTGTGACTTCAAGATCAGCACTATATAAAGAAAGTTGCCCCAATGGTTATTTACTTCTTACTTCACTAATTTTTAAAAGTCTTCTCCAATTACTCTTTAGTTTTTCAAATTTGCTTCTATTTCTCAAATCCTTAATCAACCTGGATTTAATCTCCCTATTATTTTTTAATTCTCTTCTGAGGCCTTGCCTCAGAGAAAACAGATTTTCTTTTTTTTTCTCAATATGATTCATAAGATTATATGAATTGGTATATGAAGGAATCTTAGAGGTCAACCAGGACAGCTAATATGATGTAGCAAACACGAATTAAAGCACTCATTCTATAAAACACTGAAATTCAAAACCAAGGATGAGAAAATACCTAATCTCAGGCAAGTTGCCTACTGAGATGACATAGTTAGGTTCCTCAGCATAGAAAGCTCCTTACTAATGGTTTATCTCAGGAGATAATGTTCTGATTTACCTGGGACTCAAATAATGAAGTGACTTATCTAGGATCTCATTGTTGGTATACTTCAGAAGTGAAGCATAAACCCCAGGATCTCTCTCACTTTAAGGCAAATTCTCCAGGCAGTCTCACAAGAGCATGCATGCATACATGCATGCAAATATATATGTGTGTGTGTATATACATATATATATATATATATATGTATATACACACACACATATATACACATATATGTGTATATATATAATATATATGTGCGTAATATATATTGTATGTACAAATACACATGAATTATAAACACACACTATATTATATATATAAAACAATTTTATAGTATAATTTGGTCAGAGAGTGAGCATTCTCCCTTTATTTTATTTTATTTTATTTTTGCAGTCTTATTGATACCCTTTATCTTCACAACTTCACAACAACAAATCAATACTGGATAGATCATAGTCTCCTATTAGCCTTTTTCTTGTTACAAAGAAGAGTGGGGGAAGCTAGGAAAAACCCAGCAACAGAGTAATTGTGCTTGAGAACATACAGAATATTCCATTTCCACAGTTCCCTATCTTCCTGATGAAAATGAGGAGGTGCAGGTACTCTCCTCTTCACTGAGATCAATGTTGGCCTCTGCATTCTCCATATGAGAAACTGACCTTGAGCAGGTTCTCAGAGGTCAGTCAACTCTGGAATTTGAACCAAAGTCTGTTGACTCCAAAGTATTCCTTCTATTCTAGTATTCTATCTTCTACATTATTTTACTTAGTCAAAATCATCAGGGACCACTGTAATTTTTCATTTTTATGAGGGCTCATTAAGTGTCTCAACAATGCGGTTGGTATGAGGCTCTGGTTAAAGATCTGTGGTTGGTTATATGTTTGTGAGCCCATGAGAGAGAGAGCTTGGCAGACATAGATCTTAGCCTCCTAGGAATGCTTGTCTTCACTCTGGACAGCTTCTCTCTATGACTGTATAAACCCGCAGGTAGCCAGAATAATCCATGAATCTTAGCAGCCTTTTCTGCAGTGATGGCAGCTATGTGACTCACAATGATAAAGAGGTGATGAGTTACACATTAATAACACACTGAGACATTTTAGTGATTCTTTCCCTCAGATCTTAAAGTAGAAATTAAAAACTGTAACTCCTGGGACCACTTTTACAAAAATGTGGGTGGTCCTGGACAGTTTCAAGAATGGCAAAATAGTGCCACAGAGCTATTATCAATGATGAATACCTTCTAACTCATAAATTGAAAGGTCCATAGATTATTAGAGCTAGAAAGAACCCTCGAGATTTTTCTAGGCCAGGGTTCAATCTCTGTGTGAATGTGAGTGTGTGAGTGTGTGTGTGTGTATGTGTGTGTGTGTGTGTGTGTTCCAGGTACTTGAATAATTGAAGGAAATTCTAAATTTAAGTTGGAGATTGATGAAGATGGGGATGTATATTTTTCATCCAGGTTCATAAATCCTCCTGAATTCTACCCTTGGAGCTCTCTGGATACAGGTTAAAATTCCACGACCTAGGATTCTAGGTCAAATCTTTCATTTGGCTAAGGAATTTGTCCAACATTATTCAGCTTGATAGTGAAAGAAATGGGCCCTGACCTCCTAACACAACTCTCTGGAATAACTTGAATCTGAGAGGCTATTCTTGAGAACTTTATACCTTTGAGAAGTCCTTGGAACAATAATGTATAATGAAAGCAGAAGTCTGCTATGTAATGATCAGACTTAATTGTCATGGAAAGCAGGTTTTAAAATACACCCATTCATTAGGTAGCTTGTTTTTCCTTGTGAGTTTGCCTATTATCTGCTATTGAATCAATGCCATTTTTGTTGAACAAACTAATTTTTTTAACTGCTTGACTTTTAAAATGATGCTGCTCTTTTCCATGTTATATTCACTTTTCTTTTTCATTTGAACTATACACTACAGCTTATATGAATGCAAATCTGATTGATTTAAATGGCTCATGTTATCTAATGAGTAGATCAACATGGTGCCATTCTATTGGTGCTGACTGGAAACATAATGTATATGTGCATGGCACAAGAACAAATTTGTTGACTCCTTCAGAGAATGCAGTCCCTGAAGCATATTCAGTTCAATGAACAAGACTTTGCTGCCTTAATATTTCTGTTGTTAATGTGATTGCTGTAGAAACTAGAGAAATCCAATCCAGATGCCAGTCAGCATTGGATCTTGGGAAGGCATCTTAAAATTCTATCAGTCTGACCAGGAATGTCCAAGGATACTGGTTACAATGCATTCTCAATAGCTCAGGACTCCATGATCTCTTGGAAAAATGTAAGCACATTGTAGGTTGAGTTTCTAGTTCCCATGAGCTTGTTTTTAATACCAGGACTTCAAATTTGGTTCTCATTCCCTTAATTATAGACTGTAGGAGGTAGCAATGGCAACAGACACATCTGGCAGAGGTTACAAACCAAAGTGATATCTGTCCCTTGCCTTAAAAGAAAGAACCTCTCTTGAGA
Organism: Macrotis lagotis; assembly: GCF_037893015.1. NCBI lineage: Eukaryota > Metazoa > Chordata > Mammalia > Peramelemorphia > Peramelidae > Macrotis > Macrotis lagotis. The sequence goes on along the minus strand of NC_133663.1, from coordinate 34,532,792 downwards.
ATCACCTAGAACAAAGAAAGAACAGCGATGGCAGTGTAGTCAGACAATCTATTTCTGATCCCTGAGATTCATCATCTTGTCGTATGTCATGTGTGTCATGTTACCCTCTAGACACAGATCTAGCTCTGGGGCTTTTATTTTGGAGCCCATGTTAACACTATTCTGGTTGGTGACTTTATCACATGGCCCACTATACCTAAATGCCTCAAGCCATACTTCACTTGTCTGGTGGCCCCTATTCAGTAACTTTTGCTAGATCATTATCTATATCCTGATATTGAACAGTGGGTATACTGTGGAGTTTCATCCCACTCTTGATCATTTTCTTTCTCTCTCTCTCTCTCTCTCTCTCTCTCTCTCTCTCTATATATATATATATATATATATATATATATATATATGTATGTATATACATGTATACGTATATATGTGTATATACTTTTTAAATTTTTTTTATTGTTTAGATTTTTGCAAGGCAATGGGGTTAAGTGGCTTGCCCAAGGTCACACAACTAGGTAATTATTAAATGTCTGAGGCCAGATCGAAACTCAGGTACTCTTGACTCCAGGGATTTGCTCTATCCACTGTGCCACATAGCCACCCCTACATATATATATGTGTGTGTGTGTGTATATATATATATATGTATATACATAATATACATACTTCTTAAATGATTTAATCAAATCACATGTCTTCAATTATCTTCTTTTTTTTTAATTTTTCAAGGCAATGGGGTTAAATGACTTGCCCAAGGCCACATGGGTAGGTAATTATTAAGTGTCTGAGGTCGGATTTGAACCCAGGTACTCCTGACTCCAGGGCCAGTGCTCTATCCACTGCGCCACCTAGCTGCCCCCTTCAATTATCTTCTTAAGGAAGATCTGCATACCTAATTCTTGTCTCTTTCCTGATTTATCATACAACATATGACCTTACTGACGGCCAGTTGGACACTTTCTACTGGATATCTTAGAGACAGTTCAAACTTAATATGCTGAAAACAGAATTCATTATCTTCCTATCTAAAGCTACCTCTCTTTCAAATTTCCCCTATCCCTTTTAGGTTGTAATTATGTCTACAATTTGCAAAAGCTAAGTGGTGTGGTGGATAGAGCACCAGCCCTGGAGTCCAGAGGTACCTGAGTTCAAATTTGACCTCAGGCACTTGACACTTACTAGCTGTGGGACTTTGGGCATGTAACTTAACTCTGATTGCCTTATGTCCAAAGCCATTTCTACTAAAGGTCATTGGATCCAGGTGGCTTTGGAGGAGAAAATGAGGCTGCTGAATGAGCACAACACCTCCTCCCTAAAATCCAATTCATGTGCCGCTGCTATCTCAAGCTCTCCCTCATGTCGCAATCTTATTCAAGAACAAAGGACAATCATCATCATCATCATCATCATCATCATATTCATCATCTTTGCTCTCCCTAAATAAGGAGTTGGGGCAGTTTCACTTTCCTCTTTGCATGCTCATTGTGTATCTGTGTCTAGCACAGAGGAGGAAGTTTATGATTTCTTCTTGATCACTTGATTTTTATCTCCAGAATCTAGCACATAGTAGGCATTTAACAGATTCTTGTGGATTAAATGAATTTGCCTAACATTTAATATCTACTTTTGCTTAACTTTTACAGCATCTCTGTTCATATATGCAATGTAAGCATGCATGTCTATATACATTTTGTAAATATGTGCATATTTGTTTGTATGTGCACATGAATGTACACATGCATACATGTATATAAGCATGGATATACTTGCCTGTTTGATTAAAGGGAAATCAAGAATAGGGTCATGGCTTAGATTCCATATCACAGTGTTATGATAGCAAAAAATTTAAAACTAAAAGAGATCAGCTTCTCCTGCTTTGTAATCCTCTTTCCTGGTCTATGCAGTCTTCCCTTCAAGATAAACACCCAGTGATGAAAGATTCAATATTTAATTTTCTTCCACTTCTTTCCAAGATCACTTAATTGAACTCTTGTTACAGGTACAAACAATTCTTTCTCAATTTATAATTGAAAACTGCTCAAGCCCATGTGTCCTGACCATATTTTAAATAATCCTTTTATTGGAGACATGTCTGCTTTTGCCATTTAGAAAGTTACCTCTGGTGTTTCCATTAGGGACCCTGCTTCCGAAGGGTTTATAACTCAGAAGTAAACCTTTGCACCAGGTGGAAGCAGGGCAAAAAAAGACTTTAGCCTTAAGAGTACTTTGTTATTTCATAATAATAAATCAATTTCTCTTGAAGTTCAGAGTGCAATAACAATTTTCTCCCGATGTCACTGCCCTGCGGCTCTCCCATTTTATATAAACATCTACCGCTCACACATTTATAGCTATAGGAAGTGTTTGATTTGTGTTAGGGAATGGGGCTCAAGAGGAAATTGGCAGAACACTTTGTGAATAATATTAATGCAGTATCCATAGAGGCTAACTCATGAAATCATAATATTTAGAGCTGAAAGGGACTTTAGAGGTTACCTAATCCACCGTCCTCATTTTATAGATGGAGAAACTAATGTTCATGTGGGTTAAGTGACTGCAGTTTTATTTTCAGCAATGACATTCGTATACTGAGCTAAGGATTATGAATCATTTTTATTTTCCCAATAACCCTCAGAGGTATGTGCTTTTGTTAACCCCGTTTTTTAGATAATGAAAGTAAGACTCAGAGAGCATAAGTGTCTTTTTGTTTGTTTGTTTGTTTTTGCAAGGCAATGGGATTAAGTGACTTACCCAAGGTCACACAGCTAGGTAATTATAAAGTGTCTGAGGTCACATTTGAACTCAGGTCCTCCTGACTCTAGGGCCAGTGCTCTATCCACTGCACCACCTAGCTGCTCCCAAGAGTATAAGTGTTTTACAGAGGTTTATACATCAAAGAAGTATTAAGGGGTGGGACTTGAACCCAGGTCTTCCTTGCTCCAAGTCCATCTACTGTAGTTACATTGCTTCTCCAAGTTGGGGTGGGGGAGGATGATTAGTTTGGTGACAGCAATATAGACATCACTGAAGCAATGAAATGCTTTTTAATTGCCACTGCTAGCAAAAATTCTATTTCCTTAACAAAACTTTCTTGGTTATGACTCTGAGAGCATAAGCTTTATACAAGTCGTTGAAACCTTGCTGGACCTATAAAGAACACTGTACCCAATGTACAATGGGGATAACTTCATTGGCTAAAGGGAATGTCTTCCATTGAAAAGAGAATCTTAATATATAATATGTACATATATATATATATATACATATATATGTATAGTATATATTTTAGCTATATGATATATTACATATGTACTATGCATAAACACACACATGATTCTCTTTTCAATGGGGAAAATCCTCTCTTGCCAATGAAGAATATATAGACATGCACACTTATACACACATGCATATACATATATATGTATATGTATAAATATATGCATTTATATGTATGTATGTACAGCTCAACCACTGAATGTTGGAACTGTAAGCAAATTTCATGTTACTAAATATATAGCTGTCATTCAGTCCAAAGAAAGGTATTCTTGAGTTCCCCTCTAATTCCATTATTTTTCAATAATAAAAAGGAAAAAAGTCCTATCTGTGAAATGAGACTATTTAAGCTCAAATTTCATTTCTGCTGTTTACTACCTCAATGACCATCACTAAATCACTTACTCTTGGGTCTCCAGTTTCTCATCAATAACATGAAGGGATTGGGAGAAGAACACATGGTTACGGAGATGCCTTTAGGTTCTAGATCTATGATCCCTCATTCAATAAACAAAGTACATTTCCAATCTTATTCAGACCAAAAATAAATATTTACTAAAGTTATACTATATGCAAGGGATTGGAATGTGCAGTGGGAAAAATACCATAAAACAATCACAGTAATTAATTCTTATTCTCAAAGAGATTGCTTTTTTACTCTGGAGATATGCTAGGGGGGAGAGAGAGAGAGAGAGAGAGAGAGAGAGAGAAGGCTGAGAAGGTCACCTACAATAGAGAGGTTCTGTGGTACAATGGAGGTAGGAGACAGAAAGGAAAAAGAGGATGGGGGCAGGGGGGAGGAATGGAATAGCTCCTGCCCTCAAGAATCTTACCCATGTACATATATTTTCAATTATAAAATATGTAAAAAGTAATTTTGAGAATGTGAAAACACTAACGACAGAGCTTTGACACAAACTGGATTTTCTTGCCTCCCACTCAGTCCTTCTGGTTAGTTGCTGAATTCCTTCTCTTCCAGGGAAAAGGAAAACTAATCACATTAAGATTGTTTGAAATGCACAGACTTTAGAATGTACAGGGAAAGAGATGGGGGAGGAGGGTGGATTTTCATGTGATTGTTCTTTATTTTATTTAAAGTTTTAAAGTCAGTTTATTAACTGGGTCAAAATTAGACAACTTTTGCAACCAAGATAAGACGTCCTTTTTCCTGAAGTGGTTGACAGCGCTCTCTCTCTCTCTCTCTCTCTCTCTCTCTCTCTCTCTCTCTCTCTGTTTCTCTTTCTCTCCCTCTCTCTCTGTTTCTCTCTCTCTGTCCTCTTCACACTTGCCAGTCTTTATATATCCCCTCCTTTTTTCATGTATCACTTTCTATCCTCCAGGTCAGAGTCGCTCCTCGTGCTTCCACATCTCAAAACTGGCCTGGGATCAATCTAATTTAACAACAACGACAACAACAACACCAAAAGCCTCTGATTCCATGGCAAGTGCAGGGAAATGGTCTTTTAAAAAAAGCAAACTGACTTCTTTCAAGCGGCCTATTGAAGCTTCAGGCTCATATCATTGAACTTCCAATAAAAAGGTGTCAACCACTGGATATTGTGACACGGGCCTCTGAAGCCCCCCATTTTGCTCTGTGTCACTGTCTCATCCAAAGAGACACTACAAGGGAGTTGCAGGCTAGGTCACTGAGGCCCAATAGCTGCCGAGATAGGGGAGGCACCTGTCAACAGCTCACTCGTGGTTTTCTTTCTTCCCCGGGAACCACCATGTGGCCCAGACTCCAGGCAGAGCTCTTTTTGCCCATACACAGAACAGAAAATTATACTTCTCATTGCCATGATCTCCAAAAGGCAAATCATCATTATTATTATTCATTCCCATGGCCTACTTTCACACTGAACAATTATGACTTCAGATTAGAAATAACAGTTTCATATAAAAATTCCCCCCACATTTATGGAAATAGGGAACTGTCATTCTCCATAACAGGAGAACCCTTCAATTTGAGGTTCCAAATCATGCTATGTGCAGATAGCTGAAACAAATGGGAACTTGGATGAAGGTTTCAAATACAGCGTTCTGCCACAATAGGAGGAAGATTCCAACGCAAACGGTTAATTAGTCACAAAGCATGATGTTCCTGCCTTCACTCATGTCTTGTAGCTGGGGATCTGTCAACAAATGATGACGAAAGTAACATACTGAACATCCCCACACAAAACTCACACTGAACTACCCTCTAAGATATTTATTTATTGCTTGCTTGTTTGTGATGATTTTCTTCATGCTTTCAATATTAATGATTAAACAAAAAAACACAAAACAACAAAACCAACAACTATTTATTCAACTCTTGATATTCACTGGGCATTCTGCTCATTGATGGAGACACAAGGAAAGTAAAAAACAGTTGAATCTCATAGTGCTTTCATTCTAGTGGCAGAGACTGACAAATATAAGATAATAAAATATAGATGAAGAGTAAATGTAATTTGCACAATGCAAAATATTCTCCTATAATGACTGCTGGCTGAGGGACAACACTGTATTTGAAGCCAGGAAAGACAAGTTCAAATCCAGTCTCAGAAACTTACTAGTTATATGAAACTAGGCAAGTCACATTCTCTCTCAACCTCAGTTTTCCTATCTTTAACTACAAGTAATTAATAATAATGATACCAGTACCCATCTCCAAGGGTTGTATGAAAAACCAATAATATAACATGTGAAATATTTAAAAATACATAAAGAAGTATCTATTCTGATAGTACTTTCTCTTTTCAATCTCAACCATTCATTCTGGTTAAGTTATCATCAGTAGATGTCTGACTCACAAATCTACATAGCCCACCTTTTTGCTCCTGAGAGAAGAGGCCCATGAAGTCTCATATCTTTAACTTCTGACTGCAAATTGCTAACCAGAAATCCCACAGGCAACCTAAAATCAACGTGCACCAAATGGAACTCATTCTTGACCCTTCCCCAAACAAATACTTCTTCCAAAATTCCCTATTTTTGACATTATCATTAACCAAGTTCCTAACATCTATGTCATCCTAGACTCTTACTTCTCTGCAACTTTACATAACAATTTCTATGTCTTCTGAATGATGCATTTCTCATATCTGTTTTCTTCTTGCCTCTCACAGAGCACATATCTAATTCAGGGCTCTCCTAAGTGATCTTTGCCTGTTTTTCTTTGCAATCCATTATACATATATCTAATGGAATAGCATTTCTGAAAAACAGGTTGGATGATGTTATCTCTGAGCTCAAGAATCTTCATTGGTTCCACCTTGTCTTTCATATAAAATCCATTTCTTTCAGCTTGCCATTTGGTACTCACAACCTACCTTTCCAGACTAGATAAACCAGCCATGTAGGTATTTTCCCATATATATGGCCTTCTACCCTGCTATCACTGCTCATTTGATTCCCTTTGCAAAAGTCATTCCCCACATCTCAAATATACTCCATTCTCCCTTACTCTTCAACTTACTCTTGCATTATATCCTGAGAGAAGTTTTCTCTAATTCCTCTAAATATAAAACATATTCATTACTTTATCAAATTAACATGGGCCCACTTCTCTGTGGGCCAGTGTGGATTAGTGGATGGAAGGTTGTCCAACTTGGTCAGGAAAAAAGACTTGCTCCTAGTATACCCTGGCTACGTGGTTCTAGGTAAATAACTTAAACTCTCAATGCTCTAAATACTTCTCTAAGTCACAGAATAGTCTCTTATGTACAATGGAAGAGAGTTTCTACATTTTGGAATCCCCTATGCCAATAAAATAACTGGTATTAACCTCTCTCCAAACACCAGCCACTTCTCAGTGTGCATTTTATCTCTCCAAAATGAGTAGAAACTTATGAGGGCAGAGACTTTGTGTGTGTGTGTGTGTGTGTGTGTGTGTGTGTGTGTGTGTGTGTGTGTTTCCTTAGTCCATGGATTCTACCATATTTGATAGTGTCTAGGCCCATAATAATTACTTATTTATTTGAATTAGACAGTATGGCTGTGGAAGGGGAAACTGGAGCTATTCACACATTCTTTAGAGAGTAGCATTCTTTCCACTATGAATCAATCAATCCAATATAATTAATACTAAAACTCCACTAGATTTAACTTAATTTTCAAGAGTTCCAAAGGTACTTTGGAAAATGACAGTGCTGGAGGGACCCCAATTATTATAGCACCTTAGTTATATAGACATTCCAATGCTTGAATTGACTAAGAATAGACCAAGGGAAAAGGGTTTCTGCAGCAGAACATGACTCTGAGTGCTTACTACTTCTGTATGCATAATTATGTAATAATAGCCAAAATTGTAATAATAGTAATAACTGACATTTCAATAACTCTTGAGTATTTTCCATACCTTATTATATTCAATCTTCAAAAACACCCTGTGAGACAGACACTACATGCATTACAGTTCCTGAGCCCCAACACTCCTTCACTAATGTCCTATGACCATGATTCCTTAAGGGATAACATTGCTCAATGATTCTGCTGATCTCTCTCAGGTCCTCCCAGTAGAGGAGAGCTTCAAGAAAGGGCATATCACCTGGTATAGAAAGAATATGGAACTGCTATTTGGAAAAGACCTGGGGATTTCTCTAGCCTCTCACACACTCTGACAGTATGCTATTGTAGAAATGTTGCCAGCTCTCTGAACTACATCAATAAAATAGGTATAATCATACATATTACTGACTTTCAGGTGTCATTTTTTTCTCTCCCCAGAAATGTGATAGGGAGCTCCCAATGAGGAAATACCCACTATGAGTGAACAGCAACAACTTTATTTTTAATTTATGGAATGAAACAAGCATTTCCATTATATAGTAGAAAAGAAAAATATAATGGCCCATGAAACCACAAACCTATTTTATAAAACTCAGTCTCCTTTTTAAATATAAGCATGTACATTTTTTCCTCTATATCTTCCCTCCCCCATCCTAGAGATACTACCATGAGATACAAAGAGGTATATGGGTATACATATTATTTACTTACATATAAATATGTGTAAATAAATAAATAGTTATTAATACTTAAATATATTATTAATAGATATATTAAGATATAACAAATATGCATTTAATAAACATTTAATATAGATAAACTTTTTGAAGAGATGTAAATATCATTAATAGTTTCAAAATTGATAATTTGATAGATTTTCTCTAAGTGTCAAGTAACTTTTTCAAAGTTGTACATCAGTATATGTGAAAGAGAAGACATGACCTACACTTGCGAAATCCAATTTTTTGGTGAAAAGAGCAGTTAGATATTTAAGAATATAATTTAGAGTTCAATTCTATTACATATTCCTATTTTTTTCATTTTCCAAATGACACTGCTAAAATATAAATTGATGAAGAATAAAAATGAGCAACCATCACATATAAGGTTTTTGTTTTTTCTATTGAGTAATAAGACCTATTAAATTGAACAAATGGTATGCAACAAGCACTGGAGGACACTCCACCCTGTTTACTGCTAAGTTAAGTTTGTTCCATGACAACCCACCAAGGGAAAGACAATATAGCATACAGCCTATAGGACACGGTCTCTTCTGCTAGGTCTTACCGCTATGTGCATGATTTTGGATAAGTCTTTTGACTCTCTTTCTCAAATGTAAAATTAAATTGGCAAAACAGATGGTCTTTTAATAACACCTTTTAATTTTAAATTCTATTATCCATTGTAACAGGTCCTGAAAAAATACTGTGTTCTTCCTGTCTTTCTGTCAAGGGTGGATATAAAGATCCCATAGCTTTTATAAAAATGAGAAAACATTTGGGGTGATGTTTGCAGATGTCTTTCTGATCTCTCTTTTGTTTGATCAAAATCACAATTTTTTATGAATTATTTACATGAAATTGAATATTGACAATACTTTAAAGAGGATAAACTTCCTTTGGTATTCCTCTATAATATCTAACTTTTCATGTTAAGTGATGCCAGGGCTTTAGCATTCCAGTTTGGCGAGCTTATCACACCTTGAAACAGTCAATGATAGGGAAATATTTTTATTGTTCCTTCTTAACAGTCAAAGTGATGACAGAAAACAGGAAAGCCTATGGATCAAAACTGGAATCATGAGATCTAAAATCGAGAATGTTCATGGCTTGTAGGAGGCCTATAAGACCCACACTGCAATACAGGAAGGCATTCACAAATTCTTTTGAAAAGGTTGCAGGATTAGAAGCCCAGGACTTTAACAATGAATCACTTCTTTTTTCCTAGGCAAAGAGATTTCAGGAAACAACTAGAATAAGAATGACTTTCTCTTTATATAAATTAAACCAAACAAAATAAATCCAAAAAACAATAGGAAAAAACTACAGCTAGGGAATGACCATGATGCAAGAGTTTGTGTCTGAGGGGTGGGATGGGGCTGGGGGGGGGGGGCAGTCACAGCATCAGGGAAGAGAAAGTGGTTCCATATCACTAATGCATACATGCAGACACCTAGATGCTGTCAGACTGGTAATGGGGGTGGGGGGTTCCCTATTCTAAAGACATCTCTTCCCTGGTCCAGCAGAATTTAGAGAGAAAAAGTGAGGAAACCAAAAGACTAGGAGATTCTAGAAGTAACAAAGGAGGGTGAAGAAATCGCAAGTTTAGAATAGAGTATAGCAACAACAACCTGAACACTGTCATTAACTAATATTCCGATTTACCAGTATTCTTTGAGCATACTTCCATGTTGAGACTGTCTATCTATCTATGCAATCCAGCCATCCATCTATCTATCTATCCATCTATCTACCGATCTACCTATATTTCTTTCTTCCTCTTTTTTCTTTCTCTTTCTTTCTTTCTCTCTTTTCCTCCCTCCTTTCCTTCCTTCCTTCTTTTCCATTTCTCTATGTATTACCCTATTGCACCATCTGGTTATCCAAAACTCTTAGTATAGTTTTAATAACAAATGAATAACCATCTACAAAGATGAAATTTTGTGTGTGTATATATATATATATATATATACATTTTAATGGTAATTAAAGTTACACATATGTAAATACATATTATATACACAAGTATCTATGTATACCTAGCTTTGCATACATACACACTTTTATGACATTTGTTTACTCTCATTTCCTTTGAGGATTTAGTGTCAATATTCTGGTTTAATTCAGTGTACTGCATATTGTCAGTGAGCTAATTCTCCTGTCACTACTCACTATGCATGCTGCTTCAGAGAAGGATTTGTTGCTTCTTTTCAGTCAATGGGAACTTCTTTTTTTAAATTCGGACTGACCTCTGAAACTCCGGATATCCGATTAGCTGAACAAAAGATTCAGAGATAGAGGAATATGTGAATCCTATCTCAAGAAATTATTTTCCAATTTATTTTCCTTCCTGTCCATGGGTGGAAATGCTCCGTGGTGAAAGATGAAAGCATAGACCCATCTCCTTTGAAAATTATGCGTGTATTTTTTCCTTTGCATAGATGATAAGGCAGACTAGGGGTTGGCTGCTGGCCTCTTCTTCCCCCTGCCTTCCCCAGTTGTAAGAAACATAAGCAACATAATTGCCCGAGCCCTTTCCTGTCCTTCACGGTGCTGAACATAGACAGCTCTGAAAACACTGCCTTCCTAACACAGAAGATTTGTTGCCTTTGGAAAGAGTATTCTGCACTCTAATTGACAGGGAGAGTGAGGAGACAGAAAAGGTCTTTAAATCTCTCAATGGTTGTTTCAAAAAGGAAGGAAAAAGGAAAGAACTGGGAAACAGAAAAGCCCACCTGTAATTTCTGTATTTGGTTCCTGCTGCCTAATTCCATTTCTAGACAGGCTCAAATGTCCCATCTTTGCCTTTGAGCATTATTCTTATGTGCTATTTTGTAATCAGGCATAGTCACAAACAGAAGTGGGTTTCAGATTTATGATCTGACCTACATCTCTTCAGAGTGATCTTCTAGTGGGAAGGATAAATATATTTTCAGCAGCATCTGTTAATACATTAGTGACAGTAAATGATAGGGGCCAGATTTGGTCCATTGAATAGAAACCCAGAAACCTACATAGCCATAGGATGAGAGGAGAAGATTTTATCTATCTATCTATCTATCTATCTATCTATCTATCTATCTCCAAATGTGTATACAAATATGCATACATGAATATACATATATTCATGAATTATATATATATATATATATATATATATATATACATATGTAAGTGCCCATATATGTGTGAAACAGAATAACTTGGGGAAATATACATGCATTATATAATAAAGGTTTATAAAGAGAAAATTTAAAGAATACTTTAGGAATATATTGGGCATTGCAATGCATATAAAACCTCAAAGGGTTTTACATATAGCTATCTCTTCCAAATTATGACTTTCCCCATCATGCTTTTGATATACAATGAGTTGGTATAAGAAATTAAAAGGGAATCTTGGGGGAGTTTTGCAAGAGTCCAGACAACACAAGAAGACCAGCAAATGACACAGAAAAAAGTTTAGCAATTCAAAAATGCATAAAATATATGCATAGTATCATATAATATCAGCATGTCTTATCTTTTAATTTCATAATAATCCATATTTTTTTCTCTGATACTAAGAGAAGACAAAAATTATTTATACAGATTTTCCAGATTACCACAGTGGGACAGGGTAGAGAAGCGGTAATCTGGCAAACTAAACCTTGCAATGTGAAAGGGATCACTATAGTTTTTTTTGTGGAGATAGCCTTTATAAATATCCTATTATGAACAGATGATTTATCTCTTAAATACAAGCTATGCTAAAAATGTAGTCAGCAAAAGTTCATATGTGCATATAGACACACACACACATATATATATACATATGTATGTTCAGTATACATATTGAATATAACTTCAGTCCTTCATATAGTAAATGAATTTTAACCTCAAGTATCATTATATAGTACATTTTTAATTAAGTGCTATTTGCTTAAACAAATGGGCTATTTTTCATATTTGCTATAATTGAACTCATGAACTATGTGACCCATTTCTAGATTCCTAAATAGTTTTAAACATATCTACAAATATTCATTTGATGAGAAAGATCCCTTCACTCTCAGAATGTAAAGATAAGGGATTCTTAGCTTCTTCTACTTGAGACCTTAGAAAAAGTCCTATTTCTATATAAGTCCGCATATTAAAAATTTAAAGGCTGTTCTAAAAGGAGAAATCAAAATTTTTCTCCCCCTCCCCAAGTTCCATCCATATTCTTTCTTCACTTCTTTCATGCCTCAAACAACTGCAATTTTCATAAACTCAAAGGTTTTCCACAGTAGAGATGAGAAGAAAGACCTTGTCTTCCCACAAAGTTTGAACAACAGTAAGAATGCTGAAAAATATCGTAATTTAGGTAAGAGACTGTATAAAAGGAAGAAACAATAACTTCCATCTCTTGAAGACCACTTTCTTCTTAGATCCATATATTAGGTATTGCTCTTAGGGGTGTGTGTGTGTGTGTGTGTGTGTGTGTGTGTGTGTGCGCGCGCGTGTGTGTGTGTGTGTCTGTGTCTGTGTGCGTGTCTGTGTGTGTGTGTGTATGTGTGTGTGTGCGCGCGTGTGTGTGTGTGTGTGTCTGTGTGTCTGTGTGTGTCTGTGTGTGTGTGTGTGTGTGTGTTCTCTTAACTTTGGAGGAATATTAATAGGAATTAATAGCAGATAGAAACTCAGAAACCTTCCGGCTGAGGTGGAATAAGCTCCTAATCAGAAGTGTTCAGCCATTTTTTTTTTAGTCATCATATTCTTGTTCTTAGTCATGAAACCAACGATAGATTGGTCATTCCAAAATGTAATCTCAATAAATCTGGATCGAAATATTTTTATCCTTGCTGTCATCAATATTATTATTATTGTATTAATTATCATTACTACTACTACTACTACTACTACTACTACTTGAAGTGAAATCCACATTTCTTTCTAATTCAGTTACATGCTTATTGTAAAATAATTTATTTGAAAAGCATTTACTACTAAACAGTGGAGTGCAGGGGAAGAATATTACCTACTTTGACTCTCATAAGCCTCCTGAATACTCCAATACACCTCAAGGAGTTTATGTCCTACTGGAGGGGATTTGATTTTCTTTGTTCAAGAAAATATGTGATATATTTGCTTTTCTCTTTTCACTACTATAATTTCCCTAAATTTGCAACCCCCCATATGTATCTAGAATATTATTTCATAAAAACAGAACAAAAAAAACTCACATAGCTACTCTGGCTGTCAATTCATACAGGCCTTCTACCAAGAAAAAGAAATTGTAAATGCATTAGTTCTCTAGAACAAAGATTAGATATTTTATATTATCTGCCTTCTAATGCCCTTTAATGTTTAATTTATTGATTATAGTATTCATATTTTTCCTCCTGGTCCTGCCTCCCTCCCTCCACATCAGTTCATATAGACTACGTATCTTAGATTCCTCATGTGCATCATTTTCTATACCTTTGGAAGATTCCATTTGAATCATATTCCATAATTTGCTCATCCATTCTCTAAGTCTTTAGTGCCTACTTTGTTAGAGATTTTTTTTTTGTTTATTTTTGTTTTACTACAGTGAATTTTTGTGAAACTTTTCATTTAACTCCTAGGAATATATGCACAATAGTGAGTTCATTGGAAGAAAGGGTAAGACTAGTTTATCATTTTTTTCTCAAAATTTCAAATCAATTTTCAGAACTGATGAAATGATCCACAAGTAATCTCAACAGTGTTATTAGCATGTCTGACCCCTCAAACTTCAATTTGTACTCACTATTTTTACATTTTTTTTCCTCTTGTCAATTTTATGGTTATAAGAATTCCTAGTCCTTCATTTTCATTTCTCTTATCTTTAATGATTTATGTCTTCACGTGATTATGGATAGTTTATATTTATGTTTGTTCAAATTCAGTGTCCATTTATTCCCTGGGAAATGAATGGATCTTATTATATATTTGTGTGGTGTGAAGTCCCTATGTATTATGACTTTTGGACTTACCAGACATATTTGATACAAATTATTTTTCCCACTTGATATGTTTATTTTTTATTCTAACCAAATTGGTTTTATTTCTGCAAAAATCATGTTTTCATCTTATTCTTTAAGGTTTTTTTCATATCCTATTTTTCATCCCATAAATTCTTTTTTTTTCTCTTTTTTTAGTTTTTTTTTGCAAGGCAATGGAGTTAAGTGGCTTGTCCAATGCCACACAGCTAGGTCATTATTAAGCATCTGAAGCCAGATTTGAACTAAAGTACTCCTGACTCCAGGGCTGGTGCTCTATTGACTGCATCACCTAGCCTCCCCTCAATCCCATAAATTCTAAAGGCATTTATAAAAGAACAGATCTGATCAATAGTAATGTCACTGAATAAAGGAAACAATTCTTTGAATTTATAAGTTCTTGTTATTTCTTGTCCTTCATTATTGCACAAGACCCAAATGACATAATTATGTTAGAGACAAGTTATAGTATGTCTGACTGTGGCTGATCAGACCAATGTGACCTCAGAAGACTACCACAGCACAAATCTTACTAGGACAGGTTCTCGAATGTTCTAGATTGCTTTTGAAGTCATAAATCACTTAATTGAAAATTTTAATGAAACTGATTTTTTTCAGTCCAAAATCAGATTAAAGCAGAAATGACTGTATGATATCAGTCTCTTCTATAATTACTGAATTCATTCAGCTATCTTCTAGAAGGACAGGTGCTTTTGTTGAACTTGGACAGTGAGGGAGAGAGAAAGGCAGAAAAAAATCACAGAGACAGCAACAGAGACCCAGAGACAGAAAGAAAAGAGAGAACCTTATTCTTGAGAAATTTAAAATTCTTATTTCCTTTTTCTTTCCCATTTATTTCATAACCTCTCAGACAGTTGTCTGCAATCTGTACAGTCAAGTAAGCTTCTAGGAGAAATGTCTTTTGTAAAGGCTAATCGCCCTGTTCTAGCTCACAACCACAAAAGTACTAGCAAAATTACCTGCCTCTTCAGCCGTCATAACCTACTGTTCAAAAATTATCTCTCTTGATTCCTTCCAGAACCCCTACCAACTTGACATTTCTTAATATGACCTTGTCTTCCAGGGAAACCCATTTGATTTCTCAGCCCTCTATCCCTGGGGCTATTCTTAGAACCTTATCATATTCATCAATCACTATCTCCAGTTCCCCAATTTCCTCCCCATTTCTCATTGAGAGGCATTTAAAGTTTGTCTTAAGCTTTTAAACCTCTTATCCCCACCAGCCTGACCCACACAAAGCTTTCCTCATATACATTTTCTGAACTCTTCCTGGGCAGTTCACTGCAGTTTGCAAGTCATATACATTGCCTAGTTTCCCCCATCAGGAAGGCAAAAGAGTTAGTCTGAAAAGTTGAATTCTCCCAAGACCTATTTGGAGGCAGGGTCTAGCTTGCAAACACATGGAATGTCAATCTTTTTTTTATATTATTATCAAAGGCAAATTGAGGCCTAACATTGCCAAAAAATGAAGACCCCTGAGATCTTCCATCTTCTTTTCATCTGCCCAAATGATTTTGACATGAATTCCTTTGACTAGAGCTTTTAAATTGTGTTCCTGTCTAATTTTTAAAAAATTTTACACAACATTTCTTGCACTTACTCCTCCTCATTTAATAGCAATGGAAGTGAATGTTGCCCTTTGGGAAGGTGGACAATACATCTCACTGGGATTCAAGGATGAGGATGTGTTCCATTAAGCATGCTTTGGGTGGTCAGAGAGAAGCAGAGAGCAAAAACCTGCTACTGAAATTCCAAATCACACACACACACACACACACACACACACACACACACACACACACACACACACAAATCTCTAGATTGAATGGCAGGGAATGTGAGTGAGCCCACAGTGTTCCTACACATTATGTTCTAACCTCTAATATGTCCTGTTTCTTGAAGAGAAAGAAAAGAAGATGGAAAGGTCTGAGTAAAAATGTTTCAGTTAGAGGATTATTCTCAATAATACATCTGCTTCTTTGAATTTTTAGCTACCTGCAACTTACCACCTGGATGTCTCAGAATTCAAATATGACATAGGACATGAAGACAAGAACTAGGGTTTGTTCAAACAGTCTGATTGAGTGAAGGAATGAATGAAATAAAAAGTATTTAAGAGCCCACTTTGTGACAGAAACAGGGTGAGATGGTATGAATACATATGCAAAAATGATTCCCACAAAGAGCTATCATTCTAATGGAGACAGACAACTGCAATAGGAAGGGAGTTTTGGAATGGGGCAGAAGGAGTCACAGAGACTGTGACTTGAGCTACAGGGCAGTGCATCGTCAAACTCTTGTTAGGGTTGGTTTAATTATTGTTCCCATAGAAATAGGTGGAAATTGCAATGGGAGAGGGGAGATAAGAGTGGAGGGAAGAGTTATACCTATTTGTGGTAAGATGGCAAGATGCTTGGGTGACTCTAGGCTTATGTCCAGGGTCAGCAAGATATAGAGAATTAGATCTACTTTTCACTCACCAATCTGGACAGCTCACTGCCAGGATAGAATTTTCAAGCTGAGATGATATCTCCTTCAGGGAGAGTACATTAAGTAACTATCCTAAGCAAGATTGGCACATGCCCTCAAGGCTAACCCCGCTGCTAAACTCATTCTAGGAGCAAACCCACCATTGGTCAAATTTATTTTTTTCTCTCTTCTTGGCCAGAGGCACCTCACAACCTTAGTCTTCTTGCAAATGTGGTATATCTCCATGGTCAAAGACAGGAATTTTTTTCTAGGAGATTTGAAGCTTTAAGTAAAGAGATGCTCTCATTTCTGGCTTTTGTATAAAGATATTTATCTGGTTTTAGAGTTGGGAAGACCTCTTCTTTTGTGATTATTATGGTACCTATAGGAATCTCAATTTCCTTATTTGAAAAATCAGGAGTAGGGGAGGTAGAGATTCCAGCCCTAAATCTAAAATCATATGACCATCCCAATTTCCCATTAACATCTACAATAAAAACTCCCCAAAATAATTTGCCTAGGGTCCCATAACTGGTATTTATCAGATTTATTTAAACTCTAGCCTATATAAGCGGAAGGCCACCAGATTCTTATTAAACTTTCACATTGGATGAGAGGTTTTTTTTTTAATTATCCATTCATTCATTTTAAACATTCTCCCTCCCTCAACATTTTACCTCACTCATCAAGAAAGCAAACACTATAGCAATCATGCATATGAATGCAAGAAAAACACATTTCCATATTAGCCATGAGTTTCATAAGAACTAAATGATCAACCAATTGAAAGGCTAAATTGATCAAATGAGATTGTGTTGATGGCTCACTGCAAACCCCTACTTCAAACTTCCTACTGTTTTGGATCAAATATGAAAATGACACCAATTTCAAAGGATTCGAGAGGGATCATTCTGTATCTAATCATAACTTTGCAGAATGTGATAAACATGATTTTTAAAAATGGAAATTAATAGAAATTCAATGTAAAAGTATAAAAGGCAGAAGTCATGATTTTTATGCAAATAAATAGAAATTCAATGTAAAGTTTTAAGTTATAGTTCAAAAAGCAGAAGTCAAATGAAGGAGATATTACTACATGGCAATTTGCCATTCTTTTCCAACAGTAAGTCAAGAAAAGTAATGATAATGGTACCCTGAGTGAGAGAAATAAAGAAATCATGATAAGGTCCTATTATTGGATACAATCTTCTCCTTTGAAAAATCAGGAGTAAGTGGGGTAGAGATTTCAGCCCTAAATGAGCTAGATTTAAAAATCAGGAGGCAAATTTAGATTCCCAACTCCTATGCAAGGTTCAAAGAACCATAGTTCTAGAGGGAAAGGAGTTCAAAATGCTTCATTTTACAGATGAGGAAAATGAGAACAAACATCAAAGAAGTTTCATTACTTCTCCACAGTTACACAGGTGGGATCCAAGGCAATATTTGGATATGTTTTCTGACTCCAATATTGCTGAGCCTCAATCTTCTCTGTTTAGATCTCTTCTATGTCTCACTTTGTGAACTTATACATATGTACTGTATTGCCTATGTCATGGAACTAGAATGAGAAAGCATGAGACAAATGGGAATGGTCATTTTCAGCACATATAAATACAGTCAAGGGATTAGAATAAAACAGCTTCTAGCTTTCTCTTTTGGCTTATCTCGATTTCTGAGTCACCACCATGTTCATTTTGAGGTCACCTTCATACCACTCCTTCTCAACTGTGACACAGTTCCCAAGCTCCCTCTTGAATTCCTAACTGGGAAGGGTCGCCCAAACTAATCAAACCCAGATCCAGTCTGCTGCCTGGTATTCTCCCACCATGTTCAGGACACCATGCCTCCATTCACATGCCTTCCTAACTCTAATTCTTGAAATAGTAATCAAATCAACACTATCCTTCTTGGGAAGGAAAAGGACTTTGTGCCAATCTATTGCCCTATGACTTCACTCACAATGGCCATCAACCCCTTATCTCTCATATATCTTTTTTTTTAGAATTTTGCAAGGCAAATGGGGTTAAGTGGCTTGCCCAAGGCCACACAGCTAGGTAATTATTAAGTGTCTGAGGCTGGATTTGAACTCAGGGACTCCTGACTCCAGGGCCGGTGCTCTATCCACTGTGCCACCTAGCTGCCCCCATATATCTTTCCAATTTAGAATGCAAGCTTTTTTAGGAGAGGGACTATCTTTTTTATGCATTGGTTTTCTAACAATTAGCACAGTGTCAGACACATAATAAAAATTATAAATATAAATATATTTATATATACATATCATATATATATATATATATATACTTTTTCATTCATTATTTCTGGCTGACACACTTCAGGAAGGACATCTGTAAACTGGAACAAAGCTCAACAAAAAAATACAAATAACATAGTGAGATTGGCTAGAGACTATGCCATATGGGGATGAGATGAAAGAATTGGTGATGCTTTGCCTGGGGAAAAGATAACTCAGAGATGTTAGCTGCCTTCAAATACTTAAAAAAATACTATCTTATATACAAAACATATTTTTTTTAAAGGGAAAGACTGGCAATCAATTGAAAGCTTTGGTGACTGGGTAGGAGACGTCTCATGCACCTCATGTGATAGGTATCCACTATCAAAAGTCTGAGATCAAAGACAAAAGGTGAAGAGGTGAAATTTTAAGCATTTTATCACTAACCAGGAAATGACAGCTGATAGAGTAGTGCTTTCATAAATCAAAACATGGCTAACTCGAATAAAACCCTTTACAAAACATGTCTAGGAGTTAAAGGTATTTTCTGGTCCAAGAAAAATATTTCTTTTACAACCAAAGCTACTTGGATAGAGAATTAGAAATTACATGCTAATCTATATAGAAAGTGCCATTTCAGTTTAGGTAATCTCAAGTGTGAGAGCTTCCTCCACTAAAGGAGATCATGTACTTCTATAAAATGGTGGATCAGTCAAAAGTCTCAAAAGATTGGGGGCAGCTAGGTGGCACAGTGGATAGAGCACCGGCCCTGGAGTCAGGAGTACCTGGGTTTAAATCCGGTTTCAGACACTTAATAATTACCTAGCTGTGGGGCCTTGGGCAAGCCACTTAACCCCATTTACCTAGCAAAAACCTAAAAAAAGTCTTAAAAGATCATATGGCCTGATGTCTTCATTTTATAAATTTTGAAAATGAGACCTAGGAAGATTGAATGAGCTGCTAATCATGACCCAGAGAGCAACCAGAAGAATCAGAATTTGGATGTAAGTCCTCTAACTGGCAATACTACAAGATTCTGTTTGTCTGCCTTCCTTTGTCTCTCTCTTTGCTTTTTCCATTTTTTTCTTCTTCCCTTCCCTTCTTATCACAGCCTCTTTTAAAATAGTAAGATATAAAGGGACCACATAAGCTATTCATTAGTCATTCAGTCCTCCTTCTTTTGTCCTCATACATTTCTTTAATGATGTCCTTTATTCTGTTTTTCTTTGAAATTCCCTGTTAGCAATAGGTTGCAAACTCCTCTCATTCCTTATGGGCCTCTCCTTTGCCCTTTGGTTAGTATTCATTTTCAGATCTTTGGAATTCATAGCATTCCAAGGACTCACTAAAGAGGAGACTGTCACAGTATGTTTCTTCCTATCATCAATCACTATAGCCATAGCAAACTATTCCAATACTTTGCATCTATTTCTCCTCCAAAACTTCAAAATCAACATCATGGGGCCATTTATATGGGGTGGAAGGAAGTCATTTAATGTCCTCAATTTACAGATGAGGACACTGAAGAATAATGTCTTAATTTGCTGAGTCACACCAAGTTATATGTGTATATAATATATATGGACAGAATGGCGCTGACAGCTTCAAAATCTTTTTAATTTGCCAAATTTTAAGTCTAGGGAAGTCAAGTAGAAAGTAAAATGATAGAGAAGGGAGGAAGAAGAAAGTCCTTGGGGAAATTGCAGAGCTTGAGTGGGTCAAGATTCAGGCTTCCTAGCATTCCTGGGGTTCCTGGGACTAGCCTAAAACCCTGAGTAGTTCAGGAGAAGGCATTTCTATTTATCCTACTTTTACAGAATAGGAAAAGAAAATTTTTCAAAGACCACCCAATATGGAGAAGAAAAATGGTTTTATGACTTTGACAATGAACTTTGAAAATTGATTGAAGATTACTACATTTATAAGAGCGTTTCTATTTGCAGAACGCTTCATAGACTTTGGTAAAGTGGAAAACATGATTTAGGGTTGCAAGATAAGAGTTCAAATCTTGTCCCCCTCAACTATTGGTTGTGTGACTGTGGATGGAAGAACCACATATTTATTACATACATATTATGTTCCAGTCACTGTGTTGGATGTTTTAAAAAAAAGCAATCTCTGCCCTCAAGAACCTACATTCTATTAGGGTAAACAAATTGTATATAAATAGATTTATACGAAATAAAAAGGAGGGATTTCTTTTGCAAGAGGGTTCTTTTGTGTACAGAAGCAAATAAGTTAAATGGAATAAAACTATAAAAGGAACAAAAAATGAAATAAGAATCATATCTATTAATAGCCACCATAAACACAGTTCATTACTTGACCGGTAAGATATAGGAAGGATTTAAAAAAAAAAATCTATTGAGGTCCCTTTATTAATCTTCTCAACTAAAAACTGGGTGGCCCCCACCCCCAGTAATTTAATCCTCTCTGATTGTGGTTAGGTTAAATGAGAACACCTGGGAGAATCATCGAATTTGAAGGACCATATAGATAGAAAACATTAGCTAGCATGAGAACATCACATAGCATGTTGCAAGTTAGTCAGCAAATAAAAGACTAATAGACACACACTGAAGGAAGATAGATGCTAACAGAGGCCATTTTGGTCACACAGCAAATTTCAGAGTCAAAACCTAAACTCATGTCTCTTTACTCTGCTTCTCTTTTCCCATACTACACATCTTAAGATCTGATTTTTCTTCAAAATTAGGCTTAAATCGCATAGTCTATATGAGCTTTTTCCTGATTTCTCCTATCTGCTAGTGTCTCCTCTATTTATTTTGCACATATTTTTGCATCTGTATAGATTTTTTGATGCAGTGTCTTGAGGACACACTATTTTACTTTTGTCATTGCATCTTGAATGTCTGGCATAATTTGTATTCAGTGGTTTCATATTCTCCATCACCCAATTTGGAGCTTTCATGGCAAAGATACTGAAGAGGTTTACCATTTTCTTTTCTAGCTCATTTTATAGATGAGGAAACTGAGGTAAACAGGGTGAAGTGATTTGTCCAAGGTCACATAGCTAGTAAGTGTCTGACACTGGATTTGAATTCAGGAAGATGAGGCTTCCTGACTTAAAGTCCACTATATAACCACTGTGCCACCTAGCTGCCCTCTGGTACCTAGAAATTATTTAATAAATTATTTTTGATTGTTTGATAATGCCAAAAATCCCTTAGGCTTTTTTTAAAAATAAAAATCAAGTGAACTTATTCATGTAAAACACTGAAAATTTAAGACACTAAAATATTCCCTTTGATCTTTTTGACAATGACTTATAATTTCATTTATATAAGAAACTTATAGAGGAAACTTTCCATTGATTCTATTTGGTAAGTCTTACTGAGTTGATGAACAGTAATGGAACAGACACTGTTCTAATGCTTGTTCTTAAACTAGAGTCTGTATACCTGACTTTAAAAAAAAAGAGAGAGTTTGATTTTTAGTGTTTGAGTACAACAATTTCCTTTGCAAACCCTGATGGTAAAGTGAGCTTTCTACTCAGCACAAAAAACGATATTTCAATTTATATGTCTCATTGCTGGCCTGTATTTTCAACCATTTCAGAAATGATTTGAGAAAATATCTGGATCTTTTAGTTTACAGATAAAATGCTATCAACACACAACTCCATAGTACAGTGTCCCTAAGCCCTGACCAATAGACAGGATCCTTGTTTCAATTTCCCAGGGGAAAGACAGATACATGACAAGTAACTACTGAGCTCCATTTCTCCATCCTGATGGAGGGAAGATAGAGCCACTCAGCAGGGGCTCAATGTGCTGAGACTCTCGGTGTGTCATCCATTTTCAGGCTTAAGGATAGGACTCTTAGGCATCATTTTAAGGAAATTCTGCCTTTTTTTTTATTTTACATAATCACTGATTTTTTAAACCAAACCAACATAGTCTAAACAGGTACATTCTCAGCTGAAACACAGTATATGTGTATGGTCATGAATGCTTGAATATTCAAAATAATTTAATTTTAGACCAACAATAGGTCTAAGAAATGTAGCTGTAATTAATTGGTCGGTTGGCTTCTCAATCAATTAACTAATCAATCAATCAATCAAGGATCATTTATTAAGAACCTTCTTTGTGATAGGCAAGCATCCCCAGCTAAGGGGATATACAAACAAGGAATGTGCCTTATATTAATCTTACACTCAGGTCATCTGGGATAAATTCTATAGATGGCAAATTATTATTCAAAATAAGTCTTTTTATCTACCTTGAAGTCAAGATCTCTATTTTCTTTTCTTTGAATTCTCAGAGTTTACTATAATTTGTACCATACGGTAAGAAATTTATAAATGTTTATTTCATTGATAGACTAAATGGACACATATTACAGAAATAAATCTTCTGGGCAATCTGGAAAATCTTTACCCAAGGGATGCTATTTAATCTTGGCTTTGAAGAATGGTGTTATAGATATCATCTGAGTTTGTTGTTGTTGAGCCTTTTCTAGTCATGTCTGATTCTTTTGATACCATTTGGGGTTTTCTTGGCAAAGATAGTAGAATCCATTGCCATTTCCTTTTCTAATCAATTTTGCAGATGAAGAAACTGAGGAAAACAGGGTTAAGTGAGTAGGTCAGAGTCACACAGTTAATAAAAGTCCGATGCTGAATTTGAACTCACAGTCTTTCTGACTAGTTCTAGCACTGATAGCCACTGTGATACCTTGCTGCCCTACATCATCTGAAAAATGGAGAAAATCATAGGACATGCTTCACAGAGCTGTTAGGAGGTGCAAGTGAAATCATATTTTAAAGTACTTTGCAAATATTGAGGGTGTACAAACAAATAGTTTTATTATTAATACACAAGGAATGTTTTTCTCACATCTATATGAGGTCCTCATAATATGGTGGAAAGAAGATTGTCTCTAATCTCTAAGGACTCCAGTTCAAATCTTTCATCTCACTCTTTATAAAAATTGATTTTATGAATATTTTGTTGTCTTCATCACTTAATTTCTTCTGATATGTCTCCTCATTTCCAAATTTAGAAAGTTATGATCTTTGACTGTACAATTTCTGATAAGTCACCGAGATGTTGAAACTCAGTTTTCTTATCTATATTAATATGAGGATTTGGAGGTCTCTTCTGGCTTTAAATATATGATACTAAAGTTCAGAAAGTAGTGGATGGGAGGGAAAGGGGGCAGCGAATTTAGTGATTACTCTAAAACTATGCTTATTCATAAACACGCATTCATACATAAAGACACACAAACACACACACATTCAAGTGCAAAAAACCTAAGAGCCAATCCCTTAATTTTATAGAAACCCAAAGACTTGCTCCAAAAATGAATTGCCAAAACTATATGGGAATGAATTACCTTGCATTTTCCTAGTAAATAGCTAAGAGTGGACAAAAACAAAATGTTCTTCCCTTTGAATTCCATTTTGCAATGGCAAACTAAATTGGAGGTACTAATGCACATTAAGTAATGCTGATCTTTAATGTTGATACTGATGAAACAACCTAGTTGTAGATTTAAAATTGGCCCAAGTCTCCATAAAATCAATTGTCAGATATTTAACCTACTGCCACTCAGAGAAGTCTGCAGTCACAAAAATGACCATTTTCTGGTTCTCACACGGCATTCCTATGGAGCTTCGCCAGTCACTCACACAGGATGAATTCCGAGTGACAGTGATCATGGCTAATCACTCTCATTTCTCTTTTCTGCCACATGTCTCTCACCTATCACAAATGCTTAAGGGAATGTGGTACCTGAGCTCTCTGCTTTCAGAGGCATTCTTAGAAACAGACTCCAAAGCCTACCTAACTGCATGGTGGTAATGCATTGGTGTCTTATAGGGTCATTGAAAGAAAAGTGGGCTTCTGGTTGCATTCTGAAGCTCTTTCATTGTCTCACTGGGTCAGAATCATTAGAATGCAAAGAATTGTTTTGGTCGTTTTTGCTTTCCATACTTCTAGGGACATATGCCCGAAATGTTGAAGCATATTTACTGGGGGAGAGGCTTTTCCTTTTCTAAATAGGACAGTGCAGGCAGCTAGGTGGTGTGTGCCAAAATGCATAGAGTGTTGGATCCGGAGTAAAGAAAACTCATGGCTTTAAACAAACTAGCTGTGTGACCTTGGGCAAGTCATTTAACCCTGTTTGACTCAGTTTCCTCATCTATAAAATGAATTAGAGGAGAAAATGGCAAATCACTCCAGTGTCTTTGCCAAGAAAACTCAAATAGGGTCATGAAGAATTAGACACAACTGAAAAATGACTCCAAAACAAACAAGACTGTCCCTGGTTAGAATGTCAAATAGGCAATGTTGCCATGCTTTGCCTTCTCCCACCTTTTCCTATTAGTCAATCTTTTTTTTTCTGAAATATTCATATTAAGGTCGAAATGACTGATAACTCCTTAAAATGGTAAAGACAACTGCATGTTAAAAAAAAATTGAATCCTGAACAAAATGAATATCATGCTATAAAGGATAACGAGAAAAAAACAGTGAAAGAATTTTTTTTTTTAATTTCAGCCTGCCATTAAAGATTTATGCTTTGGTCACAACCTGGCTTTCTAAGCTTAGAAACTCTAGCACCATTATATATGTATGCGTATAGATGTATGTTTGCATGTGTGTATATGTAAGTATTTGATCATATACACATTCAGGTATATATAAGTGTGTGTGTACAAACATAGATACATAATTGTAATATACATAATATAATTTTATATATATATATATATACTATTAATTACTTTAATTTCTTCACTCATTAAGATAACTAATTTCAAAAAGCAGTCAAAAAGATTTGGGAAGACAAAAGAACTGGAGACAAAGTAAAGGAAGTAGAACAAAACAAATTATAATATGAATTTGATAATGTGAATGAAAAGGTCAGAAACAAATATTAAAGTGAAAGCCTTTAAATTACATTGGAGAGGCTTGCTTAAAAAACAAAGTTAACAAATGCATCCTCCTATTTTTTTGTTTTTGCAAATATAAAGGGCTATATGTATGGAACATTGAATATTTTGTCAGATTTGTTTGGTCTATCCCCTAGGTTTGTTGAACTACTTTTAAAGTAATCTTTCTTAAGAAGATATTAAATCCAGTTTCTCTGATAATTCTAACATTCCTCAAATATATAGATATCTGAGTGAAATTACTAAAAATACAAGTCATTGGCCAACTAATAAATGGTCAAAGGACTTGAACAGGCAGTTTTTAGATGAGAAATCAAAGTTATGCATAAGTCATTTGAAAAAGTATTTTAAATCACTACTGATTAAAGACATGCTAATTAAAGCAACTCTGAAAGATCACTTTATACCTAATTTATTGGCTAAAATGACGGAAAGGGAAAATGACAAAAGTTGGAGAGGATGAGGGAAAATTGGGACACTAATTAGCTCTTGGAATTGTGAACTGATCCAACCTTTCTGGAGAGTAATTTCCAACTTCTACCCAGAAGAAGAGAAAGAAATAGTGGCAATCATAGTGGCAAAAAATTGAAAACTGAGGGGAATGTCCATGATTCAGGAATTACTGAGCAAGTTATTTTGATTGACTTGGGATACTATTATGTTATAAGAAACGATCAGCAGGATAACTTTCAGAGAAATCTGAGGAGAATTACATGAAGTGATACAAGTCAAGTAAGCAGACCCAAAAGAACATTTTACACAGTAACACCACTAACTGCACAATGATCATTTGTGAATGACTTAGCTATTCCCAGCATTACAAAGATCCAAGACTGAAGGACCTATGCTGAAAGATGTTATTCATCTCCGGAGAACGAACTGATGGAAACTAAATGAAGACTGAAGCATACTTGCTTAACTTTATTTTTCTTAGATTCTTGTGTATTTTCTTTTATAACATGAGTAATATGGAAATATATTTAGCATGTATGCCTTTATGTAGCTTTCATTGAATTACTTGGCTTCTCAATAAGCGGCAAGGAGAGGGATGGCAAGAGAGAATTTGAAACTTGAAATTATGAATGGGAAAGATTAAAAGAGTTTTTATATTTAATTGGGAAAATAAAATATTAAATTTTTAAAAATGATCTTTCTATATTTTGTAACAACAAATAATAGATCTCTGGAGAGAAGAGAAGGGAAAGGGCATATTGGAAATGGAGGTAGGTAATATAAAAATTGTGGGTATTAATTAAAAAACCCTAAAACTGATTGCACTCAATTTTATCTTGTTTAGTTTTCTTATCCTACACCAATTTAAATGACTCCCAGCCCAAGGAACTTAGATACCTTCCTCATATTTACCAAGTATACTCTCATTCACAAGGCTGCTTAGACATAATTACCATGGATTATTAGGATTCACTCTTAAACTATTCCTTTGCTAGTTTTAGAAGCAAATTATTTATAGAAAATTCAGGATAGTAAAAATTGAAGGATTAAAAGAAGTTTTCATATGGCCTCAAATAACTAAAAAATAAAAATACCAAAGAAAGGAGAAAATGTCAAGGAACTTTAAAATGCTGACAATATGGGAGAGTTGGTTTCTACTGACCAAACTATCTGTGCTAATCCATCTGCTACCACTCTTACTAAGTGAATGAGTATAAACATCTAAGAATGAGTTTGATTTAAGAACAAATTACACTAAGAGTCAAAGAATCATGAATTTTCAGAGTTGGTTGTGAGTTAGGTCCCTGTGGTCCAAACTGTGCTTAAAAAAGAATTCTCTTTTCAACAGGGAACTATCTAGTCTTTACTTAAAGAACTCCAATGTGGAGAAACCACTAGAGACAGACCACCCAACTTCTGGGTACTTCCAATTGCTAGGTCTTTTTATTTTCTTCATGGTTAAATCTATGTCTGTGGAAATGTCATTCAGTGTTCCTCATTTTTCTCTCTTGGGATTATCTGGACAATCTATCTTGAAAAATGTCCTTCAAGAGTATTAATCTAATTATCATTATAATATGCTAATATACCACATTTTCCTAACATAATAGATAATATTATATAATTTTCATGATATATTAGACACTGTGTTAAGCTTTTTATAATTATTATCTCATCTGATTATCTAAATGATACTCAGAGGTCATTATTCATATTTTACAGATGTAGAAACTGAGGTAAACAGAGTGAATTGCCCAATATCATACAATTACTAAGTGTTTGAGGTCACATTTGAACTCAGGTCATCATGACTCTAGGTTCCCTTAGGTTGGTTCAGTTAGGCAGGTTCTGTGTTTTCTTTTTTTTTTGCAATATAAATAACAGTTTTATGCATCACATACATATATAATTGAATGGATAGCTTTTTAAATATTTTTTATAATTCTATAATTCATACATTTCCAAGATTGGAGTTATTAGATCCTTCCATTATATACTTACATCTATTGATCTATTATAGCCTCTGCTTTGCTTCTATCTTCCATATATTCCTTAAAAAATTCAACATTATTCAGTGAGTTCCCTATGTGGTCACACTGATCCCAAGTTATCTTCCCTTTCTTTTTAATGAGAATTATTTGTTTATGAAGTTGTAATTTATTTTTTCACTTAAAGATCCTTTTCCTCCTGTTCAAAATGTCCCTGTAAAATCTTAGGATTTGAGATTCTATCTGTCCTTGTATTTTATGCTGTAAACCTAGCTACCAATCCACAGAAAACATTTCCAAACTAGTTTCAAAGTCAATGAAGGAGTTGATTATTTTGCTTAAGACCAATGTAAGTGAACCTACATTGTGGTCAAAATAAACAAAGATCTTAGTTGATGAGTCAACTAAAAAAAAATATTTAAAGTTTGCTTTCCTTTGTATTCTCCAAGTTCATCTGCTAAATGCCTCTAGTCATAGCTTCCTCCTTCATGTAATAGCCTTAGTAAAAATTGTCTTATGATAAGAGAAGATCATGCCTTAGGAAAAGAAATTTGTCATCCATGATGTAAATAGATTAAAGACAATAGAAGATCACATTCTAATTAAAAAAGTGACAGTAAATGATAATCTACTAAGCAAATTGCCAATATGTACATCTATTAGCTGTCACAGCAACAAGCTGCAACAAATTTATAACATGTTACTTATATCTCATTTCCACAATGGAGACAAAAAGGTTATTTTTTCCTGTCACATTATGCTTCTAAAACCAAGGGCCTATTGCAATATTTCATAAATAGTAAATTGTGGATCTGATATTTAAACAAGCAATACAATAGTCTATTAGAGGATTGACGAGTTTATTTACATCAACCCAAAGACTTCTCATTTGACTTCCTAATGTCTGCATTTGGACTATTGGCAGAATAATGCTTCATCTCAGATTTCTCTCATTATCAGCTCTCATTTTTTTTTTGCTAGGACTAACTGTACTAGGTTTAATCAAGGGTTAATGATGATTATCCACTTTATTGGGTAGAAGATGATAGTTTACTATCTCATTTTAAGTTACACCAAGAGACATTAAGAAACATTGGCAGATCATAAGGTTCACCTCTGCTTTCATAAAAAAATAGTGAGAATTGCTAATGCCTTATGTTTTAAAATGTCCTTTATATACATTATCACACTGATAATTTCATGCATCATCACACTTCACAAATGAGAAGTCTGAGATTTAGAAAGGAAAAGGGACTTATCTATACTCATAGAATAGGTTGACCTCTGTGTCAAGAAATATACTCCCTCTTCCCCTACCTCACAAGATACTTAACTTTGTTCAAGGTTCAGCTTTTCCTATTATTCCATTTGTTGGGAAGTCTCCTTCTCTACCTCTACCCTTATCCTAACTACTGTGCACAGATTTCTTATTTATCTGGGTACATACCATTTCCTACTGAGAAAATAAAAACTCCTTAAGTCTTCTTTGTTTGTTTTTCTTTTAATTTTATTGCTGTTCAGTCATGTCTGACTGTTCTTCGTCCCATCTGAGATTTGCTTGGCAATGATACTGGAGTGGTTTGCCATTTCCTTCTCCAATTCATTTTACAGATGAGGAAACTGAGGTAAATGGGGCTAAGTGAATTGCCCAGGGTCACACAACCACATTTGAATTCACAGAGATGAATCTTCATGATACCAGGTTGGGGCACTCTAATAAGACCATCTAGTTGCCTAAACTAATATAGGGAGCATTTTCATTTTACATTTTTATCTCTAATACTGTTCCCTCTGACAAAGTATCAGGCACATAGTAAGGTATTTAATAAACATTAGTTATGTGAATAAATGTTTAAGTTAGTTATGATTTTTAAAATGTGCAAATAAATATTTTGGGGGATATTTTATGTATGGTGCAAGGGAAAGAACATAGAAATTGAAATATGAGAAGCCTATTCTGTCACTGGTTTCCTGTGTGATCCTGGGTAAACGACTTTATGGGTCTTCATCTATCCTCATCTGTAGAATGCGACAGTTGGGGCTTGCAGGGCCTCTGACCTCTGAGGTTCTTTCTAGCTTTGGATCCATGATTTCAGGGTCACAGAAAAATAAGATGAGATTTTAGTCAACAAATGATACTTTTGCTATATTTCATTTTTAAAAAGCAGAATATTTTGAATTTGATCAAAGTGAAGTCATTGAACACTCATTCATTTTTTTTGTATGTGCCAAAGTAAAGGTCTGTTCAAACCACTTTCTCTAAGTAGAAGTTTCAATGTTCTGTTCCTTCAATATGAGCAGACTTGCACCCAGAGATTGGGTGGTTTGGACTTTGGTTTCTTCTGAGGGTGGATAGTTTTGGGGTAGGGAGATAGTTCCCTGAGTGAGACAAGGAGTCAGGTTTCCTAGTTATGGTTCTCAGGCTGGAGAAACTGTGAGTAGTTGATAGGAAGGAAAGAGAATAATTATTTATATACCATTTACTATGGGCTTGGCATTTGATAAATATTATTTCAATTGATAGCAATCATGTGAGGCAGATGAAATTATTATTCCCACTTTGCAATTGAGGACACTGAGTGACTTACTCAGAGCCACACAACTAGTGAGTGCCTGAGGTCAGATTTGAGCTCAGATCTTCCACACTACAGATCCATTGTACTGTAGGAGTCTACAAATAAGAGCCTAAACCCATAACGTTACATATTCATAAAAAAATAAAATTGTCCATCTTGGGAAAGATTCGATTTGCTACTGAGATTTGACCTGCCCCTATTTTATATCAATCAGACTTGCAAAGCTTTACCAAGAAAACAAAATAAGGGGCACCAGATGATTTTTTGACCATGAGTTCCTAAAGGTGACATGCCTGCTCTATAAGGCCCTTGAAAGTAAGTGATGCATTTTTGCATTACTTTTTGTTACATCTGTATTTAAATCAGAACCTTCAATGTAATAAGGTCTTACTAGCAGAGTGAATGTCTAAATGTAGTTTGAATATTGTTTTTATTATTATTATTATTATTATTATTATTATTATTATTATTAATTCTCTTTAAAAGTGATACAGTTGGGGTGTGGCTAGGTGGCACAGTGGATAGAGCACTGGCCCTTGGAGTCAGGAGGACCTGAGTTCAAATCTGACCTCAGACAATTAATAATGACCTAGCTGTGTGGCCTTGGACAAACCACTTAACCTCATTGCCATGCAAAAACTAAAAATAAATAAGTAAGTAAGTAAGTAAGTAAATAAATAAATAAATAAATGGATGAATGAATGAATGAATGAATAAATAAAAAATACAAAGCAATAGAGTCTTACAAAGTTACTCTTTATGCACAACCTCATGCCATGAAATGATGTATGTAACACAGTGGTTGACACAAAGAGTTTCTTGGTGAAGATTCTGGAAGCATTCATTTAATTATTGAAACCTAAAGGTAAAACTAAATAGACTGTTCACCACTCTAAAGTCTGGATATGAAAAGGCTATGTCATATATATCACTTGTATTCCATCCAGTCACTAGCATAGTGGTGGATATAATTGAGAACATACTCAATATGCCTTGCCTTATTAAATCATTTATAAGCCAGAAACATGTTGATACCATTAATGAGGGGGATGATGTTGGAGAAAAGTAGATTTTCTTTCCTTTGAGCTTCAGTAAGACATATTGCTGCATGAGGGGAAGTCGAGTGGGAGGAATTGATCAGAGTGAAAGAGAGTATTTTGGATCTTTTAAAAAAACATTTTATAAATGTTTTAAATCATAGCAATGTTGACTTTTATGTAGCACATTACTGATTTCTATATGTTAGCTTCTTTAATTCTTATCAGTGATCCATGAAGTAGAATTTATACATATATCCATATATTTGTGTATATATTCATATATATGTATATATAGATAGACAAATAAATAGAGAGATATTTCCATTTTACAGATGAGGAAACAGAAGTCAAGATTGCATACTACATGACTTACTTAACTTGCTATGACTATTCAGATAGCAATTATCAGAAATAGGCTTCTGTCTACCCCTATTTATTATCTCAAAGTCCATTCACTTTTAAAATATATCAAACTATATTTCATGATATATTTCAAAGTTATTATGATTTATCTGAAAAACTTAAACATTTATTTATGGATCAAATATCTTTTGAAATGTTTTCATATTTTGCTAATAGCATTTTTAAAAACCTTTTAGATTGTGAAGATAGGAGCCCTTAAATGATTTCAGGATGATAATCAGGCTTAGAATCAGTCTTCTTGAGAGATATTGTACAATAAAAAACTTGAGAGCTACATGTATGACCTATTCGATATAATTTACTCATAATGATAAATAAGGGTCGTCATATAAAAATTTCATTTGTGCTTAATACTTCCAGGTTTAGAACTGGCATTCTAAATGAAATGAAAATGCATAATGTGTGAGCTGGGGATTACTGAGAGAACCAGCCTGGCAGACACCTCTGGATATTAAAGCTGTGTGTTTACTGTGGGATAGCCTAAGAAAGCAACCAAGGCCCATTTTAATAAACAGCTACGGTGAATACAAGAGGCTCCTTCACCGGAAGCCTCCTCGCGTGGCAGCAGGGGGAGAAATAAATCAAATGTTGGCTCTCTACCCCAGTCTTACATCGCCTTGATTACAAGTGCTGTAATTTTAAAACAGAAGGTGACTGGTTCTTTTGGACCTTGACAATGGTATCTGAAATTAAACAACCCAGAGCAGGAAATGACAAATCGCTCCAATCCTTCTACACAGACTGGGGTATGGATACAGTGAAAATATATGACTCAGGACCAGGCAGAGGAATCTGACAGAGCTCATCTTTCTTCACTTATGCAGCTTTTAAAATTCAACACAATGTCATCATCTGTATTTCAAGGCAGAGGAGAAAAAGGATAGATATGTTCTAAAAAGTTTAGAAAGCAGATTACAATAATAACTAAGGAGGAAAGAAAAAAGGAGGACGACTTTTTTTTTAATTAGAGAAACCCCCCTTTCTCTCCAAAGAAAATAAGACTCACTCAGAATTTATTACATACCTTTTGTCATTCCTATTTTTAATGGGGCAAGGAGAAGGACAAAGTTTAGGGAGAAGTAATAGAGCCTGGACTAGGAGACCTGTAATGGTGAAATGAAGAGTTATAGAATTCTCTGTAAAAAGTGACTGGGGTAGAGACAAATTTGGGGTACTGAAAAATGAGATCTCAATTTCAAAGGCATTTACAATATTTGATGCTTTCAACTTTCTAGGAAGCAAAACCATTCTCTCTCTGCCTTTATGTTTTTATCTGTCTCTATCTCCTTGTCTCTGTTTCTCTCTGATTCCCTATCTCTGTCCATCACTTTGTCTCTGTCTCTAGATCATGTCACTCCTATATTTGGAAATGTTCAATGCTTCCAAGAACAATCAAATAAAATAAGACAAAAAGCAAAATGAAAGTAACAAAAACTCTTGAGTCAAGTATTCAAGACATGATTAACTCAAGTTAAGCTACTTCTTCAACCTTTTATAATAGTGCTGCCAGATGCACTGGAAAACTCAGCATCCTTATGCCCTTAAATTTCCTTCCCATTCTTTTTTTCTCTTCTCTTATTTTTATGTTTTTGCTCAAAAATCACATAATTTGAGAGCTAGAGGAGACCATCTAGTCTGATTGGAATCTGAAAAACAATCACCACACCAACATATCTTCACGTAGAAAACCTTTAATCCAATAAACAATTTGATGCCATAATCCAAGAAGGAAATAATATTTCTGTTCACTGTTGTCTTTAGTAAATAAGATGGCAAGAAATTGTTATCAGATAACCAGGTAGTATAGGTATAACAGTAATACAATACACATACACATACATACACAGACTTTACTATTTGTTTTTTGTCTCACAATCTGAAAATGTTAAGAGTTTAAAGGGACTTAAATCATCTTCACAAACATCCTCATTTTTCACTTGAGAAAACTCAAGTCCAAGCTAAAATTCTAATTATTGATTATTTTTTGTATTTACCTCTTAAAACATATTGTTAAAAGTTAGGAGACATTATGAAGGACAAAGGCAGAGTGGGAAAAAAATATTTCTCATCAATTAGCAAAATAAGACCACTAGTTAGAATAGTAGATAAAGTACTAAATTTGAAGCCCAGAAAACCTAAGCTTGCATTGTGTCTCAGATTAGTTGTGCAACCTTGACCAAGTCACTTGTTTGTGCCATGTTTCAAGAAAATTGTGGGTGGGGTCATTCATTCACAGATCCCATCCACTTCTAAATCTGTAATCCTCTGAATCAATAATAACTATTTTAAAATACTGTATTGGGGTTAGAAATCCAGAGAATAAAACAATACCTAATCTTAAGAAGTTTGCATTCTAATGAAGAGTTAACAAAATTGTATTTGAGTATATGTGGAATAAATATAATTATATGCAAGCTAGTTAAATATAAAGGAAACTGAACACTATGACACTAACAAATGGGGGAGAATCAGGAAAGATTTTACGAGGAAGACGGTGTTTCCATGAACATTGCAAGAACAGAAAGATGGGATTTTATAAAGTATAAATAAGGGGAAACTCACTATTCCACTCTCCCTAACAGCTCTTTCAAACCCTCCAATCCTTCAGGCTCACAACCTGGGAGTCATCTTTGATTCCTCACTATCTCCCACTCCCCATATCCAATCTTTTGCCAACATTTGTTGATTCTTATTTCATCATCTTGCAAATATGTCTCCATCTTTCCTCTGCTACTGCTACCTCTCTGATATACTTGGACTATTGCAAAAGTATGTTGGGAAGTGGATTTTGGGCATGTGTGATGGCCAATGCAAAGGCAGAGGGGCTAAGAGATAAATGCGGGGGTGCTCATCAATTGGGGGAATATCTGAATAAGTACATGAATACTATGGAATATTATTGTTCTGTAAGAGTCCATAAATGGTCAGAATCTAGAGACGCATGGAATGACTTACAGGATCTGATGCTGAGTGTAGGGAGCAGAATCAAGAGAATGATAGACATAAGCAACAGCAAGGTGAGATGATCAACCTTGATGGAAGTAGCTCCTCTCAAGAGATATTGTACAATAAAAAATCTTGAGAGCTACATGTATGACCTATTCCATATAATTTACTCATAATCATAAATAAGGGGTCGTCAGAGAGCTAGGACAATGCATTAGACTGGCTATGGCAATGCTATTCCCATCCAGGGGAAACAAAACAAAACAAAACAAAAAAAACATCCTTCAGAATCTGATAAACACATTATAAAAACTGTCTTTGATGTAGCTCTTTCCTTTTAAATTTAATTCCTCATACCAAAAATTGCTAATCTGTGAACAAGTTTTAAAAATATGTATGTGCAATATTAACCTAACTGTTCACCACTAAGGGGCATGGGGTAGGAAGGGAGGGTGGAAGGAAATTTTTTAACTTAAAAAAATATATATATATGTATATGGGTGAATATTGAATAAACCTTCTATAATGTGTATTTGGAAAAATAAAATATCAATTTAAAAAAAGAGAGATAAAGGTTGGTAAGGGAGGAGCAGAGAAAAGACCAGATTGGATAAACTGCCAAGTACCAGAAGTGGAAGAATGTCTAAGGTATCTTTAAAGAGACATTGGAGGTCAGTGTGTGAAAGTTTTTAAAAACTAAACCAAAGACAAGAGACTGACAGTTCCCTGCTCAGAGATTCAAAGGGAGGCTTAATCTTTGAAGTGGTCAAACAATTTTTTTTAGACAAGAAGATACATCTTAGTGTCCCAAAATAGGCGTATGCTATTCCATTCTCCATCTATATATTTGTTAAAATTTGTAGAGATCCTGACCAAAGAAGGATGTTTTAAGTTCCTACTATGTTATAAAATAATGAAATTCTCATAAAATTTTGAAAAACTCAATTTTTTCAGTTCATAAAGAGTGAATTTATGACTTGTTACTAGAGAAAGTAACATATTATTGGAGAAATCAGGAGGAAAGATGATGCATAGTGGAACTTCCTAGTTCTTACATAGGAGCTGACAAATTTTCAAGATTACAATTTCAAGGGGAATTTAGACTCCAGCTAATCAAATATTTAATAAACTTTAGTCACCTGTATCATAAATCTAATAAATGGTTATGATCCTCTGCTTGAGAACTACTAGTGATAGAAAATCCACTTCTTTGGCAGACCATTTCACTTTTTGATAACTATTTGCTAGGAAGATTTCATTTATATTCACCTTAAATCTGACCCCTTTACTTACTGTTTCATGTTTTTTTTTTTTCCTTCTGGGCTCAAATGGAATAAATCTAGTATCTCTTCTAATAGGGTTCAGTGGTACAATGGAAAGATAGTTTGATCTGGTCTCAAAGAAAATTGAAGCCAAATCTGCTCTGTTGCTCACTACCTTGGATAAATGATTTGACCTCTCTTCAGACCTCAGTTGGGTCATCTGAAGTATTTTCTACCCGTAATGTCTCATTTAGTTCTAAACTTTC
Source organism: Macrotis lagotis (assembly GCF_037893015.1). Lineage (NCBI taxonomy): Eukaryota > Metazoa > Chordata > Mammalia > Peramelemorphia > Peramelidae > Macrotis > Macrotis lagotis. The sequence goes on along the minus strand of NC_133663.1, from coordinate 34,495,942 downwards.
TTTTTTTTTGTACTTAAAGTTTTTATTTATTTTGAGTTTTATCATTTTTCCCCTAATCTTACTTCCCTCCCCCCCCCCACCCCGCAGATGGCAATTTGTCAGTCTTTACATTGTTTCCATGGTATACATTGATCCAGATTGAATGTGATGAGAGAGAAACCAAATCCTTAAGGAAGAAACATAAAGTCTCAGAGATAGCAAGATCATACAATAAGATATCAGTTGTTTTTTTCCAAATTAAATTTAATAGTCCTTGGTCTTTGTTCAAACTCCACAGTTCTTTCTCTGAATAGGGATGGTATTCTCCATTGCAGACAGCCCCAAATTGCCCTTGATTGTTGCACTGACAGAATGAGGAAGTCCATCAAGTTTGATCATCGCCCCTATGTTGCTGTTAGGGTGTATAGTGGTTTTCTGGTTCTGCTCATCTCGCTCAGCATCAGTTCATGCAAATCCCTCCAGGCTTTCCTAAATTCCCATACCTCCTGGTTTCTAATAGAACAATAGTGTTCCATGGCATATCTATACCACAGTTTGCTAAGCCATTCCCCAACTGAAGGGCATTTACTCGGTTTCCAATTCTTTGCCACCAGAAACAGGGCTGCTATGAATATTTTTGTACAAGTGATGTTTTTACCCTTCTTCATCATCTCTTCAGGGTATAGACCCAGTAGTGGTATTGCTGGATCAAAGGGTATGCACATTTTTGTTGCCCTTTGGGCATAGTTCCAAATTGCTCTCCAGAAAGGTTGGATAAGTTCACAGCTCCACCAATAATGTAATAGTGTCCCAGATTTCCCACAACGCTTCCAACAATGATCGTTATCCTTTCTGGTCATATTGGCCAGTCTGAGAGTTTATGGGGTAGTATTTCAGAAATGCTTTAATTTGCATTTCTCTAACAAGTAATGATTTAGAGCAATTTTTCCATATGACTATGGATCATTTTGATCTCCTCATCTGTAAAAATTACCTTTGCATATATTTTGACCATTTGTCAACTAGGGAATGGCTTTTTATTTTTTTAAATATGGCTCAGTTCTCTGTATATTTTAGAAATGAGTCCTTTGTCAGGAACATTAGTTGTAAATATTGTTTCCCAGTTTGCTACATTTTGTTTGATCTTGGTTACAATGGTTTTGTCTGTGCAAAAGATTTTTAATTTAATGTAATCAAAATCATCTAGTTTATTTTTGGTGATGTTTTCCATCTCTTCCTTAGTCATAAAACTTCTCCCCTTTCTATAGATCTGACACTAAAACTAGTCCTTGATGTTCTAGTTTGTTTATATTATTGGTTTTTATGTCTAAATCCTGTAACCATTTGGATCTTATCTTGGTATAGGGTGTGAGGTGTTGGTCTAATGTAAAGTTCTTCCATACTAACTTCCAATTTTCCCTGCAGTTTTTATTGAAGATAGAGTTTTTATTCCAATAGCTGGACTCTTTCAGTTTATCAAAGCAAATTATTATAATCATTTGCTGCTATTGCACCTAGTCTATCCCACTGATCCACCACTCTATTTCTTAGTCAATACCAGACAATTTTGATGACTGATGCTTTATAATATAATTTTAGATCAGGTAGAGGTAATCCACAGTCTGCACTTTTTTTGCATTTAATCCATGGAATGTTTTGACTTTTTATTACCATATGAATTTACTTACAACTTTGTCTAACTTATTAAAGTGATTTTTTGGAATTTTGATTGGTAGTGCACTAAACAGGTAGTTTAGTTTCAGTAGAATTGTCATTTATTATAATTAGCTCGACCTATCCATGAGCAGTTGCTGACTGCCCAGTTATTTAAACCTGATTTAATTTGTGTGAGAAGTGTTTTGTAATTGTTTTCAAAAAAGTTTCTGAGTCTGCCTTGGCAAATAGACTACCAGGTATTTTATATTGTTTGAGGGTTACTTTTCTCTTTCTAGCACTTCCTGCTGTATCTTGCTAGTAATATATAGAAAAGTTGAGGATTTATGAGGGTTTATTTTATATCCTGAAACTTTGCTAAAATTGCTAATTGTTTCCAATAGTTTTTTGAATGAGTTCTTGGGATTCTGTAGGTATACCATTATGTCATCTGAAAAGGGTGAGAGTTTTGTCTCTTCCTTCCCAATTTTAATTCCTTCAATTACTTTTTCTTCTCTAATTGCTGAAGCTAACATTTCTAATACAATATTGAATAGTAGTGGTGATAATGGGCATCCTTGTTTCACCCCTGATCTTACTGGGAATGCCTCTAGCCTCTCCCCAATGAATATAATGCTTGTTGATAGTTTCAGATAGATACTGCTTATTATTCTAAGGAACAGTCCATTTTATTCCTATACTCTGTAGTGTTTTTTTTTTTAGTAGGAATGAGTGCTGTATTTTGTCAAAAGCTTTTCCAGCATCTATTCATACAATCATATAATTTCTGATAGGCCTGTTGATATAATTAATAATACTAACAGTTTTCCTAATATTGAACCAACTCTGTGTTCCTGGGATAAATCCTATTTGGTCAAAATATAATATCCTAATGATAATTTGTAATTGTTTTGCTAAGATTTTATTTAAGATTTTTTGCATCTATCTTCATTAGGGAGATAGGTCTATAATTTTCTTTCTCTGTTTTAACTCTTCCTGGTTTAGGTATCAACACCATATTGGTGTCATAGAAAGAGTTAGGCAGAGCTCCATCTTCCCCTATTTTGTCAAAGAGTTTATATAATTCTAAACTTTCTCACAATAAACTGAATCAATGAAATGCTTGAAAAAGGCTATTGTGCCAATTTCTCAAGTTTGCCAGGCTAAAGATCACTTTTCAACCAATCTTCTCCTATTCTGAACTTGAGACTTTTGATGATACTGATTTTTCTTCTCTGGGAATTCTCCAGTTTCTCTTGAGTCCTTCCAAAGTGTGGTGCACAGAAATGAGTATTTAATCTTAGTGTTTATGATTTATCTCCTACATTTCTGACACTTTAAAGCAGTCATAGGTGAGAAAAAGTAGATTTCCTGCTACCCAAACCAAGACCATATTAAATTAAATCTTCAAAGATGAGGAGCTCAATCCACTAAAATTATTATGTAAAGTTCATTTTCAATTGTTTTTCAAAATTAAATGCATTTTGTGTCATATATATGTATATATATACATATATTCATTTACCCAGAGGATCGATTATAGGAGAATTCTTTTGGGTTTTTTATGTCAAAGTTGTTCAGATTTTTAATTTTCTTATATTTATATATACCATCTTTTTTGATATATATAATCTAATCATGTCAAAAGACCCATGATTTCATTCCCATATATATTCCATCAATTCTTCTTCTTTGAAGTGCAGTGGAAAGTTTTGTTCTTCTAAAGATATTCATCATCTTGTGGTCAGTTTTTTGGATAGGGATCTCCTCCACAAATAGCTAAGCTGGTTCTATGGTGACACAAGTTCCGGTTGTTGTGTTTAACAGAATCATAGGATTTCAAGCCGAGTCTGGACCTGGGATAACATCAAGTCTCTATTCCTCAATTATCAGATTAAGAAATTAAGGCTCAAAAAGTTCAAGTAGCTTGGGCAGAAAGGTAATCATCTGAACTATATCTGAACTCACATCTCCTGGCCTCAGATGAATGAATCTGTCATTAATGAGGGCAAATCAGATTATCTGTTCTGTCAACAAAGTTATTAGTATACTTGTATACATATTTCATTTAAAATGAGTTTGGGGAATAGAAATACACATGGATAATATGTGCATGTATACATGGAGATAAAGTGGATCTGATGTTCTATCTGTATATGTGAGGAGGAAATTCCATTCATTGATGTAGGTAAGCATCTACTTTACAACTTAAAGATTTAATTGCTGTTTTTCAGCCATTCACCTATTTGGAGTTTTCTTGGCAAAGATACTAGAATGGTTTGCCATTTCCTTCTCCAGCCCTTTTTGCAGATTAGGAAACTGAGACAAATGAGGTTGAGTGACTTGTTCAATGACACAGAACCAGTAAATGTCCAAGGCTGGATTTGAAATCAGGAAGATGAGTCTTCTTGACTCAAGGTCCCTTACTCTATCTTATTATGTTACCTTAGAGTCATAAACAGCTGCCTAAAGAACTAAGAGATTAAGCAGTAAGTTCAGATTTGTATATTCTTGTTTTGAGGCCTGGGAGAGATATCTACTGTGACATGCAGAATATCTATCTATCATCTATCTATCTATCTATCTATCTATCTATCTATCTATCTATCTATCTATCATCTATCTATCTATCTATGATTCTATATATCTATACATCTATCCATCCATCAATCTCTTTCTTTCCACCTATCTATATTTATAAAACTAGAAACACAAAGATAGACAGACATATGTTAATATATTTATATGTGGAAAGAGAAGGAGAAAGAGAGAGAGAGAGAGAGAGAGAGAGAGAGAGAGAGAGAGAGAGAGAAAAGAGAGATAGAAAAGAGAAGCGAATGAGGATTGAGATGCTATATAGTATTTTCCTATTTCCCAATTCTACTTCAGAAACATGATTCCAAATTTCTGTGCTCTCTTAACAATCTCTAATACTTCACTCTTATATATTCTCTAGATAATATTTTTAGCACTATTGTAGAACTCACACAGGGCAAGCACCCATAAGGGGTCCAGAAGATGTGATACTGAGAGAACCTGAAGTTCTCTCTTAAAAACTTGAGGATTGATTGTACAGAGTGGGACACACTGGCACAAGACTGCCCAGCATGGTGTGCCCAAATCAATGAGGGTGCTGTGCTCTATGAGAAAGGCAAAACTGAAAGAGTTCAAAGGAAATGTGACATACATAAGTTTAGAGTACCCAACCCAGGTGTGCCTGACCTGTGGTAGAGCATTCCGAGCTTGTATTTATCTGATCACCCATAGGTGGACATACCGTAATTTGCCTCAAGCACAGTAATGTCATTTTGGTCTTCTATGATAATGAAGGACAAGAACCAAACTAATTATAGTTGTCCTAACAATATTTCGAGGTCATGGCTCAAGTCAAAATCATCATGTCCTCATCAATGGTGCTTCTTCCAATTTTTTTCTTTCTTCCATAGAATATCATAGTCATTGTCTCAATATTTTCCTTCATTTCATATTTCCAATAAATTTTCACATTTATCAGTCTTATTTTCTGTTTCTCAAGGAATGTGCATATTTATTGTGGGATTTGAAATACTTTCCAACTATGAAAATTTATTACTCTTTCCTTATTCTTTATTACGATCCTATTTGAATTCTTTTACTCTGGGTTTCACTTAACAAATCATCTTACCCATTACTTTAATCATGTTAATTCTTTGCTAAGGAATTATAATGACAATAATGACTAAACTCCACACCCTGTTTTTCATGGCCCTCCACTATCTCCCATTCATATTTCTCCTACATCTTTCCAACCTGACCACGGTTTTCCTGAACAAATGGGAATTTGACTCATGAACTCAATGTTGCCTGACAGGAGCTGCACTTAATAACTAGTTTCTTTCCCTTATACTGAAAGTTGCTGCAGCAGAAAAGACTTAAGTCATTGAGCAAAGATCTGTGCTTTCAGTTTTCCGCCAAGCTCCAATGGCCCCTGATTGCTAATGCTTTCCCTTGTTCTACTGCCCCAGTAAACTGTATTAGTGTGCCAGTGTTATCCTTTGGGATAATACAGTAGGTAAAATAATCATCAACTAAGCTATTTAGAAGACTATAGACATGCTCTCTTTCAAAAGTATGTTCATTGGAGCCTCAGTGGATCTCTGCTATCATTAATATAGACGTTCCCTCCATGGAACAAAGAATAAATGATCCATGGCTTTTGATTTTTTGGATAGCTCTTGTCTATTCCACTGCTTCAGGAAGACTAAGAGAATAGCAATTGAGGTGTCCCTTTGCTTTTACCAGATAACTATCCCATTGCCTCTTTGAAATAAAGATTGTCAGGATGATAATTTAGACTGTGGAGTAAGGGAGAATAGTCATTTATAATATGTTTTAGCCCACTAATACATGCCATTTTTCTCTATTAACATAGAATATTGATTCTTTGGATTTTTTTGTTTTTGATATTTGAAAAAACTGAATAATCATTAAAATTATTAACAATAATAATAATGATATCAGCATTTATGAGCTCTTTAACTTTTGCAAAGGGCTTTGCATATTATCTCATTTGAATTACAAAAGGTTCTTTGCTTTCCCAAAGAATTACACCAAGAATTTCTATAAATAATTAGTCTTTTTTTGAAAACTACATTTCACTTATAAAAATGTAACACTTTACTAATGTAGAGAACTAAACATTTTTATGAATACTTTTCTCCCAGACAATGATATTAATATGAATATATGACACGTGTATTCCCTAGAATACATAGTTATTATAAAGTGCCTCTAAGATTTCAAGGTTAGTGTATTTATATAGCCAATATGGTAAATAGCTATATCACATTCATCATCTATTCACACTTAAACTCTTCCATGAGTTCCACCAAAAATACTGCTGACTATTGAGTTCCTGTCATGTGGTATCACATGCTCATATTTTCTTTCTCACGAATTATGCTGATGTTTAAAACTGCAGTTTTCTAAGTGATAAGTAACATCTGCAGGAAATATGAAGCTGGTTCACAGTCTGTCTTTTCCAAAGCAGTGCAAAATTTTACTGATGGTACTCGTTAAAGAATATAAATTTAACCCAAAGTTAGAGAAGGTTTATTGAAAATGGATTTGTATATATATATATATATATATATATATATATATATATATATATATATATATATACACACATTAGATAATTGGACAATATATCTTATCTGCTCCGATCTGTTTTTTTGAATCCTGTCATCTAAAACTATATATTCACAGAAAACATTTATCTTATGAATAGAATAGTTTTTTATCATTAAATTGTTGCATGCCTAAAATATCATGAAACATAGGTATGTCATAGAAATAGCCTTGAATTCAGAAGCAAAGGATGTGGATGTGTTTTGTTGATTCCAAGTCATTTCAATAATTTCAAATTTAATTTCTAACTCCTCCTATAGACATTTGAATTCTATTTTAAAATGTACTCTTCTCTTGTGTTTGATAATTATGCTCAATGACCCTAACCTCAGAGATGATTACTACAGAGAGATGGAATACTAAGCTTAAATATATTTAGAGGTTCAAGGCTGAACTTTCCTAAATAAGTATGGTGCTGAAATGCTATGTAAAAATGTCATGAGTGAAATGAAGGATCTGAAGTGTAAAGTCTTTTTTTTAGGTTTGTGCAAGGCAAATGGGGTTAAGTGGCTTGCCCAAGGCCACACAGCTGCGTAATTATTAAGTGTCTGAGACCAGATTTGAACCCAGGTACTCCTGACTCCAGGGCCGGTGCTTTATCCACTGCACACCACCTAGCCACCCCTGTCTTCTTTTTTCTCTGCCTTATAAAATGTCTATTTAAGATCATTTAAAAAAGAAAACAAAGATGAACAGATTTTATTGGCGAATAATGCCTATTGATTTGAATTTAAGCACATAGTAAAACTCCAGACATGGAGTCGGGAAAACTCAGTTTCCTCAATTTTAATCAGGAATCAGACACTTACTAGCTCTGTGAACCTATGCAAGTCATTTAATTCTCATCTGTAACATGAACCAGGAAAAAAAAAATGAACTGAGCAAGCCACCCCAGTATCTCTGACAAGAGAGTTCCAACTGAGGCCTCAAGAAGTCATTCATGATTAAAACTGACTGATCAACAAATATTTTCCAAATTGATATGGCCAATTGATCTCACTGGCACCAAGAACTGAATCTGAGATTTGCCTCTCACACATAGGCAATCTTGGGTAAGGAACTTAGAACTTTCTAAGACTATCTACTGCAAAAGAGTTGCCCATCTGTTCTGGTAGAATTTCTTCACTACTACTTCTTTATATTATTGGAAGGACAAATCTAGATAAAAACTAAACAAAATGATAAATACTTGTGATTTACTTTATTTAAAAGTAAATTTATTATGAAAAACATGTGTTTTTAATATGAATTCAAATATACTTGTCCATGGATATATGTGTGCACACAGATAAATAAACACACACACACACACACACACACACACACACACACACACACACACATGTATAACCAGAAGATCAAGGAAGCCAAAAGAAAGGTAATTACTGAACTGTATTATTCAAAGTCATAATCATCAGTAAGTAGGAGCAGTGTTATCTAAAGTTATGTTCCAACACCATGAATGACAACAGACAAAATGTGTGAATACACAGTCTCTATGTGATAAGGATAATAATCAATGTTTGTTGAAATGTTTGAATGATCCAACTTTGTCATATGAAGTGCAGACACATGAAATTTTTGCAGGAGTAAGAGTACATCAAATTTAGGCAAAGTTGAGTTTAGTTTCACCTGTCAGGATCTTTCCTCTTGAAGGGCAGCTAGGAGGAACAAGATAGATATTCAAAGTGGTATGATCTCTGCACAAAGTTCATAAATACTCAAAATTGTAAAGGAACACAATGGTACGAGTTCCACCCCCAGCTGAACATGAATCCTCTTGATTAGTGGGAGGCAAGTAGTCAACTAGCCATTGCTTGAAGACTTCAGGTACTAATATGGATGCTCTAATCCTTATATCTAGCCTGATACTCTACCCCTTGGTCCTGTTCTAGTCCTCTAGGGTAGAAGAAAACAAGACTAAGTCATCTATATGACAGTTCTTAAAATACTTAAGCATAATTCATCATACTACCAGCTACTTCCCAACTTTTCTCCATTCTAGGATTAATGTATTCAGTTTCTTCAAATATTTTTCATCTCTCAGCTCTCTTGACAATTTCCAATTTATCGATTAATTTTCTAAAGATGACAAAAAAGAAAAAAAAGACATGGTCTTCAAAAGAGTTGCATCCTATTGGGGGCAGTCACAATGAAACAGAGAAGAAAATAGCTGTGTCTATTTATTATCAGGACTGAGTAGAGTGGAAATATCAACTCCTCATTCTTAAACACCATACTCGATATTCATTCAATTTTATCCTTGAATTTATCTTTCTTAAATTAATGGGTTCTTATCCCTTTATACATAATGGGGCCATAAGGAAATCTGGTGAAATCTAGGCACATTTTCTTTGAACAATGTTTACATATATGTATATGTATATGTATATGTATATGTATATGTATGTATATATATACAAAATAAAATAAATAGAATTCAAAATAAAATATGTTTATTGGAAATTTCATTACCCATAAAAAAATTCACTAACCCGATATTAAAAATTCCTGTCATCCCTCTTTTTCATGGACGCATGAAACCACCCCATCTCTTTGTATTTGATTCTTTCACTTTATATCATGGGATAAAGCCCTGATAGTAATGTCTATAATTTATTTATAATGCAGACAGTAAATGGCTATCATTCAAAGTGTTCATTCAAAAAATATGTGGACCATATCACCAACATTTCTTTCTTTTCTTGTTCTGTGTCATTTATATTTTGGACTAAAGAGAGATATTGCAATTCTTAATGTGTGAATAAAATTCATTGAAAGGTCCTAGTAATGTATAAATGGTCCTTTGGACAAGAAAAGGCAAAACAAAGCTATTCATCAATTGTCATCTCTGAAAGCAATACTCTGATGTCTTTAAAATAACCTTCGCTCTGTAACATTTTTTTTAATCCAGCAGATACTTAACTCTTCTGACAACCCAGGCACCTCAAACAGTTGTTTGTTCTATTTGAAATTATTAAGAGAAACCCCATTCATTCTTTTTTCTAACACATTCTTTTTGGAGGACTATTAGCAATAATTGGTGATTTAATATTTTCCCCTTCTGGCATATTAGGTAACACATTCAGCAGAGAGAGAGGTGCTAATTTGAGAAAGCTTTAGAATTTATTTTGCTAATATAATTTTATATGATTTTCATCTACTTTTTTCTTTGACTGAGTCAAATTCAGAAATTAGTATCCCTAACAGGTGTGGGTTATTCAGTCAAGAATATCTTTTTTGGAGTTACCAAAATCATGGTAAAGTGATAGAAGATGAAGTATAATGTATCAGATCTGACAATAAGTGTCATAAGACCTTCTTTTACACTACCTTTTCCTATTTTCTCCTATCCCCGACAAATGAAACAATTTCATCTCAGTGGCAGTTTCATCCACAGGAAACTAAAATAACCTTTAACTCCTTTCAATGCATGCCTAATGGATAGACAAGTCTGGAAATTTAAAGTACTTTTAAAACAAAGGGCCTAGTAAATCTGATGTCTAACTCTCAGTTGAGATGAGAGGTCACAGAAAAAGGAAGACAGTATTAAAAACTTGTTTGGATCGGAGCAGACAAGTATTGTCATGACATAGTGATACTGCGGGCAATGGAAGTGTTACCTACAGCAGCTGGGAACTTAGTGGCCAGAAACATGTCTCTAATTTAAGTTCTCAGGAACACAAAGTCCATTTCCGCCTAGACTTGAAGCTGTAATATTTTTTTTGTAAAATGGTCATTTTTCAAGTGTCCCCAATGACTATGTGCATCATGGTGTCCTTTCCCAGAAACACATTGGCCTTGCCACAAAAGGGCATTTGAATCTGCAGATATGTAGTGATATTTATTTAAATATATATGCATATAAAACATGAGTCTAAAAAATCTTAGATATTAGATACAGCTATTTTCTGCTCTGTATACGTTTGACTGGCCCCAATAAGATGTAACCCTGTAAAGGGTAAAGGCAATGTGGTTTTTCCCTTTTTGTCTTCTTATCCCATTAACTATGCCTGGAAACACAGTAGGCAGTTCAAAATGATCATTGAATAATGAAAGAAGCTTCAAATTTAAAATACAAAGTTCAAAATCCTTCTAGCAATCAAATAATGCACTATGAATCCTCACTGAAATCTCACCAATTGGACAGTAGAGTCCGAAAATATATTGGATTTTGTAAATCTATTATCCAAAGAACTAATGAGGTATTGGAGATAAGTTTACATGAAGAATACATCTTGGCCTAAATCTGTAACAAAAATTTGTTTTCAGGGAAACAGTTTTAAAGGCCACTGCCATTCTTCATTACATATAATATTTGATCTTCCCCAATAAAAACATAACTACAAGTTCAGAAATATAATCAATGATTAGCAAAAATTAATGATAACTGAGGGTATTTATTTATCAGAAAAAAAAAGACTTTAAGTGATTAGTCATTAAGTCTATTTGTACATGACCTGAAAGTAAAGCTGGGGATGCTGAGGAAGATGGCCAGAGAAGATAGGCAGAACCCTGCCTAAAGAGTGAAGGAATCATTCACTTTACCATATAAAGCATCCATGTAGAATGACATGGATAGACCCTACTCTGTTGATTTAAATTTTCTTCTCCATAGTTCATTTACATTTTCTGGATGGTTGTTGTGTTATCTACATGAGGGATGGCAAACTCCATTACAAAACTACTAAGTGTGTAACTATATTAAAATGTAATTGGAAAATGGACATCAAAACAAATAAAATATAATACAACATAAATAATGTCAATTTGTAGTTTTCTAGGTCAATATGCTTCCAGCTGGGATTTGCTTTGTTTCAGTTTGACACCATATCTTTACTCTAGCATTTCACCTATTTTTCAGGAATCCTGCCATGAGTTACCCAGGGAGTGCACAGAAAATGAGTTGCTATATCTCAGTATGGTATTTTTTAAAATCACATTAGATAACATTTATAGTAACCCTACGAAAATAAGGTGACATTTCTCTTTCAATGAGATGTGATTCGTAGAAAAAAATAGCAAGGAGAACTGTCTTTCTCACTGGATATCTTCTACGTTTTTATGAATGACCAAAAAAGTCATAACATCTCCTTACAACTAAAGATGAAACCACTTGCCTTTTATTTCTTCCCCAATCTTAAATTAGGGACCTATTTCAATAATTTCCCAGAGGTCACATGATCTCAGGGTGGGATGTAGCCTCAGAGAACCATCTAATTGAACATGACCTTAAAGAAGCAGCCCTTCTCTTATATTCCTGGCAAGTAGTCGCAGAACCTTGGGGGATGAAACTCCATTGAGGAGAGATCACCTCCCATGGCGGTCTGCTCAACTTACAGATAGCTTTCGTTGTAAGCAAGTTGTTGTTCTTGCCAATTTTAGTCTACGTATATGCAACATTCACCCATTACTCCGAGATATGCCTTATGGAGAAAAGTCGACACTTCAGAAAGACCTATCTGCACTCTATTTTTTTTTATTCCAAGGCTAAACATTCATTTCCTTCAATTGTTACTTATATCACATGAACTGTCCTGTCTGCGCTTCTTGGAACATTCTACAGATCATCAATGTTCTTCTAAACATTCAGCAACTGAAACTGAACAAAATAGTTCCAAAATGGTCTGGATAGGGGAAAAAATAGAGTAGGATTATCATGTATTTAGTTGTAGACACCATTCTTCTCATAATCAGAAGATTTATTTCATGTATATAACAGAAATGAATGAAAGCTAATTTATAGAGATGAATTCTAATAAGACTATGTAGATGAAGTTAATTTTTAAAAATCAATGGCCTAACAAGTCATCATACAAACAGCCCTAACAACCTATCCTAAAATAAATAGAGTAAAATACAACTTATGACAGACCTTCCCTTATTTAAAATACAAAACAGTAATGCCTTTTGTTAAAGAAGAAATAACTTCTCAGAATGAGGCAGTCTGGGTTGACAAGATCCATTTATCCAGAGGCAGGAAGGGAAACTTCAAGAAAGAAAGAACCAGGGAGACTGACAAATAACTCCTCACATGTGACCACTGAAGACCAAAAGAATTTTTACCAGCAATCTGTATATACTAATCTTGTTTACATATAATGTGTTTATTCAGGGATGACTAAGGTCTGTTTACCCCAGGTTGATGTAGCTATGTAGGACCCTTATTCTAACTAAATAAGAAATCATATTAGTCTCAATGTATACGAATCACTCAGGTCAATGGGAATACTGGAAAAACTGACCATGCCCAGTGTGATTTCAAGGGGATGGAGAATTGTTCCAAGAAGAATAAATAGCTCGATCATAGCATATCTCATGTCCAACCCCTACCCTTTTGTTCTAATATCAATCCTTGATAATATGGAAAAGTTCAATTGAATTCAACAAGCATTTCTCCAAACACTATGTCCAAGGAACTACATTTGAATCTGGTCATATAAAGACAAAAGTGAAATAATTCTTACCTCCAAGAATCATACATCCTACATATGTACCCAGTAAAATAAAATCATGGTGTTCAGAAAACGGTTTCATGAGGGCAAGAGGATCCAGAGAATCCTAAAATGTCGTTCAGAGGAGACAGTACTTTGCTTTGAAGAATGTTAAGGATTTTTTGAGGTTGAAGGGAGAGAAAAAAGGCTTCCCCCAAATGGGAACCAGTCTCTGCAAAGGTCCAGAGGTGGGAAATGAAATATTTTGCTTTTATACAGCTGAATTATTATATACAGCTCAATTCATGTGAATGAATAGGTGCTTTTTATATCTTTTCAATTTCAATAGTGCTTATTACAGAGATCCTGTCACTAAAACTTTAAGAGAATTGTTCTTCATAATTCAGTTTTTCTCACAAATAAAAATGGATACATTTACCTTCACGAAGTAGGTTCTTTACAATGTCTTTCACCATATGAGACTCAATATAGTTTAGATATACACTTACATTCAACAGATTTCCTAGTATCTCAGAAGAATACATGAATCAGAATCAGAACAAGCACAGTTGGATGAATTAAATATGATAGTGTCCTCTTAATTTTATCATTTTTATGTTGAGTGTTTTGGGGAACTGAAAAATTTCCATAATAGGAATTATAAAAAAGCCACTTATTCCATAATATATGTAAAGGGAATTTTAAAGGTTCAAAGAAGATATTAAGATCTATTATGTAAATACATTGTAGCGATTTCCCTAAGTTATATTACAACGCCTTTTCAAAAATGAATATCATTCTACCCAGTAGATCAATAGGGGGTTCTTAGTGCATTTCCTAAGTAATTATATATCCAGAATCCCCTTTGCCATTGTGAATGGCAATACTGAGCAGAGAGGTTTTTAAGGGTATTCAGAACTTCTCCCTAACTTATCAGAGATGATCAATTTCTCATCCATTTTAAGTGAAATGTTTTGCAGCTTTGTGTGACTTGTAGATCTCTCATTTGAAGTTTCTCTTGAGATAGAAGTCTATATCTTGGGATACAGAAAAGATTCATGGCTATGTTAACAAAACTAAGGATCCCTTATCTATATGTTCCTATTTGTTGAAAGAGTCAACATTGAGAAAAAAATTAGCAGACAGTTCCTTGGTCGTTCCCAAATCCAGAAAAATCTCACCACTGTAGAACATCTCAGAGGTGATCAACCCAAATATATGAACAAGGATTTTCATAACAAATTATAATGAAAATCTAATACATCTAAATGATTCTCTCTAGATAGTCTTTCCTATTTTACAACAATTCTTACTAGTAATAAAATTTTTTTCTTAAAATTTGATGAAATCTAGCATTTTGTATTTTCAACTCACATTTCTTTATTCTTCCTGCTGGGGCAAAGGGAAAAATGTCAAATCTTACATCCTTATGACAGCCCTTTAAATTATTTGAAGACAGTTATTATGTTCTGCCTAAAATATCTCTTTTCCAGGCTAAACATCACCAATTCCTTCAACCTATCATCTCATTTTGTGAAATTAACTCAGCTAGTTACACTTAAGCTGTCCAGAATGGATTTTCACTATATTCTACATTGTTTTGTATTATCTATTAACAATTTGCATTACGAAGTATAATTCTTCAGAATGTCAAATCTTCACAAGAGAATAAATGACACAAGAGAATGTCCAATGACATCCTTGTACATGGATGAACAGCATATTAAAATAGGCATCTTGAAGCAAACAGATGGATTTCTAGGGGTCTGTGAATTTGAAATAAAAAAATTATATCTATATCTTGAATATGTCTGTATTTATTCAAATATGTATATAGATATATATGTGCATTGTGATTAAATACAAGGGCATTCAAGTTAATTAAATACAAAAGAGATTGACATCTAGGACATGAGCAGTTGGGGAATCAGAAAAGGTTTCAAATAGAAGATACTGTTGAGGTCCATAGAGTGAAAAGGAAATATATTCTAGACCTGAGGCAAAGCTTTTTTTTAAAGGCAATCAAAGTAGACAACATATTCACAACAAACATATTTTTGATTTAAACTATATAGCAAAATTAAAATTGAAATCCAACAGCAAAATTTTGCAAAGAACTCCTTATTCCTATTTAAATTGAAAATGAGGGGCGGCTAGCTGGCGTAGTGGATAAAGCATTGGCCTTGGAGTCAGGAGTACCTGGGTTCAAATCCGTTCTCACACATTTAATAATTACCTAGCTGTGTGGCCTTTGGCAAGCCACTCAACCCCGTTTGCCTTGAAAAAATCTAAAAAAAAAAAATGAACACATGTTTAGTAGAAAGGAGGATCTTCTTCTTTTTAGTATTTTGTTGTTGTTCTTCAGTTGTTTCAGTCATATCTGGCTCTTCATGATCACATTTGTTTTTTCTTTGCAAATGTTACTAGAGTCATTTATTGCTTTCATTTATAGGTCATTTTACAAAAGAGGAAACTGAGGTAAACAAGAATCGATGGTCACTTCGCTAATAAGTATCTGGGACTTGAACTCAGGTCATTTCGAAGATGTTTACATGCTATTCACACTATTGACTCCTAATAATATAGAACAGAATGATATTTGAAAATATCCCCATCAAAAATCATTTAAAAATACCATGCTCAAGGCAAAAAGTGACATTTCTAAATTTTATTAGTTATATTAAAAATAAAATCATAAAAAATACACACATTTTACAAATTTGAATATATCATATTGGTATGTCTAACCAGGAGCAATGGAAATGGGACAATGGAAAAAAGTCCAGAATTTGGATTCAAGGTATCTGAGTTCAAAAACCCATCTCTGCCACCTAATTTCGTCCTTTGGCAAAACATTTAATATCTTGGTGGAACAGTGGATAAAGCAGCAGCCCTTGAGTCAGAAGGACCTCAGTTCAAAACTGGCCTCAGATAATAATTAACTAGTCATGTGATCTTGGGCAAGTCAATCCCATGCCTTGCCCCCCAAAAATAATATCCATAAGCCTCTACTTTTTTTAATTAAATGAGAGGGTTGGACAAGATGACCTATGAGGTACATGTTGGCTTTACATTTGAGATCCTATAATTCTATTACAAAAGACTTCATAGTGTAATAATAAATTGCTTCCCTTAATGTCGACACTGGAATATACTGGCCCTATGGCAGTTCAAAGAAAATAGCATTTAGTCTTCAAATGAAGTACCATGTTCACAAGATTCCATTTTTTTAATTGAAATCTAGAGAAGCTTAATTTTTCTCATTCACTTTTTCTCACTAGCAGTTATTTTCTCTCAAATCCTCCAAATCTTTACTTGCCTGGCTCACAAATATTTTGTTTTTCTTTCCCAGTATTAATATTATTGTGAGGCATGCAATGTACATTTTGGAAATTTTGAACAAATATATCTAGGAGAATGTAAAATGAAACGTGAGATGTGCAAATTTAGAGAAATTTTCACTCCAAATATTCAAAGAACTATTTTTGTCCAACCTGTGGTAGGACCATCTAAGATCATATTGGTCTAATCAACTGTAGTCAGACATGCTCTACTTTGAGCTTGACATAGTAATGTCAAGTTGGTCTTCTGTGAGCATGAAAGACAACAACCAAGAAGTTCTCTTGAATTGTAGTTCTCTTTAAGAGTAATGTCACCTTAGAGACTCCTCTCATCCCTCATCACACTTAAATCAAAAATAATCTAATAGCTTTAGATAGAAAGATAGATATAGATATAAATATAGGATATATGATATTTATGATTAAAAATACAGTTTATCAAAACCAAAATTCCAGGTATTTGTCTCTCCCCTGAATTGTACATAAATAATTTAAACATATCTTTCTCAGTTATCTTAAAATTTTTACATTACATTTCTTCTGATAAGTGCTGTCTTGGTGCCGATTTTTTTGTACTTTTTTTTTTGCAAGTAGAGAAAAAGAAGGATTGGCAACTATGAAGAGAGAAAATGAAGTAAAGAATACAATTCTGAGTGGCCGACAGAGAATTGAGAAGAGATGGCTACGTGAAGTGGGCAAGGAATGATGAATTAAATTATATTGGCAGAGCGAGGGAGCAGAGATGTTTTGTAATGTGAATAGAAAGTTGGGAATTTACTTGGAAAGTAACTAAAAGAGTTGATAGATTTCACAGGGGAAAAGTCATTTTCCTTCCGAAAGGCAGCAGAAATGGCCGAAAGATGAACTTACTCAAGGATAAGCAGTGCTGTGAGGGCACTTGTGGATCAAAGGCATAACGGGACCTCAGAGTAGGAAGGAGTAAATTATAAATTCTGAAGCCATAACCATTAAATGGAAAAAAAAACAGTTATATTCACTAGGAGAGGATTTTAGGGGTATATCTCCTCTAGTAGAATTGAGGTTCTCAAGGGCAAAAATTGTTTTAGTTTTCTTTCTCATAGTAGCTAAGACAGTGTCTGATACATTGTAAACATTTAAATATTAGAGCAGATCAATTTAATTGAAATCACAGTATTACAAATAAAGTAGCAACTGCCATGAGGCTAATAAGAATAAATAAAATACATTTTGTTCAATAATGGGACTCTTCCATGTATAATAATGAAGCCCTGAAGAGTGGAGGTTTAAATCAATCACACATACATTTCTTTGAGCATCAAAACACAAGTCTTATGAAATACATATATAATATATATATATAAATCAAATAAATATGTGTGCAT